>NC_142586.1:94440020-94745116 GCF_965207765.1 Zootoca vivipara
CGCTGGAAGATGAGCCCCTCAGGTCGGAAGGCGTCCAACATGCTACTGAGGAAGAGCGGAGGACAAGTACAAGTAGATTCAGAGCTGATGAAGCGGCTGGGCCAAAGCCGAAAGGACGCTCAGTTGCGGATATGCCTGGAAGCGAAAGGAAAGTCCGATGCTGTAAAGAAAAATATTGCATAGGAACCTGGAATGTAAGAACCATGAATAGAGGTAAGCTGGATGTGGTCAAAAATGAGATGACAAGAATAAATATCGACATCCTGGGAATCAGTGAACTAAAATGGAAGGGAATGGGTGAATTCAGTTCGGGTGACTATCATATCTACTACTGTGGGCAAGAATCCTGTAGAAGAAATGGAGTGGCCCTCATAGTCAACAAAAGAGTGGCAAAAGCTGTGATGGGATGCAATCTCAAAAATGACAGAATGATCTCGATACGAATCCAAGGCAGACCTTTTAACATCACAGTAATCCAAGTTTATGCACCAACTACCGGTGCTGAAGAAAGTGAAATTGACCAATTCTATGAAGACCTACAACACCTTCTAGAAATGACACCAAAGAAGGATGTTCTTCTCATTACAGGGGATTGGAATGCTAAAGTAGGGAATCAAGAGATAAAAGGAACAACTGGCAAGTTTGGCCTTGGAGTTCAAAATGAAGCAGGGCAAAGGCTAATAGAGTTCTGTCAAGAGAACAAGCTGGTCATCACAAACACTCTCTTCCAACAACACAAGAGACGACTCTACACATGGATATCACCAAATGGGCAGCATCGAAATCAGATTGATTATATTCTCTGCAGCCAAAGATGGAGAAGCTCTATACAGTCAGCAAAAACAAGACCTGGAGCTGACTGTAACTCAGATCATCAGCTTCTTATAGCAAAATTCCAGCTTAAACTGAAGAAAGTAGGAAAAACCACTGGGCCAGTAAGATACAATCTGAATCAAATCCCTTATGAATACACAGTGGAAGTGAGGAACAGGTTTAAGGATTTAGATTTGGTGGACAGAGTGCCTGAAGAACTATGGATGGAGGCTCGTAACATTATACAGGAGGCAGCAACGAAAACCATCCCAAGGAAAAGGAAATGCAAGAAAGCAAAATGGCTGTCCAACGAGGCCTTACAAATAGCGGAGGAGAGGAGGCAAGCAAAATGCAAGGGAGATAGGGAAAGATACAGGAAACTGAATGCAGATTTCCAAAAAACAGCAAGGAGAGACAAGAGGGTCTTCTTAAATGAGCAATGCAAAGAAATAGAGGAAAACAATAGAATGGGGAAAACCAGAGATCTGTTCAAGAAAATTGGAGATATGAAAGGAACATTTCGTACAAAGATTACCATAATCAAGGACAAAAGTGGTAAGGACCTAACAGAAGCAGAAGACATCAAGAAGAGGTGGCAAGAATACACAGAGGAATTATACCAGAAAGATATGGAGGTCTCGTACACCCCAGGTATTGTGGTTGCTGACCTTGAGCCAGACATCTTGGAGAGTGAAGTCAAATGGGCCTTAGAAAGCACTGCTAATAACAAGGCCAGTGGAAGTGATGATATTCCAGCTGAACTATTTAAAATTTTAAAAGATGATGCTGTTAAGGTGCTACACCCAATATGCCAGCAAGTTTGGGAAACTCAGCACTGGCCAGAGGATTGGAGAAGATCAGTCTACATCCCAATTCCAAAGAAGGGCAGTGCCAAAGAATGCTCCAACTACCGCACAATTGCCCTCATTTCACACGCTAGCAAGGTTATGCTTAAAATTCTACAAGGCAGGCTTAGGCAGTATGTGGACCGAGAACTCCCAGAAGTGCAAGCTGGATTTCGAAAGGGCAGAGGAACCAGAGACCAAATAGCAAATATGCGCTGGATTATGGAGAAAGCTAGAGAGTTCCAGAAAAACGTCTACTTCTGCTTCATTGACTATGCAAAAGCCTTTGACTGTGTCGACCACAGCAAACTATGGCAAGTTCTTAAAGAAATGGGAGTGCCTGATCACCTCATCTGTCTCCTGAGAAATCTCTATGTGGGACAAGAAGCTACAGTTAGAACTGGATACGGAACAACGGATTGGTTCAAAATTGGGAAAGGAGTACGACAAGGTTGTATATTGTCTCCCTGCTTATTTAACTTATATGCAGAATTCATCATGCGAAAGGCTGGACTAGATGAATCCCAAGCAGGAATTAAGATTGCCGGAAGAAATATCAACAACCTCAGATATGCAGATGACACAACCTTGATGGCAGAAAGTGAGGAGGAATTAAAGAACCTTTTAATGAGGGTGAAAGAGGAGAGCGCAAAATATGGTCTGAAGCTCAACATCAAAAAAACCAAGATCATGGCCACTGGTCCCATCACCTCCTGGCAAATAGAAGGGGAAGAAATGGAGGCAGTGAGAGATTTTACTTTCTTGGGCTCCTTGATCACTGCAGATGGTGACAGCAGTCACGAAATTAAAAGACGCCTGCTTCTTGGGAGAAAAGCAATGACAAACCTAGACAGCATCTTAAAAAGCAGAGACATCACCTTGCCGACAAAGGTCCGTATAGTTAAAGCTATGGTTTTCCCAGTAGTGATGTATGGAAGTGAGAGCTGGACCATAAAGAAGGCTGATCGCCGAAGAATTGATGCTTTTGAATTATGGTGCTGGAGGAGACTCTTGAGAGTCCCATGGACTGCAAGAAGATCAAACCTATCCATTCTTAAGGAAATCAGCCCTGAGTGCTCCCTGGAAGGACAGATCGTGAAGCTGAGGCTCCAATACTTTGGCCACCTCATGAGAAGAGAAGAATCCTTGGAAAAGACCCTGATGTTGGGAAAGATTGAGGGCACTAGGAGAAGGGGACGACAGAGGACAAGATGGTTGGACAGTGTTCTCGAAGCTACGAACATGAGTTTGACCAAACTACGGGAGGCAGTGGAAGACAGGAGTGCCTGGCATGCTATGGTCCATGGGGTCACGAAGAGTCGGACACGACTAAACGACTAAACAACAAACAACAACATGACTGGATACGGTCAAGAGAAATGGCCGTGTATGAAACTAACATCACAGTTCAAGCATTACAGGTGAGACATCTCCAGGCAGTGCATAGCTAAATTACGTAATTCTCTCCCATGGGAGGCAGTGATGGTCACCAACTTGGAAGACTTCAAAAGAAAATCATACACATTCATGGAGGAGACAATAACAATCGCTACTAGCTCTGCCCACAAGCTCTGCACACCAGTTGCTGGGAACAGCAGGAGGGGAATGTGATCTCGTGCCCAGTCCCACAAGCATCTGGTTGGTCACTGTGAGGTCAGGAGTTCTTACATCTCCTGGCATCACCTAAAATCCATAGGTGTGGGCCATTCACATAGGTGACAGAGCTTAGAGAAGGTTGTCAATCTCACGAGAGGGCAATGAGATAGAGGGTTACTTGTTGAATGATAACCCTGCCTATTTTACCGGTTTTATATAGGATTTTATGTGGGTCCATATTCATAATGTATTGTCTCTTTTTAATGCTATGCAAATAAAGTTTGAATAGGTGGCAGAGCTCAAGTAAAAGAAGAGTGTTGTTGTTGTTGTTGTTGTTGTTGTTGTTGTTGTTGTTTAGTCGTTCAGTCGTGTCTGACTCTTCGTGACCCCATGGACCATAGCACGCCAGGCACTCCTGTCCTCCACCGCAGCAGACAAAACCCAAATGGCACCAGCCAATCAGCCAAGTGGGGAAAATTCCTGCCATGCCCCTGTCCCATACAACAGGCGACACACGACGACAAAGGTCAAGCGCAAAAGCCCTAAAAGTAGGGAGAGGTGGGTGGGTGGGTGTTCTGAATGCACACGCCGAAAGAGGAAACTCTGGATCACATGGATGGGTATATATAGGTCCCTCAATCCGTTTGGATTGCACCCCATTGGCCCGATTGAACCCAACATCGAGGGACCTACCAATCGGGTGTTGTGGCTTACCCACCCACAACACAGGAGGTCGGTCTCCAGGTCTCTCACATGCCCTCTTTTAAGGAGGACGTGGTTTGCAGGAGGCAGTGGAAGGCAGTTGAGTGCAGCAAGGAACATAGGAAGCTGGCCTTGTAGTGAGTCAGAACATTGGTCCATCTAGTTCAGTATTGTCTACACCAGGCATCCCCAAACTTCGGCCCTCCGGATGTTTTGGACTACAATTCCCATCATCCCTGACCACTGGTCCTGTTAGCTAAGGATCATGGGAGTTGTAGGCCAAAACATCTGGAGGGCCACAGTTTGGGGATGCCTGGTCTACACTGACTGGCAGCCACTTTCCAGGATTTTAGCCTGGAGTCCTTCCCAACCCTACCCGAAGATGCCCGAGATTGAACCTGGGACCTTCCGCATGCAACACAAACTTTCACTGAGCTACTGCCCTGAAGATAAATGGGACACGAAGCTAAAGGAATTTCTCAACTGCCAGCATATTCTATTGCAAAATATTACTTCCTAATTAGCAGTATGTATCACCTGGAAATTTATAAATATAGTGTATATCTGGCTAATTAGTACCTGACGCTTCACAATGCATACGGATATTCTGTGGCAAAAACTGCTCAGAATGCAAAACGAAGGTATAAGGGTTAGGGCAATCTAAATGTTGAAAAATATGTGTGTGTAGAAATTCAAAGCTCTGCGATTTCAGCCTTCAGTTGCCACCGCTGTGGCTTTAGTGCTTCATTTGAGATTTAGAAGTTGCAAACACGGTTGTAAATCGCTTTGGGGTGATGCCTCTGGATAGGTGAAGTGATATACAGTATAAATATAATAAACTAAACTGACTGGCGATCGTGATATAATATCCTCATCCACATGAACAGCATCCCCAGCTCTTTCTGCCACACACCTTGCTGTTTATCATCCGTTATTCGCAGGTTGTTGCAGGTAGATTCTGACAATATATGTTAATAACCCATTTCCATGTCAATGACTTCATCACATGAGTATTATTATAATTATTTGCCCACCATTCACCATAAAGTCCCTGGGTGAGTTACAATTATTTAAAGGATTATATTAAGGTAAAGGTAAAGGGGCCCCTGACCATCAGGTCCAGTCGTGTCCGACTCTGGGGTTGCGGCGCTCATCTCGCTCTATAGGCCGAGGGAGCTGGCGTTTGTCCGCAGACAGCTTCCGGGTCATGTGGCCAGCATGACAAAGCTGCTTCTGGCAAACCAGAGCAGCGCACGGAAAAACCGTTTACCTTCCCGCCAGAGCGGTCCCTATTTATCTACTTGCACTTTGACATGCTTTCAAACTGCTAGGTTGGCAGGAGCTGGGACCGAGCAACAGGAGCTCACCCCATTGCAGGGATTCGAACCGCCGACCTTCTGATCAGCAAGCCCTAGACTCTGTGTTTAACCCACAGCGCCACCTTGGTCCCCAAAGGATTATATTAAAAACCGTTAAAAACAAACTACTGTACAGTCACAGGAATAGGGTGGGTCCATATATTCATAGGATGTACCAGAGCTTTCCCCCCTATGCATGGCAACTTTTGTTACAAGATGAAAACAACATTGGGGCTGGAAATGGAAAGAGCAGGATGGCAAGTGTAGACTCAACAGGTAACTTGCATGATGTGAGTATTTGTATACACGCATCTGATATATTCACAAATTACAAGTTTCACCTAATAATGTGACAGAAAGTGACATGAGAACCTACGACTGTCACTTGTTCCTCTAACCCAGGAGCGGGGGGGGGGGGCATTTTTAGCCTGAGGGTCACATCTCGTGAGAAATCTTCCAGGGATTAAAGGTGAGTGTGGGGCAGGACCAGAGGCAAAAAGTGGGTGGAGCAAAGCCATCATTCCTGTCTCAACATTGGCCAGCTCCTCATGTGCCAGAGAATGGGAGCAACTTCCCAAAATTCAGGTGGGGAAAACCTCCTGCTGCACTGGAATGCTCCCTGATTGAATGGACTCACACAATTAATTTGTTTTAGATCTAGACGGCACTCTACTCCAAATAAAGTATTAGGCTCTTGAAGTAATTCAGAGTGGCACATGCTAAGAATATTTTGATTTATTAATGTTATTTTTGGGAGGTGCTTTTTTTTACTTTATTCATTATGGTTCTTGCACAAGAAGGCAATTGGGCCATAATAAACAAGAAAGGCTGCTGTGTTTTTTATAACCTTTGCCCTAGATGCATTTTTTGGTGGAACCCTATATTGTTTCATTTCATTAGGAGCTTAAAACCTGGTTATTAATAAAAAATATGGCAGTGGCTTTATAACTGCATCAAAAAACCGGTTGTCTGAGAGTTGTGAAAACTGTCAGAGGCTTTATATTCCTATAAAGATGTTTTGTTAAAAAAGAAAAGAAAGAAATACAATGTTCAATATATTTTGCAACACTTTTTAAGTGGATTACGGTGAAAGGATCTGCTCTACATTTTTCTCTGAGAATAGATTTCTGATTATACTTTGCATTATTTTTCAGTTTCCGTAAGGATTGGCATTTAAGTTCAGCAGACATTTAGAAACCAGCCTATTAATCACCTTTTTCTCAAATGGGTGGCATAGTTCTCCTGGTTGCATATCATCATTATCATTTCGCATACGACTCAAGGCAATTTACAATAATACAGTTATTGCCATAATAAGTTGCCATACACAGAGGCAGACAAAGTCCAAGGTTGCAGGCAGAAGTCTCTCCCAGCCCAGGCTCAAAATGCTTGGGATTGTACCTGGAGTCTTGTGGATGCAAAACATGTGAGCACAACTAAGATAGTATTTTAAAATATTGCAGAGCAACTTCTTTGGCGATGACTCGTAGCCGAGTAAGATTGTCTTCCATAAACACGGTTTAAACAATGTAAGTGACTGTGGAGGCTAATTCTGGATCCACACATCCTTCCGCAGTGGGGACATTGGTTTGCAGGTGGGAGTTGATCATGGTGTGGATTTGCCAAGCATGCCTTCCTCTTAGCACGTTTCTCCTTTGCGTCCTGAGATCGAGTTTCTTCAAAGCCCATGACACCTTTGGTAAAGGCTGTTCTCCAACAAGCCAGTGTTTCCCAGTTGTCAGTGTTTATACTACATTTTTTATAGATTTGCCTTGAGACAGTCTTTAAACCTCTTTTGTTGACCACCAGCATTACACTTTCCATTTTTAAGTTCGGAATAGAGTAGTTGCTTTGGAAGACGATCATCAGGCATCTGCACAACATGACCAGTCCAACAAAGTTGATTTTTGAAGAATCATTGCTTCAACACTGGTGATCTTTGCTTCTTCCAGTACACTGATATTAGTTTGCCTGTCTTCCCAATTGATGTGTAAAAAATTTCGGAGACACCGTTGATGGAATCTTTCAAGGAGTTGGAGATGGAGTTTATAAGTGGTCCATGTTTCACAAGCATATAGTAAGGTTGGTAGTACAATAGCTTTGTAAACAAGCATTTTGGTTTCCCTGTGAATGTCCCGGTCCACAAACACTCTGCACTTCAATCGGGACAAAGCCGCACTCGCAGAGCTCAGGCGATGCTGGATTTCGGCATCAATGTTGGCCCTTGTGGAAAGGTAACTGCCTATGTATAAACATACTTTTATAAATGATTAGGTGCATGCATTATCTGATACACTCGGACCTGCTGCCCTTCAGCTTTCGTCTAAGGCTAGCTGCCTTCTGTTCTTGCTTAGCCCTGGGGCCTGATCACGTAGACTGCTTGTTTGGAGGAAGCCGTGTTTTCCTGATAGATGTGTGTCACCATCAACATGTTTCCCTGGCAAACTTGAAGACTTTTTTTAAAAAAACTGGCCAGGGTCAGTCCATGTAGTTCTAGGTTCAATACCTCTAAGCACTGACAAGTCCTGGCATGGTTACAGTTGAAGGTATCAGGAGGATATCTTCCAGAGTATTGGCCTCCCAGAGGTTTTCAGATCTTTGCTGTTGCCTCCAGGACATGACAGGCTAGATAAGCAGGCAGGACAGGACTGGGAAATGGATCTCTGGTTTGGATCAAGATCTAGTCCAGAAAGCGTGGGCACCAGTAGCTTAGGATATGTCCAAACATTGTGAGCTCATCTCTACTTGTGACATCTAACAAGACATGTACAACAGGAGCCAATCATTCTTATAAGGAGCTTCTTATATTTTTGTGTCTTGGTCTATGACTTGATTTGTGTAACCCTGCCCCAGCAAAATACACAGAAATCAGCTGACCAGGTAGCTGCCTAGAGCCCCGATATACCCAGCGCTGAAACCCTCTTCTGATTGTATGGGCTGCTATGGCTTACTTCAAATGCTTCTACTTAATGAAGAACGTAACTCATCCCATAGGCCAAAGGAGGCACAATGGCTACTCAATTATGAAACTCTCCTAAGTGCTTAGATATTAATTCATGGTCTAATGTGGTGTCAAGCTGAGGAGAATAAAGGTTAACATATTCTATTAGTCCCAATTGTCAGAAGACTAGCATTGAACAATATGGTTCATTAAATGCAAAATCTAATAATTATGTTCACCATAATTGAAATTATTCATAGGAACACGATCTGAATAGCTGTGATTTATTAATTTAGACGTCAATTTAATTAGCAATCGATTTCAATAGCATTTTGCTTTGAACAGTATGTTTTTGTTGTAAGATATACAGCGGAAACAATGTTGGGCCGGACTTGTGGAGGGACAGGCAAGGAGAGGGCACTCAAGTGGCAGGATTCTCTATCTCCTGCCTTTGTAAGTACCATATTGTTCCGGCGAAGTATTTTTATTCCACCGAAAACAGCCATTTGGATCAGGGGTGGGGAACCTGGAGCCCTCCAGATGTTGTTGACCAGTGGTCAAGGAGAATGAAAACTGTAGTCCATCTGGAGGGCCACAGGCTCCCCATCCCTGATGTAGATCAGCAAAAACTACGGCTGCATAAATTCTACATTTTGCTTAATTTTCAAAATTTGCACTGGGCATGATCCTCCATATCACCATGGGAGGGACTGGCATAAGGTTCAGTGGAGCCCTTTCCCCTTCCCCAAGCACTTGTGCACCATAGCAAACCAGCATTATTTGCTACAGACATGCCTTTTGCAAAACCATTCACTGATCTGTCTCTTCCCTATACTTCCAGCTCAGTGATTGCTCATGCCCTACAGTCCTAGAAATGGAAGGTGGGGAAGAGAGCTCTTCATAAGTCCCTTTCCACAGGCATAGCTGTATTTGATAGGACTGATAGAATATGTGTTCCCTATATCTTGTTTGTTGTTTTCCATTATGTACCAGCGTTTTTGTTTAGACGGTTTCTTAACCTGTTCATCAACCTAAAGGCTCTCAAAGGGGCCCACAGTACATAAAATCCCCACTATTGTCCATCCATAGTGGGCGCCATCTTGGGGAAAGCTACATTTCCTGACATTCACTGCTCATCTGCACTCCTGGAGAATAGAGGTGGAAGGAAGAGATGACCCTCCTTTCTATCCTTTCCTCCCCATGTTTTCCTTGATGGTGAAGCCGCAAAGTCTACACATAGCCCCCATCTTCAGATGGAGCGTAGGAAGTAACTGCAGACTGAATTGGATTAGGCTCTCTTAGATGCTGTGTCAATTCCACGTTGCACCTAGGACTGCTGGCACCAAGGAGCAAATAATGCCTAAACCTCCATGTTTTAATCTATTAAACCTAGCAGTAACTCAGATCTGTCTTCGTATGTGCAACCTGAAACCAGGAGTCTAATCCAATTAAATTCTATGACAATACAAACTTCCTTCGTTTCCTTTCCTTCCTTAAGAGCACAATTGACTACAAGAGAAGCTGACTGTGATATTCTTTAGTCTGCTTCACCACTTATGAAAAATATTTTTTTCCTTCCCTGCCATGAGGCAGCTTTCGGCACTTTGAATTGCACAGTTATCAGCTTGATTTGCACCTTAGGTACAACAAGCTCAATACTTTTAAAAAATATATCTTTGGGGTTCAGCAGCAGTCAGTTACCAAGGCGGGGGGGGGGGGACAGGACGGGGCGATGGCAACAAAAACTGGCCACAAAAAAGGGACTAGTGTCTCTATTGGGGCACCTACAGGAACAGCCCCTGGGGAATGTCTGCAGTAGCAAGGTCACAATGGTTTGGGTGTACCAATAAAGCCAAGCAGACTCTCCTGCTGGGGTGCTCAAATCCATACCTGCAAGTGGTCAGGGAAATCCGTTTTTCCCCATGAGAGCATGGCGGCCATTTGGGTGGCTGTGATCTTGCACAATTTTGTGCAGAGGTCTCTTCCTGGATAATTTTTGGGGGATGCAATCTCACATGGCACCCCAAAACATGTGTGTGTTTCCCCCCCCTCTGTAAAATAGATGCCCTCAAAAGGTGCAGCTACCAAGATTGTCCTGCAAATTTTCATTCATTTGTTCACGTTTCCACAGCACTGCTTGGACCCATAAGGGAACGCCCTAGAGAGGGGGGGGGGAATGCAAAGCATTATTATCCATTCTAACTGACCTTCCCTTCAAATATCACCATTTGAGTCTTAATTCCAAATCCTTCCTATGACCAAGTGCTACATGGTGGGATTAACTACATTAATGCTTAAAGCTGTTGCTCTTTTTTTATTTCTTCCCCTCCCCCACCTCCCAAGCTCAGGCTTGTAGCGATGTAATCTTGGAGAATTCCTTAATGATACAGATTTTGAAATGAAAATTACTATTACAATTCCCTGGCTTCTGACATATGTTGTATTATTCTTATTGTCCTTGCACTTAAAATGTCAGAGCGCTGATTAAAATAAGTACTATGCTAAAAGAAAGAAAAAAACCTTCCCAAATCATGTGTGCTACACAAATGCATTACATATAGATGGATGTAAACATGCATGCTCAGAGATAGCTATCAGGAAGGTGTCTTGCTGTATCTCTGTGCATCTGTCTAACGCACGTTTGCGCTTTTATAGGTCAAAACCAGCACTTTGAATTGGGCCCGGAAACTAATTGGTAGCCAGTGCAATCAGCCAGGATCGGTGTAATATGCTCAAACAATCTCGCTCTGGTGAGCAACCCGGCCGCTGAATTCTGCACTAGTTTTCAAACCACCTTCAGTGACAGCCCTGTGTATAAAGCATTGCCGTAATCTAACCTTGAGGTTACCAGAATATAGGCAACAGTAGTTAGGCTATCCCTGCCCAGATAGGGGTGTAGCTGGGCCACCAGCCAAAGCTGATGGAAGGCACTCTGGGCCACTGAGGCCACCTGAGCCTCGTGCAACAGCAAAGGATCCAGGAGTACCCCAAGCTACAAACCTGCTCATTCAGAAGAACTGTAACACCATCAAGAGCAGGTGATCTCCCACCCATCCGGTCTAGGAAACCCCCACTAACAGTGCCTCAGTCTTATCTGGATTGAGTTTCAATTTGTTGGCTCTCATCCAGTCCATTACCAAGGCAAGACACTGGTCCAGCACTTCCACTGCCTTGCCTGCAGATGTAAAGAAGAAATGGAGCTGGGTGTTAACAGCATACTGTTGACAACATATTCCAAACCTCCAGGTAACCCCACTCAGCGGTTTCATGTAGATGTTAAACAGCATAGGGGATAGGATTGGGCCCTGTGGAACCCCACATTGAAGGTTCCATGGGGCTGAAAAGCATTCCCCAAGCAACACCCTCTGGGAACGACCATCCAAGTAGGACTGGAACCACTGCAGAGCAGTACCACCCACCCCTAGTTCAAACAGTCGCTCCAGAAGGATATCATGGTCAATGGTATCAAAAACTGCTGAGAGGTCGGGAAGAATTAACAGGGACATGTTTCCCTTGTCTCTCTCTTGACAGAGGTCATCATACAGGGCAACCAAACCGGGCCTAAACTCCAGTTGAAATGGATCCAGAAAATCCGTTTCTTCCAAAAGCAGTAAACCCTACACAAATCTAAAGTGGGGCCCCTAAGATGCTTGAATGGCAACTTGTATGCCTACTTTTGCCAACTCCTGCAGCCAAGCTGGTGCCAAACGTATTGCTCTGCTTTCCTTTGGACCACTTCAGTGAGGTCTTGTCGTCTGGGGAAGCTCCGGACCTCCATACACACTGCCCAGGCAGTGCAGGAATATGCTGTTGGATCAATCCATCAACCTCAGCTGGATGATTTAGAAGGATTGGGTCACTTTTTCTGCACATGTGTTCCAGCATCCATACTCAGCAGAGTTACATCTCAATGCAGCTCCTTCCTTGGAAGCATCTTTGGGGTTGAAGGTGCACACCGTAGGTAATAAACACTTGTGGTGCCATAAAAGATTCAGTCAGGTGTAGAGGTGTTTACCTGACAGACATAAAAGCATATTGGTAGCAAATATACACAGACATTCACCACTGCCATGGTCAAGGCATGCTTAGAATCCAACAAGACTCTCACCACAAGACTCAAGCAAGAGACTCGCAACAAATTACAACAAGTTACACAGAACCATTGTTATCAGTACTTCCTGACACACTGTGCATGTTCAAAGAACAGTTCCCACAGAAAACACCCTTCCATAGACAAAACAGTCTCAACCTTCTGCTGCTCCTTGAAACTTCTTCTCTTTCCTCTGTTTCTGGAACAAATGATTCTCTCACACACAAAGAGAATATCCAACACTCCCTCACGTTTTTACAAAAACAATAGGAACCATGACCATAGTGCTTGTGATGGCCTGGGACTCGGGCTCGGACTCAGAGCTGGAGGAATCGCAGCCTGTACCAGACCCTCTGCCTGGGACATTGGCTGAACCTTGTCTGGGGCCTGTTCCTGAAGAGCCTCAGTCTGCTCAGGTTCCCCTGCAACAAGCACCAGCTGGGCCAAGTCAGGGGCTTGAGCCTGTCCTGGCTCCAGGTGCTGAGAATACCTCATTGCCAACAGCTGGTCCACTACCAGCTGGCTCACGAGAGACTGTGGCGGCTCCTGGGTCCAGTAACCCTACGGCGTCTCCCAAGTTGCAGAGACTCAGGGCTGAGAGGAGGAGAGACCTGAGAACTCACAGGAGGAGTGCTCGCCTCCCACCATAGCTGCCCATTGGGCATGCATGCTGAGGCTGACAGGGATTGTAGTTCAGCAACATCTGGAGGGCAAAAGGTCTCCCATTCCTGATCTACATTAATTGACAGAGGCTTCCTGAGATTTTAGCCAGAGTCCTCTCCCAGCCCTACCTGGAGATGCCAAAGATTGAACCTGGGACCTTCTGCATGTAAAGCAGGTGCTCTGCCACTGAGCTAAAGCCCTTCCCCATCACAGCTGTCCTGTCTTCTGGAAAACCTTGATAAGGCTTAGAAACTGCTCGGCGCAGTTCAGCTGAGTACACCCGACTGAACAGCGTCAGACTGTTCGAAGAATCAAACGGGAGCACGGGGGGAAAGGACACAGTCAAAGACTTGGAGTGTGCAGTGAAACAAGAATAGCCAACAAAGCACTAATTAGGCGGCTGGTGGAAGGGGAGGGGAGCAGATTCTTCAAGGTGGTGGATCAGCTCAACGCATCACTAGGCCTGCCCAGCAGCAAAAACAGTCAAAACAAATTGGAGAAGACAATCCTAGAGGACTTCCCAGAAAACACAGTTCAGCCAGCTGGTACGGGGTCTCGGACCATCATTGCCCTGGGTGGTGGTGGAGAAGGAGATATTGCACCATGAGCACCAGGCAGCACAGTGTCGTAAATAAGGCCATATAAAAAGAAGGACAAACCAAGATGAAACCCTAACATTACCAGGAGGTATCCATTTTATTTGGGGGGAAAAGTACTTCACTTTGTGTCTTTCGCTTTCCAACGTGATAGCAGCACAGTTTATTTGAAGCTTCAAATTTAAAGCATCTCTCCCTCTCCCTCTCTATAGTATATAAAATACTTTTTGTTTTGGTTTATTGTTTATTTGGTTCCTGTTATACAATATGCCTATGGGTACTCATGATATAATTGAAATCAGTTTGCTCTTTTGTAGGTTAAATTGAAAAGTTGCAAAAACGTATCTGTGCTTTTGCTGTGCCCTTAGTTTTTTCTTCTAGTTTGCATATCATCATCATCATCTAAGTTTATTACCCACCTTTCCCCATGGGCAGTTCCAACTATTTAAAATACAATATTAAAAGTTGTTCTAATTTTTATTAGGTATTTTGTGGTTTTACATCTTGATTTTATTCTGTGAACCGCCCTGAAATCCACAGGTATAGGGCAGCATATAAATTCGATTACTATTATTATTATTAAACATAATCGGGCAGATTTTGTACAAACCTCCATATTCTGACAGAGGCAATATGCCACTGAGTACCAGTTACTGTGGAGTGGAGGAACAGAGTGGAGGGACTATTTTCTTCAAGCGCAACGTCGTCGTCCCCTTGGGAGCTGAGCCATGGAGACAGACACCCTCCTCTGTTCTAGTGCCCTGCTTATGGAATGGCATCTCCCCTGAGGCCTGCCTGGCACCAACACTGCCTTTGTTCCATCTCCAGATGAAGGTCTGGTTATTCTCCTGGCCTTTTTGGTGAGGTTGGGTGTGGTGCTTAATATTATGACCAGTTCTTGTTTATTTGAAGACTGTGTTTATTCTTTATTATTGTGTGTGGTGTTATTTTATGCGCTGCTTGCTATTTTAATTGAATTGCATGGCCTAGGGAGGGTTATAAACATGTTAATTAACACTTGTGGACTTCTCAGAAGCAACTGGGAGGCCATAGTGGAACAGACAGAGTGAATAACTGGTTGCCAACATGTTGCCTGTAGGTGGCTTCCACCAGTACTTCCTGGGGCACCTGCAAATGGCCTCAGTAATTATCCCCTCAAGAAACCACAATGCACAAAGAAACCATTTGCTCTTCCCGCTCAGTTTCTGTTTGCACTCTCAGACATGTCCATATTTCATTGGATGCCAGAAGTAAACAACCACCTTCCCTTCTATTTTGAACAGAGGAGGGATACAAAGAGCACCTCTCTATGAGCAAGTGCAGTGGTGACTAATGTCGGTAGCTTTGTATTTCCCCATGGATGGGAGACATGTTTACACCTTTTGCGGCCTTCTCTCTCTCTCTCTCTCTCTCTCTCTCTCTCTCTCTCACACACACACACACACACACACACACACACACACACCATAGCTGCCAAGTTATCCCTTTTTTACAGGGATTTTCCCTTATGCTGAATAGGCTTCCTCGTGAGAAAAGGGAAAACTTGGCAGCTATGACACACACACACACACACACACATGAGGTGGCCATTTTGTATTACACAACATCCTCACAACAGCCCTTTTGTGCTGTACCAGGTCTACACAGCAGCCATTTTATGATGGGCACTCGCGGCATTTTCTCATAATTCCAAATCTGTCCACTCAAAAAAAGGTTGGCCTCCATTGGAGTAGATAGGCCTCTGGTCTGATCCAGCAAGGCTCTTTGTATATTTGTATGTTATAGCACACTTGCAGGAGCAAGGACCCATGGCCTTCAAACAGAGATTCTCCCCAGGCTTATGTAGAGGCACCTGGGATTATATTTGCATGCAATGCACAGTTAGAGAGCCCTTCCCCTCTGCACATGTGACTTCATTGGACTGATTAGGTTTTGTCTGATTAGGTTGAAATTTAGAAATGCGGTTGTTACATTGGGCCAAGCAGCTTCCAAGAGAGGTTTGCCCAAGAGTTTCCCAGCAGCATGTGAAGTTGCCAAACAAAATGGATGATTGTTGTACTATTTTTGTAACAGTTGTGTACAAACAACCACGTGATTCTCCACATGATTTGTGCTGTGAACAGAGAAATTGGGGTCACCATTTCATCAAATTCCTCCAGGGGATGAGAAAACCTCCAAATTTGGGGGGAGCTCCCTAGCACAACTTCTTATTTCTTCTTCCTGCCTGCCTCCTGCTCCTTCTTCTTCGTACCATTATTATTATTATTTTATTTTATCACATCAGCACCTGTGAAGGTAGCCTGGTCACTGTTACTCATCCCCCACAAAGTCCTTGAGCTAGTGTCTTTCTGGGGCATTGTGTAGATATGGTTTTGGTGGGGTTATCACCCCCCCCCCAAAAAAATGGTGGAGAATATTCTGATACAATTCTGCAAAGTGGCCTCTCTTTTAAGGGCGGGGGGGGGATAACAAAAAATGGGGAAATCTAAAGTTGTTTCTGGGGTATGGGAAATGCCTTCCAAGAAATTTTGGCTCAATACTTTCTGCGAACAGTATTGCTCTGTGTTTCTACTTAAGGTGTCAGTAAGCACTCTTATAAAAAGCATTTGGGGCAAGAATGCCATTATTTCTTGTGATCGTATTCCTATGAATATTCATAAAGTTAAAAATAGTCCCGGGTCACTTTTTAAAAATGTGCATTTAAAAAAATAATAATGAAGCAAATGCTCCCATACAGACAGCATATTTTCCTTGCTCTCAATCTGGATTTCTTGATGCAAGAGACGTGCTTGTGCCTTTTAACTGGTTTGTAATGAGTGGGTTCCCCCCCCCCCGTTTTTTAAAAAGTCTGTCTTGATTTTGCAAGGCAGTCTGCGCCTAGCAGGGTTCCACATCCCCACATGAGCCTCCTTCGTAAAGCTGCTCACTTACTTTAAATATATCTGCAGACCCAAAGAAAACGTTTGCAGAAAGCCACACCATTTGCTAAGCTACGTCGGTATAACATTTCCATGAAAATAAAACCAAGCCAGGAATTCAGATTCAATTTGCTCACACACACTGTCCGCAATCAGCAGTGGAGGTGGGACTGGGGGTGGGTCAAAGCCTACCCAATTGAAATCATAAAATACAATTATAAGAGAGGGCATTCCTTTAAAAAAAGAAGAAGAACTATGGGAAATAATGTAAGCAAAAAATTAGCATCTTCTAATTCTAATCTTCTACCCAAATGATTTTGTTTTGCTTTGGTTTGTAAAGTAGCTCATGATTAAAGTATCTCTCTATTCATGCTTTATTATCTTCTGGTTTTTTAATTTTTTTTAAATGCAACCCTGACCTGAATGCACTTGTAGCTCAAGTACAAGATTTGAGAGCATGAGCAGAACAGGCTTTATAAAGTGAAGTACTTACAGTTTTACTGCAAAATCAATGAACTTTTCAAGTGATTTTACTGTGTTTCGCAGCTGTTCTGTTTGCTTATGAATGATGTTTATCACATCATGAGCCGTAATGTTTTTAAAACAGACACCCTCTTCTAGAAGCTTTTTCCACCTTTATTTTCTTCCTCGAGCCCCGCGATTGTTATTTCAACATCCCTTTTCCCCGAAACCATCTCGTTTATCTTCATCATCTTCATCCTTTTATATTTTTGAAAAGATCTCACATCGTACTTAGTAAAGGAGAGAGAGATGAGTCAGAGCCTTGCTTGTGGTGACTTAAGTGCAACAAATGAAAGAAGAATTCAAGGCTAGTTTGTTTCACGGAAGCCTGAGCTGACAGCAAGTGATGAAGAAAAGATGGTTGGGGCTGTGGTACATAGTGCAAAGTGCATAGTGACCTAGCATGCGTCAGCCGTGGAAACGATGAATGCCTTGCTGGGAATCATTAGGAGAGATAAAAATAATAATTAAAACGGCTAATACAGTAATGCCTTCATTAAAATCTGAGGCACCATCACCACACTCAAAATGCTCTGTGCAGCTCCGGTCGAAATCACCTTACCTCAGAAAAGGATTTTGCAGAGCTGAGGGAAGCAGCTGCTCCTCACTCCCCAGGTTCTGCCAATAGAGGGGCTCATCTCATTCTGTTGTCCTTCAAAAAGGATGTTGTAGAGCTGGGAAAGGTTTCAGAAAGGGGCAACCAGAACGATCCATTGGTTGGAGCAACTCCTTGTGGGGAAGGTCACAACATTCAGGACACTGTGGTTTTAAGAAAAGGCAAGTAAGAGAAGACACAGTGGAGGTGCAGGGCTCTCTCCATACCTGCCAAGTTGCTGTCGGAGAAATAAGGGACCGGGTGGAAGTAGCAGACCGGAAGTAGCGCTGCCGCCATTTTGGAACTGGGCGGAGCATGCTCAGAAGTGACTTTTGATGCTGCTTTGCCCAGTTCCAAAATGGCCGCCGCGCCAGAAGTCGCACTGCAGCCAGTTTGGAACTGGGCAGAGCAGCATCAAAAGTCGCTTCTGAGCATGCTCCGCCCAGTTCCAAAATGGCCACCGCGCCAGAATAAACCGGGGAAAAACAAAAAAAATCCGTTTTTTCAGCTAGGAACAGCTGGAAAAATGGGAATTTCCCGGGGAATACGGGAGACTTGGCAGCTATGGGCTCTCTCTTTTTCAGCTGGAACTCACCGGAACTCAGTTCCAGCACCTCTCAGGTGGGCGCCATTGCCCTTATAAGAGAACAAAGGAGGTGTTCATGGTGAGCTTCCGGCACCTCTTTTTCTAGAAAAATAGCTCTGTAGAGGGCTGGTAGATGTTGAAGACCAAAACGGAGCAGGAGGTTGGGGGAGACTGTGCTAAGAGCAGGCAGCTCACATCTTCATAGCAGAGGTGAGAGTTGAGTCACATACATTGGTCTCTTAACCACTGTGCTATAGTGGCTCTAACCCATTTGAAATAGGGTCACATGTTCAAGTTCCATCCTAATAACTGAAGATTGCAAGAGAAGAAGCACTTTCTGTACCAAATCCCCTTTCCCTGACCATACCTCTTACAGCAGGGGTCCTCAAACTACAGCCCGTGGGCCAGATCCGCCCCGCCAGGGTCCTGAACCCGGCTGGCCCGCAAGGCCTGAGGCTTGGAAGCAACTGGGCGGGAAGATCCCTGAAGTAAAAGTGTGCACGTGTAACAAAGCCCTGGTAACGCAGTTGCTACTGCCAGCACCACCTTCTTGATAACAGTGTGCTGCCCCTTTAAGGCACTGGAGGGCGGGATGGCAGCGAAGGAACCCCTTCCATGCCAGCCCTTACCCTCCTCCCTTCCCCTCAGGCCGGCTCCGTGCCCGCCAGAGCAGGGCAGGGCCTTCACCACCCGCCTCCTTAACACGCACGCGGGTCCCATGCAGCAGCCTTGGCAACCTTGAAAGTTAGGGAAGCACCAAAACCACAGGCAACATATGCAAATAGTATTTGCAAGAATCACAGCAGTTTATTGTACAAGGGAATCTCCATGTAAATAGTGGTGGGTTAATCTTTAAAATAAAGCTCTCCACCCAAACTTCCCCAAGTTTGAAAATAATCTTCAATGCAGAGAAAGTCATGTTGTTGTTGTTGTTGTTTAGTCGTTTAGTCGTGTCCGACTCTTCGTGACCCCATGGACCATAGCACGCCAGGCACTCCTGTCTTGCACTGCCTCCCGCAGTTTGGTCAAACTCATGTTCGTAGCTTCGAGAACACTGTCCGACCATCTTGTCCTCTGTCGTCCCCTTCTCCTAGTGCCCTCAATCTTTCCCAACATCAGGGTCTTTTCCAAGGATTCTTCTCTTCTCATGAGGTGGCCAAAGTATTGGAGCCTCAGCTTCACGATCTGTCCTTCCAGGGAGCACTCAGGGCTGATTTCCTTAAGAATGGATAGGTTTGATCTTCTTGCAGTCCATGGGACTCTCAAGAGTCTCCTCCAGCACCATAATTCAAAAGCATCAATTCTTCGGCGATCAGCCTTCTTTATGGTCCAACTCTCACTTCCATACATCACTACTGGGAAAACCATAGCTTTAACTATACGGACCTTTGTCGGCAAGGTGATGTCTCTGCTTTTTAAGATGCTGTCTAGGTTTGTCATTGCTTTTCTCCCAAGAAGCAGGCGTCTTTTAATTTCGTGACTGCTGTCACCATCTGCAGTGATCAAGGAGCCCAAGAAAGTAAAATCTCTCACTGCCTCCATTTCTTCCCCTTCTATTTGCCAGGAGGTGATGGGACCAGTGGCCATGATCTTGGTTTTTTTGATGTTGAGCTTCAGACCATATTTTGCGCTCTCCTCTTTCACCCTCATTAAAAGGTTCTTTAATTCCTCCTCGCTTTCTGCCATCAAGGTTGTGTCATCTGCATATCTGAGGTTGTTGATATCTGAGGTTGTTGAAAGTCATAGCATTGTCAAAACAACAATGTCAAAAATAACCCAGAAGAAATGAAGTATAAAGGTGAGGTATAGGTAACTTATATTATTACTAATAGCTCCTGTTGTGTGTCTGTTCTGGCTATTATTTTGAAACAAGGTTTTTTTTAAATAAAAAAAATACATGAAAAAGAGCATGTTTCTGGCACCTCTTTAGTCCAGCCCCCAACAGTGTCTGAGGGACAGTGAACTGGACCCCTGTTTAAAAAGTTTGAGGATCCCTGTCTTACGGAGTCCAAAACATTATGTTGCATCAGAGTATACAGAGGTGCCATTTAATGCACCAAGGAGCAAACCATTAAAAAAAAATTACATTGAGAACTTTAAGTGAATAAACCAGGGGTTGCCAAACTAAAGCCCGGGGGCCGGATGCGACCCAATCGCCTTCTAAATCTGGCCCGTGGACGGTCCGGGAATCAGCATGTTTTTACATGAGTAGAATGTGTCCTTTTATTTAAAATGCATCTCTGGGTTTTTTGTGGAGCATAGGAATTCGTTCATTATTATTTTTCCCCAAAATATAGTTCGGCCCCCCACAAGGTCTGAGGGACAGTGGACCGGCCCCCTGCTGAAAAAGTTTGCTGACCCCTGGAATAAACCAAACAGAAAATACATCTCTAAGGTGTCTTGTTATGGCATTGAGTCATCTAGAGGAGGAGTGAGAACCACCGTTGGAGTTTACAAGTGTGGGCACATTACTATAATTCTCTTATATGTTCAGAGGAGGGTTAATTGGTCACAATTAAAATTCATTTTGCTATATTCTTCTACCACTGAAATTGCCTTTTGCCCTTTCTTTCACCTTTTCGTTCATCCTTTCTTTCAACCCATGCTCCAGCCATTGTTTTACGTTATGCTTGTTTGTTTTCTCCAAAAGGAGCGCTATATATCAATTCTGAGTGAGTTCATGCATAAGGTGCAAGTCAGTGATTTGAAGGAGAAGCCAGGGGCATCCCAAGGAGAGAGACAGCATAATAGGAGCAAGAAGCTGAAGCCCATCAGGGAGATAAATATATAAAAAGGATCAAAGCATGCAATGGCTGCCGCACTCAAACACAAACGTGTTTCCTTGACATCCTCGCGATTTAATTTCATGCAGATGTCTTCAATATCAGAGGACAGAGTTAACTAATTACGTACCTTCCCTGGAGTCTGTGTGCTACACTACCTTCGCCAACTGGGTGCTTGGGACTGGACCATGCTCACTGGGGCTCATGGGAATTGCAGTTCCCACCATCTAGAGAGCAGAGCAGCAGGTTTACAAAGAGTGTGCTACAACATTCATTTAGTGGTGCCATTTCAAATTTTGGTGAGAAGATGCTCCAGGACAGCTGCTCACCTGTTACAGGTAGGTAGCCGTGTTGGTCTGCCGTAGTCAAAACAATATAAAAAAATTCCTTCCACCTTAGAGACCAACTAAGTTTGTCATTGGTATGAGCTTTCGTGTGCATGCACACTTCTTCAGATACACTGAAACAGAAGTCACCAGACGCTTATATATAGTGAGAGGGTAGGGAGGGGTTTTACTCAGAAGGGTGGTGGGAAAGGGTGATTGACTGACTGATAGCTGTCTCACCTGAAAATTGCTGGGAGGCGGTTTGGGAAACATTTTAACATATATATTTTTTCTTATTCTGTACTGCCATCCATAGCTGCCAAGTCTCCCATATTCCCCAGGAAACCCCTGTTTTTCCAGCCGTTCCCAGCTGGAAAAACAGATTTTTTTTCCCCGGTTTACTCACTGACCGGGGGAGGCTCCTTCTGCGCATGTCTGGAGTCTCTGGACATGCGCAGAAGCGATTTCTGGCATGACGGCCATTTTGGAACTGGGCGGAGCATACTCAGAAGTGACTTGCGATGCTGCTCCGCCCAGTTCCAAAATGGCCGCACCACTACTTCCGGTCTGCCGATCCCTTATTTTTCTGGCAGGAACTTGGCAGGTATGCTGCCATCACCACCCAAACCAATGTAGTCCTCCTGGCCAGGCTTCTGAGAAGGGCTCCTTTAATAGGAAACTCACACTGTATTATGAAATCCACAGGCTGAAAGCACAGGGGTGGTTAGCATGTTTGATTATCCAGGCCTGATCTCTGTTGTCGGGGGGGAAATAAGCCAAGTGCAGGCCCAAGCACACATATTATTATTATTATTATTATTATTATTATTATTATTATTATTTTAAAAAAATGTTTTTATTAAAGGTTTTCTTGCGTTACAGAAGTACATGCATTTAAACAAATAGAAAGAGAACCAAGCACAGATATTCTTAAATATTCTGCAATGTTTGCACAGATCACCTGCATGGAGCTTGCAGACCATAGCTTGACAGCCTGTTGTTCTAGGAACCATGAGGTAAATAGCAGCATTTTCACAAAATTGCCGATCCCAGGATACCTTAAGACCATAAGAAGAAACCTGCTGGATCAGGTCAAAGGTCAGACTAGTCCAGCATCCTGTTCTCACAGTGGCCTGCCAGGTGCCTCTGGAAAGCCTGCAAGCAGGACTTGAGCAGAACAGCACTATCACCCCACCCTCTGTGATATTACAGCAACTGGTATTCAGAGGCAGGGCAGGTAGAACATAGCCATTGTGTCTAGTCACCATTGATGGAAACTCTTGCCAGTTAAACACATTTAAAAAACAGTTTGCCCTCATGGTGTAGGTGCATACCTGGCATACAGTAGCTTTTGCTCTAGATCAGGCATGTCAAACCTGCGGCCCTCCAGATGTTTTGGACTACAATTCCCATCTTCCCCAACCACTGGTCCTGCTAGCTAGGAATCATGGGAGTTGTAGGCCAAAACATCTGGAGGGCCGCAGGTTTGACATGCCTGCTCTAGATTATATAATTTTGCAATCCTATGGCTTTCTTCAGTTGGCATTATAGATGAACTTCTATAATATCTATGGTCTTGTGTTCTGGGTAACCCTTATGAATCTACAAAACTCATGAGGACTGTACCAAGGTTTTGATGAAGGAACAGATAACAAGAGCACACAAGGCAGCACACTAATCTCATTTGCAATCTTCTGCTCACTTAAAAAAATTTTAAAAAAAGATTGACAGGTTATCAAAACTGCTGTTTCTAAAGTCCTTTTCAGTCCAGCTACTTTAATTTCTCCACGAAGTTTGGAGCTTCAGCCTGCCAACACTAAATCTGTACTCATCCTTACCCCAGACCCTGCTGCAAGGAATAACGGGAAGATGGGAATCACAATTTTGCACAGGTTCATTATTCTAAAACTTCAGCCTTGGCTGTGAGAATGCCAGACACTTTGCTAACAGAGGTTAAAAGGGGAGGCGGATTTCTAAATACAACATATGACTATGTTGCATCCAGGGGTGAACTCCTTTTATTTGTTTCATTCATATCAGCAGCAGCAGCAGCGTATTGTCTAATTGCCAAGGTAGCTTCTAAGTGGTTTGCAAGAGCATATATAGGCACCACCACACACACATCCCCCCGGTCTCTCTCACACACTAGCCCTGTGAAGTAGGTTAAGCCCAAGGTCACTCAGGAGAGTCACAGTGCACAAGGATTTTAAATCGGGTCTCTCTGGAGCTAGCCCAACCGTCTGAATTTTAAACCTCAGTAATTTAAAAGAGAAAAATGTAAAACATCTGAGAGCATTCAGGGTGCAAATACTTCCAGAAGTAAAACAGTTTTTGAACAAGTACCTGAAACTCAGTCTGGACAGTGTCTGCCTAACTTCTTGTGGGAAGGACTTCCACAGAGTTGGGCCCACAACACAGAAGGCAAGACTCTGCATTGATATGACAAGTCATGCTTATCACATTCACACAATGCCTTTCTGCCAAGGCAGCCAGGGCAGTTTATAATTTAATACAAGAGAAGAAAAATAGGCCAGCTTCCGAAGCACAAGCCTTCCCTCATGGTATGCTGGGGAGCTGAAGGAAGAGTTCTCTCAGCTAGTTGTATTCTTGAACTCTGCCTCTTGCTTGGCTGGGCAGAAGATACAGAGAGGGGTCTATACGATGTACAAGCTTCCAGAATTGAGCAGAGTGAGAGAAGGCAGACAAGAAAGAGAGTTTTAAAGATAAATGGCTGATAAATGGCTCTTGCTGAATTCATGCAGAATGAATGTAACATGAATGTGGAGGAATAGCTTTTTAATCTGGTAAAATATTAAGTAAGCATAATTATAATGTGAGTATTTATTACATGTATGTATCTTTGCTATCTTGTGTCATTATTTATATATGCTTTAATAAAGTTTGTTTTTGAGAGAGAGAGAGAGAGAGAGAGAGAGAGAATGTCCTTACTGCCTAGGAAGAAAAGCACAAGTATCATTTTGCCACCTTTAAAATGTGATTAATACTGGCGTACCATAGGACCTGTTATGACAGGAGGAACCATAAGGAACCATTTGGCAATAGACTAATATTTTTTAAAATGCTTCCATTATATATTCAGCAGAATCAAATGATAAAGCTTTCCTTGGACCGAACTACTATATGCTGGAGGGGATGTTTCATGTTGCATACGAGAGAGAGAGAGAGAGAGAGAGAGAGAGAGAGAGAGAGAGAGAGAGAGAGAGAGAGAGAGAACAATAACACACCAAGGCAAAAACCATGTTGGACTTTTGCCCCAGGACTCAGAACCTACCCTCCTACTCCACTGTTAGAGGAGTGACCAACAAACACTGGGATAGCTCAGTTGGGAGAGCATGAGGCTCTTAATCTCAGAGTCATGGGTTTGAGCCCCACATTGGGCAAAAGATTCCTGCATTGCAAGGGGTTGGACTACGATACCCTTGTGGTCCCTTCCAACTCTACAATTCTATGCTTCTATGATGCAGAGAGCCTCTGAAGTCATTGCACTACCAGAGACTTTCGTAAAAGAAACAAGCAAAGCCACAGTCCTCTTTGCTTGAAAAGGTAGGCCTGTTTCCTCTCATCTGACTCAGAAGACTCACCCCCCAGATGACTGATCAGGAGGGAGCCCCCTCTGCTGCCACACCACACCCAACAGTGACTGTAGATCACAGGTAGAGCACATGTTTTGCATACAGAAAGGCCTACATTCAGTCCCGGGCATCTCCAAGTATCTGAAACCCTAGAGAGCCTTTGCCAACTGATGCAGGGAAACACTGAGCGAGTTCAACCAATGGTCTGACTCAGTATGTTCCTAGCTCCAGCAGAGAAGGTACCCGTTTAAGCCCAAGCCATCTTTCTCTGAGGAGATAGAGCTAGAGACATTCACTTTATTGAGGCAGAACTTAGAACTTAATCTCACAGTTGACCACACTGCACCAGACTATTGCTGGAACAACACTCCAGCCACCACAGTTGTTCCCTTGCCACCACCTTCCACAGTGAGCTATCCATGGTCCTAACAGCCACAGTGAGCTATCCATGGTCCGCCCACCCACCCTAGATGCTTTCCATGCTTGGTCAGTTCACCCCTTTGCTCTCCAGTCTGCAGCAGGATATGTAGATGCAAGGAGGGGTGGTTGGGTGTTTGTGTTACTGTGGGAAAGCATTCGGTCATGTGGACCTCCTGCAGTTTGAAAAGGCAGGGTTCAAGGCAAGCTTTGGCACCGGATTATGTTGAAAGTGACCTTCAGTGCAAAACTACATGTTATGAACACAGGAATCTGCCTTCTAAGTCAGGCCATTGCTCCCAGTATTTTTAACACTGGCAGTGGTTTGTTCTCCAGAGCTTCACACAGGACTTTTCCCCAACCCTACCAAGAGACGCTGAGGCTTGAACCTGGAAGCTTGTAAAAGCAAGTGCTTTCCCACTGAGCTACAGCGCCTCCTCTTTCCTCTGAAATGCATGATAAAACCAAATTAAGACATCATATTGTGTGTTTCCCCACAAGTGGCAGCAAATGAAATTAATTGGGTGGGGGGAGGATGTGGGAAACCCACAGCATGTTGATGTCACATGGCTCATTTCATCTGACGACATGATAGAGAAAAGGAGGGTGGGGCTGCTATTTTTAATATGAGCCATGCATCTTCCATCATACCTGGAGCTTGGTAGAATGGAAACATCCAAGTTCCGGCACAATTAACTTCTTAGTCAAGATACAAGGACAAAATATAAAAACCAATATAAAAACCAAAATAAAATGTTAGCTATTCATGAGGTTTCAGTCTTCTGCTACAAACCTGGGTCCATGATATTGGAAACAGTGCTAGGATGCTGAAGGGGCTTCCGTCGCTGTCATTTGTTTCTCGAAACACGCACGCACAAAACTCCAAACAGACCCGCAAAACTCAGACTAATTAAAGACAAATAATTAAACACGTTGAAACTGGGAAGGTTGGCAAACTCCCCCTGCATCGCGGAGAGACCTCCTTGGCACTTAAATGGTTAGGGACCATATCTCGCAACATTGTGCTCATCTCACTGTGCTGGAGAGCTCTTGAGAATGTTATTAGCTGGGTGTTCGCCTTGCCGTTTTTCCACATGAGGCAGATGGGTAATTACGAAGCTAATAGTCTGATTGAGAGAAATCAGATGCAGTGGTTTGCCCAATTAGATGATACATTAGCTCCCTTCTTTGTAAGCAGCTAATGTGTGAAGCAAAGTGGTATTTTGGGGGGTCAGAATCCTTAAACAAGTGCCGAGTTGCAGATTATTGTGCGTGTGTGTGTATGTGTGCCTGTGTGTGTGTATGTGTATGTCTCTCTCTCTCTCTCTCTTTTTCTAATGGAGGAAAAGTGCTAAGTCTTCATTACTAAAAGCATAGAAAATGCAAATCAGGCTCTGAAACAAAAGACTGAAGGGACAGGCGAGAATATTTGGTGTCCAATGTGTCAACCTACAACATCAATTACATTGAAATGCAATGCATGGGAGCCTAATCAAGGATAGTATAATTGTAATAATTGCATGCTTTTGTTGGAGAGCTGCTGCCGTTGTTATTGTCAACCATTTGTTTCTTTCTATTGTTTAAGGGGTGGGGGATTTTAAATATACATGTCCATCTGAAAAAGTCTGTAGGTAAAAAAGCCTGGGTGATTGCACACTATGTATGTACGTCTCACCCTCCTGATTTCGAGGGAGTGCAGAAGAACCAAGTGCTTTGAAGCTGCAAAGGAACCAAGAAAGTAAATAGCATACAGTTTAATTTGATTTAGTAGAGCTCTCTCTCTCTCACTCTCTCCTTTGGCTTTCTTTGATTACCACCCTGTTCCTACAACAAGGTAAAGGGGGATTGCTCAGTGACAGAGCACCTCCTCTGCATGCAAAGGATCCTGAGTTCAGTCCTCAGGGAGTCTGGTAAAGATTCCCAGTTTAAAACCTTTTACAGCCACTGCTAGGCACTGGGCCATTCTCAGCTAGATGGACCAACAGTGTGACTTGAAAGTCCGCCCCCTACGTACATTACAGTTATCATCAAGTATTGGTAAAGAAGGGTACTGAGATGATGTGTTTGTATTAGAGCAGCGGTGTGGCCCACCAGTTTTCATCTATCTACCTCCGACTGCAAGCTCTGAGTCCAGAAGCAACATTGCTTTTGTGTTTTGTGCAGATGCAATACACACCTTGTTCTGCCAATCCATGATGGGGAACACAGGAAGCTGCCATATACAGTCAGGCCAGCGGTCCATCTAGTTCAGCATTATCTACACTGGCCGGCAGCGGCTCTTCAAGGTTTCAAGCAAGAGCAGCTTCCAAGCCCTAACTGGAGATGCCAGGATCAAACCTGAGACCTTCTGCATGCAAAGCAGATGGTTTGAAACTTGTGGCCTTATTGATAAAGCTTCTTAATTTGGATGCCATCTAATTTTTGAAAACCTAAGGATCTTTCAACTATATGGCAGACCGCACTTTTACACTGCATACTTTGACCAAAGAGAGGGGAAGCTTGGAAATTTATCTGGAAATTTATCTGGAACTCTGGGAAGTTCCTCTCTTTCATTATTCTTATTCTTATTCTTATTTATTAAATTTCTATATGGCCTTTCATCCGAAGATCACAAGGCGATTTACAATATGAAAACACAAAAAAATCATACCAGAATAACAAACAAAAACATTTTTTTTAAAAAAAACTTACACGCAGTTTAAAAGGCCATAGATTATTTAATTAGCCAAAGCCCTGGGGAAATAGGAATGCTTTTGCCTGGCACTTAAATATATGTAACGAAGGTGCCAGGTGAGCTTCCCTGGGGCATACCTGCCAAGTTGCTGTCCGAGAAATAAGGGACTGGGCCGGAAGTAGCAAACCGGAAGTAGCGCTGCCGCCATTTTGGAACTGGGCGGAGCATGCTCAGAAGTGACTTTTGATGCTGCTTTGCCCAGTTCCAAAATGGCCGCCGCGTCAGAAGTCGCACTGCAGCCATTTTGGAACTGGGCAGAGCAGCATCAAAAGTCACTTCTGAGCATGCTCCGCCCAGTTTCAAAATGGCCGCTGCGCCAGAATAAACCGGGGGGGGGGAACAAAAAAATCCGTTTTTTCAGCTAGGAACAGCTGGAAAAATGGGAATTTCCCGGGGAATACGGGAGACTTGGCAGCTATGCCCTGGGGAGAGCATTCCGCAAATGGGGAGCCACAACAGAAAAGACTCGTTCTTGTGTTGCTGCCCTCTGGACCTCTCACTGAGGAGGCACATGATGAAGGGCCTCAGGTGATGATTGCAGGGTCCGGGTCGGTTCATATGGGGAGAGGCAGCCCTTGAGGTATTGTGGTCCTGAGCCATTTAAGGCTTTATAGGTCAAAACAAACACTTTGAATTGGGCACAGAAACTAACTGGCAGCCAGTGCAGTGGGGCCAGGATTGGCGTTATATGCTCAACCTGTCTTGCCCCAGTGACTCAGGAGGTGAATGTAAAGGTAGTATCAGATGAAAGTGGCTTGTTGCAGACTGGCCTTACCAATAATAATAATAATAATAATAATAATAATAATAATAATAATAATTTATTATTTGTACTCCGCCCATCTGGTTGGGTTTCCCCAGCCACTCTGGGCAGCTTCCCACAAAAATTAAAAATACATTAAAATGTCACACATTAAAAACTTCCCTGAACAGGGCTGCCTTCAGAGGTTTTCTAAATGTCATGTAGTTGTTTATCTCTTTGACATCTGAAGGGAGGTCATTCCACAGGGCGGGCACCACTACCAAGAAGGCCCTCTGCCTGGTTCCCTGCAACTTGGCTTCTCGCAATGAGGGAACCGCCAGAAGGCCCTCGGCGCTGGACCTCAGTGTCCGGGCAGAACGATGGGGATGGAGACGCTCCTTCAGGTATACTGGACCGAGGCCGTTTAGGGCTTTAAAGGTCAGCACCAACACTTTGAATTGTGCTCGGAAACATACTGGGAGACAATGTAGGTCTTTCAGGACCGGTGCTATATGGTTCCGGTGGCCGCTCCCAGTCACCAGTCTAGCTGCCGCATTCTGGATTAGTTGTGGTTTCCAGGTCACCTTCAAAGGTAGCCCCACGTAGAGCGCATTGCAGTAGTCCAAGCGGGAGATAACTAGAGCATGCACCACTCTGGCGAGACAGTCCGTGGGCAGGGAGAGTCTCAGCCTGAGTACCAGATGGAGCTAGTAGGCAGCTGCCCTGCCTACCATCAAGGCAGCTGGGCATCCCCACACCCTATCCAAGCTACTAGCCATCTTGTCACTACACCTTGTCAAATGAATTTTCATAAATTAATGAGGCATATCTTTCCATTGGTCCTCAAAATAAATAAATAAATCTGAATGTATATCAGTTCAGACTATGGCTTGTACTCAGGACAGCACTATGGCTAAAGTTCCAGCAGTGCAAGGATTTTCCTTGAACAATGGAACCTTCTCCCCCTCCCCTCACCTCCTCTAAATCTGTTCTGGGGTTTCCTCCACCCCTCCAGAGCAAATCTGGGTATGGTATGGGTACGCAAGGGAGAGGAACAGGGGGAAATTCCCATTGCGCTGGCGAGAATTCCTGTGCTGGCTTCTGCGGACACAATGAGTTTGTTGAATACAACCCTATTCTTCCACCAAGCCCCCTATTGTTGAGTTGGTACAATCTTGAACTTAGCCCAACATGAGAAAGGGGCTTATGCCTATTGGAATGAAACCCATTTGAAACCCAAGTGTCCAATGAAGCTAACTGCTGAAAGATTGAAGGCAGACAAAATGAAGAACATCCTCATGCAGGGCATAGTTGAAACTATGGAACTCACTTCCACAGGAGGCAATTATGGCTCCCAACTTGGATGGTTTGAAAGAGGATTTGACAAATACCTGGAGGATAAGACCATCAATAGATACTAGTGGTGGGAGTGGTAGTCATCAACAGTGGCCTGAATTAGCTGAGCTGCTGACCTGATCCAGCAGGGTATTCTCATGTTCTTACATCAACTTCTTCCATAAAACACCATGTCACATAAGCAAAGTCATTCACAGTAAGGATAGACCAGCTCTGCACAGGTGAGAAAAAGGCATAAACCTCATCATCCTGGGCAATATGGCCTCCAAGCAACATTTGCCGTTGCTTCACTTGCTACCTGGTCCCTCTATTTTTTTTATAAAAAAAACCCAGCAGAGATAGAATTTGGCGTTTTCTGCATGTACTTTGACACTAAAGGTAAGGTTAAAAAAAGGTAAAGGACCCCTGGACTGTTAAGTCCAGTCAAAGGAGACTATGGGTTGTGGCGCTCATCTCTCTTTCAGGCCGAGGGAGCCAGTGTTTGTCCACAGACAACTTTCCGGGTCATGTGGCCAGCATGACTAAACCGCTTCTGGCGCAACAGAACACCGTGACGGAAGCCAGAGCGCACGGAAATGCTGTTTACCTTCCCAACGCAGTGGTACCTATTTATCTAATTGCACTTGCATGCTTTCAAACTGCTAGGTTGGCAAGGACAGAGAACGGGAGCTCACCCCATGATGGGGATTCGAACCACCAACCTTCTGATCGGCAAGCCCATTGAGGCTCAGTGGTTTAGACCACAGCGCCACCTGCCTTTGCCACTAAAGCAGCTGTCCCAACCTGGTGGCCTTTAGATGGTTTAGACTACAAGTCCCATCAGCCTCCATCAACATGGTCAATGCTCAGGGATAATAGGAGTTGTAGTCCAAAACCTCTAGAAGGCACCGCTTTGGGGGAGGCTGCACTAAAGTTGTGGTGCCTCCAGCAGCACAAACACTGGAGTTTCCCAGGCTCACAGTCTACTGCCTGAGCAGGATTGTGGCATTTGCCTTCCATTAGCATCTGACCCCCCCCCCCTACAATCCTGCAGCAGGCTGAGCTCACCTAAGATAGTGCCTTGCTTATCTCTAATACCTTTCCTCCAGCCACTGTTTAAAAAGAAGGGAAATGGAGCACAGCAAGTAGTGGATCCATCATACACAGCGGAGATCAAAATGAAGTATCTTCTTAATATTTCATTTTAGAAGATGGGAATGAGTCCAAAGAAGCCAGAGTTGGAGTTCAAATTTGCTCGTGGCGGAGCCCTCCACTTTCAGATAAGATCAGAGATTGACAGCACAATCCTCTGTATGTCTCCTCACAAGCAAGCCCCACTGAGTTCATTGAGTAAGCATATAACTATACCCACTTCTGACTAACTCCCACTGACCTCAGCGAGGCTTACTTCCGAGTAAAGGATTGTGCTGTCATTTTCTCACATCTGCTGGGGGTTCTGCCAGTCAGCCGAAACATGGAGGCACAAGAGAGAAGGAGTTAAAACGTTTAGCATTGCTGTTAAATCTCATTCTCCACGGCTCAAAAAGAACAATGCTGCACCATCTTTGTGGAGAATACGTCGTCCTGCTGCAGGAGGCTTTGCACGGATCTCTAACAATCCTGTACATACTCCAAAACTCACCCTAATTAAAAGCAAATAATCAAATACATTCAATTTGAAAAGTTGGCAAACTGGCATGTATTATTGTGTTAGCACCTTGGCATCAAAACGATCACATCATGCTAATCTCATTGTGCAGGAGAGCTCTTGAGTATGTTATTCACTGAGTCTGTTTCGCTCCCCTCCAGCCCCTTCCCCCTGTCTTCCTCCTTCACTACTGTTTTCTTTTAACTAGGACTAGACCAGCACTGTGGTCTGGCAAACTATGGCAAGTTCTTAAAGAAATGGGAGTGCCTGATCATTTCATCTGTCTCCTGAGAAATCTCTATGTGGGACAAGAAGCTACAGTTAGAACTGGATATGGAACAACTGACTGGTTCAAAATTGGGAAAGGAGTACGACAAGGTGATGTCTCTGCTTTTTAAGATGTCATTGTTTTTCTCCCAAGAAGCAGTTGTCTTTTAATTTCGTGACTGCTGTCACCATCTGCAGTGATCATGGAACCTAAGAAAGTAAAAATCTCTCACTGCCTCCATTTCTTCCCCTTCTATTTGCCAGGAGGTGATGGGACCAGTGGCCATGATCTTAGTTTTTTTGATGTTGAGCTTCAGACCATATTTTGCGCTCTCCTCTTTCACCCTCATTAAAAGGTTCTTTAATTCCTCCTCGCTTTCTGCCATCAAGGTTGTGCCATCAGCATATCTGAGGTTGTTGATATTTCTTCCGGCAATCTTAATTCCGGCTTGGGATTCATCTAGTCCAGCCTTTCGCATGATGAATTCTGCATATAAGTTAAATAAGCAGGGAGACAATATTCAGCCTTGCCAACAAAGGTCCGTATAGTTAAAGCTATGGTTTTCCCAGTAGTGATGTATGGAAGTGAGAACTGGACCATAAAGAAGGCTGATCGCCAAAGAATTGATGCTTTTGAATTATGGTGCTGGTGGAGACTCTTGAGAGTTCCATGGACTGCAAGAAGATCAAACCTATCCATCCTTAAGGAAATCAGCCCTGAGTGCTCACTGGAAGGACAGATCCTGAAGCTGAGGCTCCAATACTTTGGCCACCTCATGAAAAGAGAAGACTCCTTGGAAAAGACTCTGATGTTGGGAAAGATTGAGGACACAAGGAGAAGGGGACGACAGAGGATGAGATGGTTGGACAGTGTTCTCGAAGCTACCAACATGAGTCTGACCAAACTGTGGGAGGCAGTGAAAGACAGGAGTGCCTGGCGTGCTCTGGTCCATGGGGTCACAAAGAGTCGGACACGACTAAACGACTAAACAACAACAGACCAGCACCAGCCAGTGTGTGTTGCTGCCCAAAACAACCAGAGGGCACCATGTCAGAAAAGTCTGGTCTAGAAAGAAAACTGCATCCAAGAAAATATACCCTCTCGGTGTATTTCTTATAAACTTCATTAAAGTTAAACCCCTTTTCTCTTCACTTAACCACTTACTGGTTTAATTCATATATGACAGGGAACCCTAAGCTGCTTTAGACACAAAATTGTAACCAGAGCACTTCCAAGATGGTCCTGTTGACAAATAAAGCTCTAAGACAGGCATCCTCAAACTTCGGCCCTCCAGATGTTTTGGACTACAATTCCCATCATCCCTGACCACTGGTCCTGTTAGCTAGGGATCATGGGAGTTGTAGGCCAAAACATCTGGAGGGCCGCAGTTTGGGGGTGCCTGCTCTAAGATTAGCCTTGGGTCCCCAGCCGGCTTAGCCAATGGTCAAGGAGGAGAGGAATGATATTATCATTACTATTATCATCATTTATGTATTGCTTCTAATGAAGCATCTCAAAGTGATTCCACTATGCCATATCAGGCAACTGCATATATTAAAAACGAAACTAACAAACCACTTTAAATATTCACATATATAAAACTCGTTTCAAGTCCAACACAGATACCAACTAGCCTAAAAAGCACCAGTTAGGAGGTTTGTTGAAGGGGGGGGATGTTCAACATATGCCAAAAAGACAATAGAGGCAGTGCCTGTCTGATGTGATGGGAGGGAGTTCCACAGGGCAGGTGCCACTACACAAAAGTCCCAACTCTGACATCATGCAAAACAGATCTCCTGATAAGACGGTATCTGCAGAATGCCCTCTCTGCAGAATGCAGCATTTGGTTGGGTATATAAGAAAGGAGGGTCATCTAGTTCAACCCTCTGCAATGCAGGAATCTCATCTAAAGCATCCATGACAGATGGCCATCCAACCTCTGCTTGAAAACCTCCAGTGGAAGAGAGTCCAGAGGAAGGACTGTTCCACTGTTGAAAAACTCGTACCCTCAGAAAGTTCTTCCTGATGTTCAGTTGGAGTCTCCTTTCTTGTAAATTGAAGCCTTGGTTCAAGACCAAGGCAGAATACAGCGGAACTATTGCTTTCCTTAATCTGGACTATGCAACCTAGAAAAGCATCAGCTGTTTTTTGCCATTGCATCACACTGCTGACACATGTTGAGCTTGTGGTCTGCTAAGACCCCTAGATCTCATACATAAACCAATCTAACTCAACAATATCCCAACCCACAATATTACAAGAATGTTGCAACTCACATAAAAAGGGACCTGATTCCCTAAGGGAGCACTTCTCCCATCCCAGCCTGCAGGTCAGACCCTCCTGGTGGTCCCATCACCTGAGCATGTACATCTTGTGGCAACCAGGGTCATCACCTGTACATCTTGTCTCAGGAATCGTGACACCCAATTCCCTCAGCCCAGTGCCTAACCCTATGGTTTGACCCATGTTTCACCACCAACTACAACCCATTGCCTGGTGCTGAAAGTAATCAGTAGTGAGTGGGATCTTCATGAGCTGGTGAACTCTAAGAGCCAGCTTCCACCCAGCCCAGCCTTGGTCTTGCTGAAGCAGAAAATGAAAGGAGACTCTGGATCAAATGAAGCATCTATCTCCAAATAATATTGCTTTTGGACCTCTAGCTGCTTAACCAATAGACCTGTTCTCCATGCATTTGTTGAATCCTTTTTGAAAGGCACCTAAGTTAGTGGCCATCACCACATCTTATTGATGCAAGTCCCACAAGTGGACTCTTTGCTACGAGAAGAGCTTCTTCAATCCTTCTCATGTCCAATCAAATTCAATGGAAGACTTCTTAGTACAATAAGAGACAGATAAATAATTCCCTTTTTCCTCCATGCCATTTGCAATTTTCTAAACCTCTACAAACATCCTTGGGTGCCTTGTTGCTCACGGAGTAAGCGTGAAAATACAAAAGCACTTATAAAGCCAAGCCTTGTTGTTCACACTCGGAGAAATGCTTGCAGATTTCAAGAAAGCATGTGATCCTTTTTGACTTCGCTATCGAGAAGGTTAGCTCCTATTGTAACATAAAGCAACCGAAATAAATGACAACTGGAGTCTATACAACAGTAAAATCACACTCTGGCAGATATCTTGGCTCCAGTAGGCTATTTACAAGAACACAACATAGTTCCGAGAATGGGGAGATTTCATCGGAAGCTTCCAGGAGCAAATTGGAGCATTATTCAGGGGAAACTCCAGAGAGACCACCCTGTGGGGAACGGCCTGGTGGAACAGTTGCTCAGGATTCGACACAGCCAGCACAGCATCTTTCTTGAAGAAGAGGGTGCAAAAGAGGGATTAAAAACAGCCAGGTAGCCCCAAGGTGGAGGTGGAGGTAGGTCTCTCCTGGGAATTCAGAACAGGTTGTTGGCAACTACTGCCAGCCTTTCTTGACAACATTGCGCATTACTCCAGAGACTTGCGTGTGAAATCGGTACCTTCGAAAGAAATCCTCATTTAGCAGCAAAAGCGTCACGTGCGGAAGGTTTTGCAGCACTGCTTTCCACTTGCCATATGGCTAGCTTCGTCCAAATTTGCAGCGAGAGGCGACAAGCACAGCTTCAATGCTTTGAAAGCAGTGAGAAAGGCTTTCAGCTGGAGCCTCAAACAACTGTGACACCTCCCCTTCCCCCCCAAAAAAGATCATTTTATTTTTGCAAGGTGGTGAAATACGTGCCATTTGGCCTGATAACAGACTGATCTTTAGGACCATCCCCAGATCACTGGCAGACAGCAGCATACGTTGGATAAAACTTGACACACCTGCAAGGCCTAGCCAGGCATTCAGAATCAATGGGCCACCAATGCGAAGGTGCACCCCTGCTTTCCCCTTGGGGCAGTAAGAATAAATAGAGGCCTGCAACAAAAGGTCTTCAAGGAGCTGGTTGGCCAGCCAGACATGCACCTCTCCCAGAGAGTCCATTCCGTTCCACCCAGCCTACCACTTTTCCCCACTTTTCTTTTCCAATGGAACATTTTGTGGTTACTTAACATGTGCAGTCCTTATGAAGATGTTTGGCGGGGGAGGGTGCCCCATAGATCTTTTTTTAATGTATATGTGTACTTTTACAAACCTGCTTTCCTGGAGGATGCTGAGACTGCCCTTTCTTTTTTACTTCATGGTCCCATTTAGGCTCCATTTCAGTCCGCCTTCTCCGCCTCTTTGTTGCAGCGATCCCAATTAATCAATGCTCAGCCTGCAACACGGGTGTCAGAAGTGACAACGACACTGGGGACAGGAGTTGGTGTGTCTGGATGGCGCATCCATGGATCAAGTGATGGTCAAGCCAGCCAGTCCTACAACTCTGTTTGCCATCATATAGTTGGGCTGCTCTGGACTGCTCTTTGGTTCTTCGAACTAGAAGCAAAACCACTGTATCACACAATATTCTGGATATAAGAAGAATCCTGCTGGGTCAGACCAAAGGCTTTCTCCTGTTTCTCATAATAGGTAGCCAGATGCTTCTGGAAGCCTACCGTAGGGCATAAAGCAAGTGTTCTCCCCTCTGCCACCCCACTGTCCACTGCCATGTTTCATTTCTGTTGCAGACTTCTAGAATAGCCTTCCTCTATTCAAATGCTGCTAGAGTGCAAATCCCATCATCCCTCTGACCATTAGCCATGTTGGCTGGGGCTGATAGTTCTCATCCGAAACATCTGGCTGGCACCAGGTGTGGGGAAAAGGCTGTTCCATGGAAATGTTTCCTTTGTAACTGGGATGCAATAACCTTTTGGATTAGAGGACCGACTGAATTTCCCTTGAAGGTAGCACGCTCTATATTTTCAAGGATGTGCATTGAGGATTCTTCCTGTTAACTGTGCCTGTGGAAGATCTCTCCCACTGCCTCATGAAGGAAAATATTTTTAAGCTGCACAGCAAGTGCTTTGACCTGTTCTTTTCCCTTCTCTTCCCTCTTTATTTCTGCTAATTACTGATGGTGTTAATTTTTGCATGTAAGCTTTCTTCCCACTTTTCTCGCAGCCTCGTTTCCTTTCTCTCTGTGTGTGCATGTGTGCGCTTGGCTTAAAAACGGGGAGGGGGGAATCACAATAATCCTCTGTTTATTTCAGCACACACTCTTGGCAAATAAATTATTGTAACATCACAAATTCCATCCTAGGAATTCGCAGGAGGCACATCAGGAGAAAGAGCGAGCCAGCTTTGGGTGCTCCAGAACTTTGCAGCTTCCCCCTTCCTCTCAAATGAATGCCATGCAAAACTAAAGGAATTTGGCTCCAAAAACAGATTTCATTCAGGCATGTGACACATTTATTCAACACTGCCTGCAAGGGATGTAAGAAAGAAAGCAATGTTTTCCATTCTGCCCTGTATATATCACACATTGCCGTGCTTCTGTTCCCCTGCAGTTCACCTTCCACCCAGAACCCATCTTGCTGTGCAAAATTATGTGTGGGATCAAACTATGTTTTACTCAGAGCAGATGCACCGAAGTTAATGAACATGACCAAGTTAGGTCCATTAATTTCAATGGGTCCACTCTGAGTAAAATTTAGTTTCTGCCGAATGGATGCCTATTGGGGAGACCCATGGGAAAAACTGTCAGAACAAATGTATTTTCCATCATTTCTAAAAGTGAAGGGGAGTGGGCTGTTTCATAGAACAGAGGCGGCCACACTCAAAGCTGTGTTCTTCTTTTCTTTTTCATAATTTTCATAATATTCCAAACCCTGTTCTGAGTTATCATAGAGCAGACTTCTGAGATCTTTGGTTCTTCAATGAGACACTCTCTCACAGGCTGCAGTGACCTCCTGCATACATAGCAAATGAGGTGCTGTCTCCTGGCTCATCCACAATTGTCCTGTCCTTTCCATGTCCAAGAGGCTTTGATTTCGTCCTGCTGAATCAAAAACACTCATCAATCAAGTTTTCTGCAGATTGACACTTGTTCCGATTCAGTGGTAATCTGTGAGTTTTCCTGGGGAAATGAAGTATCTCTTGGACCTGTGCCTTTAAAAAGCAAGGGACAATCGGAACCGTGGAGCCCTCGGTTATATCACCACCTTTCCTCTAAGGAGCTCAAAGTTTCCTGCCGTCTATCCTCATAGCCACCCTGCAATGCGGGCAAAAATAAGAAAGACTGCCCCAAGGTTAGCAAGTGAGCTTCATAGCAGTGGGGAATCTGAATCTGGATCGCCTCAGTTTGAGTCCTACACCAGGGATGGAGAACCTATGGCCCTCAAGGAGCTGTTGAATTCTAATTCCCATCAGCCACAGGCCAGAATGACCCAATGGGCAGGGAATGCTGGGAGTTGTGGTCCAGCAACATCTGAAGGGCCACCAGTTCCACACCTCCATCTTACACACTAACCCACAGATAGCAAAGCTGTGGTCCTCCTTTGGTTCATTTGTTTGTTTAAGGCACTTTAAAAAGGTAAAGTTAAGTCCAGTCATGAACGACTCTGGGGTTGCAGCTCTCATCTTGCTTTACTGGCTGAGGGAGCTATCTGACTTTTAGAAGACATCTGAAGGCAGCCCTGTTTAGGGAAGTTTTTAATGACTGATGTTTTAATGTATTTTTAATATTTTGTTGGAAGCCACCCAGAGTAGCTGGGGAAACCCAGCCAGGTGGGCGGGGTAGAAATAATAAATTATTTTATTTTATTTATTTACTTTACCAGCACAGTAGTAACAGGCCACTTCACAGGGGAATTTGAACCATTGCTTGGGCTGAATGTTCTCTGGGACACAAGTTATTTTATGCATTATTCAGTTTTCTCCAGTGCAGACATTTTGAGTTTAGGTCCTCTGTGCCTGTTATGTGTTGTACATGTTGTAATTATGCACAGTTAAGTCCAGTTGCGAACGACTCTGGGGTTGCGGCACTCATCTCGCTTTACTGGTTGAGGGAGACGACGTTTGTCTGCAGGTTTTCCGGGTCATGTGGCCAGCATGACAAAGCCGCTTCTGGCGAACCAGAGCGGCGCACGGAAATGCCGTTTACCTTCCCGCCCTAGCGGTACCTATTTAGCTACTTGCACTTTAACGTGCTTTCAAACTGCTAGGTTGGCAGGAGCTGGGACCGAGAAATGGGAGCTCACCCTGTCGTGGGGATTCGAACCGCCAACCTTCCGATCGGCAAGCCCTAGGCTCAGTGGTTTAGACCACAGCGCCACCCACGCCGTAAGCATTTACATACCACTTAATCATTAGCATGTTATTGGATTCCAACCATGCTGTGACCTGGCCAGCAGGGCCAATGGTCGGGGATGCTTTGAAAACAACCAGGAAGTAACTTCATTTACAGAAGGCATAAAGGAAGAGAGGCAAGAAGAGGTGTCTTCAGTCGCTCCTGATAACGTCCCCAACGGCCTTAGCTGTGCTGGATAATAAATGTCACATCTCATGTCAGATCTTGCCTGGATAGATTATCCCCGAAGACTTGGGTCTGCCTCTGAAACTAACATTAGCAGCTGCATGCTTTAGGTTAACCCTTCACCTGCCTCACAGCTGCTGTCGCTTTGCCCTGAGCCAAACCTTTTACAGGAGGGGTGACTGGCTTCGGAGCACATCGGGCAAGAGTGCTGCAGGATAGATAGAGAAAGAATACAGTGGAGAACATCTGTGCATGTTTGTCCTTCCATAGGACATTGTAAGGATGTCCCAGAGCAACTGGCAGGGCTGATTTGAAAGGACAATACTGCAGCGCAGCTTTGCAGATAATACGTACCAAACAGGGTACATCCCAGCCAAAGCGAAGCCCTTGGGAGTCCTACTGGTTTCAGCGGGTGAGAGATAAGTAATTGCTTGAAACATCTGGGAGTTAACATGACCTGGATCGTGCCACTAGCAGCCAAACTCACAATGAAATCTAAAATCATCGGGGCAGCGGAAGGTGCTTGTGAAGTAGGTCAGCCATCCTAAACCCTGGCATACCTGTCAACTGTGCTGAGGGGGGGAATGGGACACCCCATTTTTTTTCCTCTCATGAAGCCGGCGGCCGAAATGGCCACCAATATCTCACACAATTTCAGACCACACTCTTGCCTTGAAAAAAAGTGCTGGGGGGGGAGCAAACTTGTGCAGCACACCAAAATGCACATAAGTGCTTTGGGGGGGGGCTGCAGTCTCAGACAGGACACATGACTCATGTGAGAGTGTGGCCCTGGAAAATGGCGTCCCAGTTTGGGGCCCACTTCATAATGGAGGGCATGCCCCAGCCAGCACGGTTAGCTGAAACAGCTAGAGGTTCCCTCGGTGTGGTGTAATAGTTGGTGTATTGGACTAGGACCAGGAAGACCAGGGGATGAATCCCTACTTGGCCATGAAGCTCACTGGGTCACCTTGGGCAGTCACTCACTCTCAGCCTAACTTACCTCACAGGGTTGTTGTGTGGATATAGTGGAGAGAACTATGTGCACCACCTTGAGATCCTTGGTGGAAATGTGGGATGTAAATAATATTATATAATAATAATAATTTATTATTTATACCCCGCCCATCTGGCTGGGTTTCCCCAGCCACTCTGGGTGGCTTCCAACCGAATATTAAAAACAATACAGCATCAAACAATGTAAGAAATATATGTAAGAAAGGGGGGGGGCTTAAAATGGCAAGTGTGTCTATGTGTAAGCCACCCAGAGTGGCTGGGGAACCCAGTCAGATGGGCAGAGTAGAAATTATTATTATTATTATTATTATTATTATTATTATTATTATTATTATTAAACACAAGAATAGACCTGCCGTATAAGACAAAGGCCCATCTATTCCAGTATCCTCTCCTTACAGGATGTTTAGTTTAGCCTGTTTACCCTGAAGACTGAGAGGAGATATGATAGCCATCTTTTAAATATCTTAAGGGCTGTCAGGTGGAAGAGGGAGCATGCTTGTTTTCTCCTGCTCTGGAGGGCAGGATTCGAACCAATGGCTTCAAGTTACAAGAAAGGAGATTCCCAACTAATCAGGAAAAAAACTTTCTGACAGTCAGAGCTGTTCGGCAGTGGAACAGACTCCCACAAGATGTGGTGGACTCTCTCCTTCCTTGGAGGTTTTGAAGCAGATGGGCATCTGTCATGGATGCTTTAGCCGAGATTCCTGCATTGCAGGGGGTTGGACTAGATGACCCTTGATCAACTCTATGATTCTATGATTCACAGTGTCTAGCAAGCTGCCAATGGGAAACCAAGAAGAGAGGTTAGGATTGCAGCTTTACTCACCCATGAAGTTCACCAAGTGCTCTTGGACAAGGTGCCATTTATTCCCCTGCCATGTGATCTCCTGAAAAATCCGTAATATCTGATCCAGGCACAAGTACGCAGGCGGTCTAAAATACTGCATGTTAGGCCTGATTGGCTCTGAAGGAGGCTTCCATGGTCTGGTGGTTTCAAGTCATGGTGACCTGAATTATTTTATGCATTAACCTCTGAGACCACTGCAGAATTATAAGAGGTGAAAGCAAGTTCACACTTCTGCCCGTCTTTGTTTCCAGTGGTCATTGATAGCGCAAGCTATCTTGCACCTGCTGTGAAAATAAATAGGGTCAAAATGGTAATATGCACTTTTGTGTGTGTGTACCTATTTTCCCTTGATAGACTGAAACAAAGCTAAAACACTTTTTTCCCCACTCCCTCGCATATATAAGCATCTTTTCATTCACAAGATCGCCACTGCCCCCCATAAAAGGCAGCATGAAAGAAATGCAAAATAAAATAAAATAAAATAAATAGCTGAGTTTATATTATACTAGGCCAATTTACTCCAATAACTGCACTGATTTATGTCTGCTTCCCATAAAACATTATTTCCACTTGGATTACAGATATCTAAGTTTGTATATGCTTTGCTTTCTGTGCCATCCGGACAGCTCACAGGGGAAAGCATTCGAAAGAAGGGAAGACCAAATTAAGTTTCAGAAAAAGAGGCTACTTTTCCAGACCAGTAATAAGACATGCATTTTAAGCTGTATTTTAAGCCATATTTTAATTAACTGGTTTTTCCCCCCTATTGTGTTTTATTGTAATTTATATTTGGTGTTAGCTGCCCTGAGCCCGGCCCTGGCCAGGGAGGGCGGGGTATAAATAAAATGTTGTTGTTGTTGTTGTTGTTGTTGTTGTTGAGTTGGTTAGCTTTGCAGTTAGTCCTAGCTGAGGGTGCTTGAGGAATTATGAAATTCAGAGCAAACTGACTGAATCTGCACTACCAGGACTGAAGTGTAGTTATCCATCAGATTTTGCTCTACAATTTCTAAATGCAGTTTTTTTGCAGGAACAATATGGGACAGACTAATGAATAAATACATGCAAAAGGGATACAAACAGAAATAAAACATTTTCAAGCTGAAGCACTTTGCAGACTATGTCAAGACTTCGGCAAATCTTTGGGAATTTTTGGGAGGAAATAAGAAGTGGTTCATGTATCTGCTTTTCTACCTACAATGGTACCTCCGGTTACGAACTTAATTCGTTCCTGAGGTCTGTTCTTAACCCGAAACTGTTCTTAACCTGAGGCGCACTTTCACTAATGGGGCCTCCCGCTGCCGCTGCACCGCCAGCACACAACTTCCGCTCGCATCCCGGGGCATAGTTCGCTACCAGGAGCATCTACTTCTGGATTAGCGGAGCTCGTTACTCAAAGCATTCGTAAGGAGGACGGTACGTAATCCAAGGTTCCACTGTACTTGGGTAAAGCTTCAGCGGTGGTTGCCTCAATTTGATGAATTTTAGCAATACTAGAAGTTCAACATGTGATTTTCCTGATTTCTCTTGATGGGCCCAGTACCTCAAACCCAGCGAAGCCCCTTAGGTCCAGCTTGCTGACTCAAATACATTCCACTTTCCCATCTTTATTGGTAATCTAAAAAGGTAAAGGGACCCCTGACCGACTCTGGGGTTGCGCACTCATCTCGCATTATTGGCCGAGGGAGCCGGCATATAGCTTCCAGGTCATGTGGCCAGCATGACAAAGCCGCTTCTGGCAAACCAGAGCAGCACATGGAAACGCAGTTTACCTTCCCGCTATAGCGGTTCCTATTTATCTACTTGCATTTTGATGTGCTTTCGAACTGCTAGGTTGGCAGGAGCTAGGACCAAGCAACGGGAGCTCACCCCATCACAGGGATTCGAACCGCCGACCGTCTGATCAGCAAGCCCTAGGCTCAGTGGTTTAGCCCACAGCGCCACCTGGGTCCCTTTGGTAATCTACAGACCATCAAATTCCAGGAAACAAAGATGAAATTCCACACAAGGAGGGGTAAAAACAAAATAAAATAGAACAACACAAGAATTTTCTTTACAATTAATTTGTTTAGAACCATAGGTGCCCACTCCTAGAGGTTCGAGTCCCTTTACCCCCCCCCTAAAATATTTGAGGGGGCCGAGGGCCCAAAGGTTGATGGACATTGCCTTTCTAATGATGTGTTGTGCCATGTCATGTGATGAGGCAGGATAGGGCTTACCTGGGCCACCCCTCCCCAATATATTTATTTAAGTTGGTATCCCTGCTAACTTGAAATGTTTCAGCTGACTTGGTTAATTATGATTGTGTGTTCATAACCAGAACTGGCTCACCACAGTTTGCAGTTGCTGAGGTAATACACATTGCCATGGGTAGGCAAACTAAGGCCTGGGGGCCGGGTCTAGCCCAATCGCCTTCTAAATCTGGCCCGCGGATGGTCCAGGAATCAGCTTGTTTTTTAAATGAGTAGAATGTATCCTTTTATCTCTGGGTTATTTGTGGGGCATAGGAATTCATTCATTATTATTTTTTTCAAAATATAATCCAGCCCCCCACAAGGTCTGAGGGACAGTGGACTGGCCCCCTGCTGAAAAAGTTTGCTGACCCCTGCACATTGCCATATAATGAAGGGGACCTTCATAAATCCATTGAGTCTAGGGTAAAAGGCCACATCTGCCCCATATATGTAAAGCACTGTGATACCACTTTAACAGCCATGGATCCCCGCCCCCCCCCCCCAGCCCACAAAGTATCTGGGGAACTGTAGTTTGTTAAAAGTGAATTTTAATAATCATACGTTGGCAGTCATACCAGTATTTATTTATTTTGGTCAACAACCAGTTGAGAGCAGCGATACCAGTGTACATTATTTTGAGTCCAGTTTTCATACCAAAACGTTGGTATAAAACCCACTCTTTCTCCTAAGTTATAATTTAAATGCAGGGACCTGTTTTTAACAAAAAGCATCAATAGCTCTTAAATCTTTGCTCTTGCACTCACGTTAAAGTCAAGTAAAGAAAAGGAAAAAAATTATCCTGCTTTCGCTTCTCAAACGTCTTAGGAATCTTCCATCAGACAAACATGTTGGAAACACTAGCACCAAAAACACCATGGCTTTTGAGGGCAGAAAGAGGAATTGTTTTTAAAGTCAAATTATGCTAGAACGCTCTTAATAAGGAGCCGAGGTTCCATCAACAAACAATCTTGCAAAAGATGCTGTGAAATTCTGCCCATCTCTTCTCTTCTTCCGCCCCCACTGCTTTGCTTATTAATGGATCCCCTCGGGTGCTATATGCTCTTCGTACACAGTTTGAAAAACATTTTTTACTTTTAAAAGCTCTGCACAGAAAGTGGTTAAGAACCCCCTATCTCCATAGCTGCCAAGTCTCCCATTTTCCCCGGGAAACCCCCGTTTTTTCAGCCATTTCCCGCTGGCAGCCCGGATTTAAAAAAGAACCATAAATCCCCGGATTCTTACTGGCCCGGGGGACTCCTTCTGCACATGTCTGGAGTCTCTGGACATGCACAGAAGAGATTTCTGGTGCTGCGGCCATTTAGGAAATGGGCAGAGCATGCGTAGAAGTGACTTTTGGTGCTGCTCTGCCCAGTTCCAAAATGGCCGCAGTGCGACTTCCGGCGCTGCGGCCATTTTGGAAATGGGCAGAGCATACATAGAAGCAACTTCCGGTGCTGCTCTGCCCAGTTCCAAAATGGCCGCAGCGTGACTTCCGGTGCCGATCCTGGATTTTTCAATCTGGAAGTTGGCACCTATGCCTACCTCTCTGTGAATTTCAAAGGAGTACAGGCCAGCCTTCTCACTAGTTCGGCTAATACATTAGGGTCAGGGTGGACAACATTTTGAACCGCAAATGCCATCAATGTGCAGCAGAGAAGGGCTGAAGAGTGGAATGCTCTCCCCAGGGAGGCTCGCCTGGTTCCTTCATTGCATATCTTTAGGTGCCGGGCAAAAACAGGCCTTTATCTGATTAACATTCTATGGCCTTTTCATACCCTCCAACATTTCTCCAAGGAAAATAAGGGCATCCTATTCTACATCAGGAAGCTTCTCCTGGGTGGATCTCGTGGCACACATAGATGTCATATACACATACACATCTGTCACCTTGAGCCAATTACAACCTCTCTGCCTAACCTACCTCACCAGATTGTTGTAAAGATACCATGTGTGAGGGAAAGGATCGTGTACAACACCTTCCACAGATAAATGGAACGGAATTAATTTGTAGCTGTAAGCTGCCTTGAGTCCCTGTCAGGGGAAAAGGCGGAATAAGAGGAGGAGGAGGAGGAGGAGAGAGGAGAGAGGAGAGAGGAGAGAGGAGAGAGGAGGAGGAGGAGGAGGAGGAGGAGGAGGAGGAGGAGGAGGAGGAGGAGGAACTGTGAGAATGATCAGAGACATACCAAAGAGTCAATCCTGTTGAACTCAGTTCTGAGTACAAATGTTTAGGACTGCAGTGTAAGGCTGCACAGTCTTTACCCAGTTACCTGGGAGTAAGCTCCACTGAATACAATGGGACTTCTGAATAGACTGTGTAAGGCTCAATTTACAATAAAGGAATCAACACACTGACACTGCTTCTTTTGAAGAACTGCAGAACTTGAATTCCTTGAGCAATTTCAAAACACTTTAAACAATCATCTTCTTGGTTATCTTGGTTGGTTCAATGATGGTTATCTAAGCCATCATTGAACAGAAAAGAGCAAACGCCCCCAATTAGTTTTCTATTAGTTCAGGGCAAACTAGGGCAGAGTCATTAACAGGGTGTTTCCAGGGAGGCATGATCTAGCGGCACCCATCCATTGCTATACTGCCAGAAGTGGAATAGTATCTCTGCTTCCAGGCTTCCAATCTTGAGGGATGGGGAACCTCAGGCCCAGGGCCCAATTATGGCCCTCCAAACCTTTCTTTATATGAACCAGAAGCTTTCCCACCCTTGCGAGAAAAGGATGCTGGACAAGATGGGCATTTGCTTGTTTTATTGTCCTATGGACATGGGTGGCGCTGTAGTCTAAACCACAGAGCCTAGGGCTTCCTGATCAGAAAGTTGGCGGTTCGAATCCCCACGACGGGGTGAGCTCTCGTTGCTCGGTCCCAGCTCCTGCCAACCTAGCAGTTCGAAAGCACGTCAAAGTGCAAGTAGATAAATAGGTACCGCTCCGGCGGGAAGGTAAACGGCGTTTCCGTGCGCTGCTCTGGTTCGCCAGAAGCGGCTTAGTCTTGCTGGCCACATGACCCAGAAGATGTACGCCGGCTCCCTCGGCCTATAGAGCGAGATGAGAGCCGCAACCCCAGAGTCGTCTGCGACGGAACCTAACGATCAGGGGTACCTTTACGTTTACCGTTATTGTCCTATTGCTGCCTTTCAGGCTCTCCTGGTGAGGGAGAGTCTCTGTGATCACTTCCTGGCTGGGAGAGGGGGAGAGACAAGGTGGTGGGAGTTAGTGCAGTACGAACCTCCCTCCCAACTCTCCTTTCCCTCTTGATAAGCAACAGTGACCCACCTGCCCGGAAGCCAGTATTGCACCCCACCCTGCCCTTACAAGCCAATTTTGCTGTTAGGGTTAGTTAGTTTGTTGATTGTCTGTTGTTGTTTCAATTGATTGAAATGCACATCGAGGTGGGAACAGTAGGGTTGCCATATGTCCAGAAGGAAATTGGGAAAATCTGAACGTATGGCAGTCCATAAGAATAGCTCAAATAAAGGTAGTTTTATTAGCAATTTTGCCCAAAAAGCTCAGCAACTTTTCTGTCCGGATTTTCACTGTTTGAAATATGGCAACCCTACCCGTCAATAAATAATGTGAAACAAGAAAGCAGCAAATAAAATAGTCTGCCTGTATCTATGGGTTTAAACAAAAACACTTTGCTGTCACATCCTTGAGGAAGTGTGTGTCTTCTCATCTGCAGCCCTGGTGATGGTCTCCCCAAGAGCTTCTCCCCAGGTCTCTTTCAGTTCTTGTTCAATGCACCAGGCGCTAGCTAGACAACTCCGCATGCACATCATAAATAATGAAACAGACCTTGAAAATATAATATGACTTTTTATAGCTACCGTGTGATCCATAAACTCAAATAAAAACAACCTCAGGAAAATAGAGCTGAAAAATCCATTATCAAATTCATGCTTCTTGCTCAGCTATAATCCCTACAAGGGAGGGGGGTGGAAATTAATAATAATAGCAACCCATGCTATAAATTTGTATCCTGGGTGCATGGAATCTGATAAAAAAAATGTAAGAGGCTTAACAATCCCAAACTGAATCTTTTTCTCCCATATAAATGCCTAACCTGGTCTCAAGAATGTATATGAGAAGGAGACTTCATTCCAGATGCATGGATGAGATCAAATGAGCCAAAGAATATCAACATACTCTCGCATCTGAGAGTCGGAAGATCAAAGTTTGCACCAGAACACAATGGAAATCAGATGGCAAGCTTCTTTGCTTGTGCAAACGCTGCATAGATTTTCATTACAAAGAGGCCCAAGCTTGGCAATGGAAGCATGCAAATGTAAATATATGTGGATTCCATAGTAAAGGTGACAGTGATATTAGAGGTAATGCTAAATACACATCCCATAAATGTAAGCAGCTATACTGAGAAAAGCACAGGTTGTATCATCAACAGGACAATTGGCGGGCTTGATGTTCGGCTCTCATCGCCAGATTGATTCAAAGTCCTGGTGGAAGGAGATGAATGTTCACAGCACAGCATCCACCATCATAAGATTGCAGAAGCAAGAGAATACCTGCTCTATAAACATATAGGGTTGTCTCCTACACTGCACAAGCACAGTTCCACTCATCCTGCAAGACGGCTCCTTCTCTTTGCAAACCCCCCCATATCTGCTCCAACCCTTTGGAACAGATTTTGAGGACGCACGGGGGACTCCACGGGAGGGGAGGCAGAAGTTCCATTGTGCAAGCAGAAATCTGTCGTGTGAATGGAAAGGCAGTGTTGGATGAGACCTATATGTTTTATAGTGGATTAACTTCAGGGGCTCCCATGCACACATCCTAGAATCCTGAGACTTATAATTTGAGAAGGATATTGAGAATTTTCCATTAGGTATACCTGCTTTCCCAGATCTGCTGTTCCCAGAGTTCTCTATCCAAATACTGTACATATTGTTGCCTGGGGTAGGGAGAAGGAAGAAACTCTGCTCAGTTTAATACAAATAAATGTATGAACACTTTCAAAAACAATACATGATCCACAACACAGCTACCCTTTAACATTCACATGCCTCCTATTTTGTGAGGCAGTACTTCAACCAAATGTGTATAATGGGGAAAATGTGCATCAACTTACAGCATGTGGTGTGGTTTTCTTCTTATGTAGTTTTGTGAAGTGTTATTGTTTCCACTGCTGTACACCTCTTAGAAACATTTTTGCAAAAAGTGGCGTAGAAAAAGTTTAATGAATGAATGGATATTAGTGAAATGCATTAAATTCCTGGAAACGATTGGAAGCCAAAACACATTAAAATGCTCCTGAAGTTTCATAGGGACTCGTTTCTTTAAAAAATAAAATAAAATCTTAAACTAATGTGGATATGCGGAAAACTGAACTTAATATTGGAAAAATGAGAAACTGGGGGGGAAACCCAAAAATGGCAGACTCGCCCATCCCTATTTCAGACTGAAGTTCATTTCTACTGATTTACAGCTTCAATCATTTTTTACTGTAGCAACCATTGCATGGATCCCCTCTTACATAGGTTAGCAATGGCAAATGTTGATATTTAATGCTCCACCCACTTTTGCTTCTGGCCCTGCCCATCGTGGGTATGTGACTGCCTGGAGGTTTGCCCAGATGGGAATGATGTGGCCCCTTGGCTCAGAAAGGTTCTCCATTTCTGATCTACAGGGTCCTTTTACTACAGCTCATTTAAATACTAGAGCCTAAATGTTTCCGAGACACGATGATGGCTATTATCTGCAAATTCCTCTGGTCCTTTCTGGCCGAGCCCTCCTTTGTACTGTCTCCCTCCAAGAAAGCATAGCTCAGCATGGCTGGTCATGGCCTCTCGCTGAAAATATGGTGCATTTGTCCATGACAACAAAAGCTCCCAGTAGGGCCAATGGACAGCAACAGTTCCCAGAAAATAATAATGAAAACCCAGTAACTAAGAGCCTTCAATTGCACAAATGCTAAAAAGGTAGGAGAACAGAAAGCAGCAGGCCCCTAAAAGCCATCTGCCACCTTGGCCTACCCGTTCGTCCCCTTCCCCCCAGCAGCATTTTATATGAGGGGTGATGTCTCTGTATTGTGAGCAAGTCATTCGCAGAGTCTCTTCTTCCAACATGAGGACAGTCAATGTGCCCTGGCTCTAGGAAGACAAGTGGGATTGCCCTCCCCTTCAGACTCTGTCTTATCTGCTTGTGTATTTCTCAGTTCTGAGGCATCAATCAGATATTTGTCCAAAGTGACCTAAAGCTCTACAGACACAGAGATGTCAATGCTACTTTCAGGCAATTAAACAATGCTACTTTCAGGCAATTAAACAACACACACAAAAAACTATTGTTATCTGGTTAAGATCTTCAGTATAGTTGTCTGCAAAGGATGTATTGAAGATGCTCAGATGCTACTGGAAGGAATTTTTTAAATTTTGTTTCGACTACAGCAGACCAACACGGCTACCTACCTGTTCTGCTTCAGTTCAGCTTCTGACAAAACTGTCAGATGTTCATCTTCTGTCAGATGTCTGTCATCTTCTGTCAAAACTGTCAGATGTTCATCTTCTTAGCGTCACATTAAGGTAAAGGTAAAGGGACCCCTGACCATTAGGTCCAGTCATGACCTACTCTGGGGTTGCGGCGCTCATCTCGCGTTGTTGGCCGAGGGTCATGTGGCCAGCATGACAAAGCCGCTTCTGGCGAACCAGAGCAGCACATCAGAGCAGCTGTTTACCTTCCCGCTGTAGCGGTACCTATTTATCTACTTGCACTTTGACGTGCTTTCAAACTGCTAGGTTGGCAGGAGCTGGGACTGAGCAACGGGAGCTCACCCCGTGGCGGGGACTCGAACCGCCAACCTTCCAATCGGCAAGCCCTAGGCTCAGTGGTTTAACCCACAGCGCCACCCTGGTATGAGCTTAGTTGGTCTCTAAGGTGCTACTGGAAGGAATTTTTTAAATTTTGTTTCGACTACAGCAGACCAACACGGCTACCTACCTGTTCTGCTTCAGTTCAGCTTCTGACAAAACTGTGTCATTCATCTAACTGTCCATCATGTTAAGTTTCTACACCATTCTTTATGTATTTAATTACATTATTCTACCCCATTATTTCAATGCAAATGAAATTAAATGCACTGTGTGGGGGCGTAATCAATTACATATCGTTTGCAAACTGAAAACAGCAACAACAGTATTTACTGTATTTGCTTGCTTGGTTTCTGTTCTGAACACGGTAGGTATGGGATAAATCCAGCCTCATATAACAAACATGCTTAACTCTAATTAATGCATGAAGGAGTTAAGACAATAGAGTAAGGTGCCTGTCGGGCTTAGCTAGGTCACATCCCCCTCACCTTGGAGGGAACTGTTACCAAATTCTTTGTTCTTTCATTTCTTCCACCTTGTGAACCTGACCAGAACAGGTTTCTAAGATGGATGCTCCAAGATTAGACTGTGGGGCTTTAGCAAGCCACCTTTGTATTTTTATACAAATAACTAGCTGACCCGGCCACGCGTTGCTGTGGTTCTTTCCTGTGATCCCCACCCACCCTGTCCCGATCCGTAACGTATCCTGCCCCTCCTCCCTCCACCCCGGCTCATCCCTGAGTTTCAGTAGGATACCCTTCCCTCTGTTGTCCCTGGGGAGTGTTGGCCCCTCCCCCATGTATCTCCATACCTTGGCCCCCACCCTGGAGAAGGAACTGTTAGGTTCTGGGTTCCATTTCCCATTATTTACTTTTGTCTGAGCCCTCTGTTGTCCCCTCCCCCCTGTATCTCCATACATTGGCCCCTGCGCACGCATCGTGAACATTTCTATATATTTAGATTAAGGATCGGGGGTGATGATGCGCCCTGGGACCCAGATAACTACTTTAAAAATCCTGACTGGGGGGGGGTCAAATATCGAAGCCCCACAGCCCTGTAGCAACAGAAAGGCCCAGACAGAAGGAGGGGGGCTCATATGGGCCACTTGGCACGGGCCTCCGAATCCAAAGGGGGCCTCAGTCAGCATATTCACAATCAGTAAAATGAAAAAAGTAACAAAAGGGTTAAAAACAGGGCCACGAATTTTTTCTCCCAATGCATTCCTATGGGATTCGACTTACAATTTTTTTCGACTTACGGATGTGCGCTCGGAACGCATTAAATTCGTAAGTAGAGGTACCACTGTAGTTAGTGGTCAGAAATCCTAAGGGGGAGATTCAAGAAACACAAACACATCAATGCTCAACAACACGTTCCACCTCGAAATCCATTGGTGCAAATTTTGATTCTCTTATTGGTTCTGAACTGCCATCTCCAGCTGCTTAAAATAACAGGTTTTTCTGATACCTAAGTTTCCTTTCTTTTAAGAAATCTTTCTTTTATTTTTGTTTTGGGGAGGGGTAAAGTCAGGTTTTTATTATTTTTAAACCCTCTGTTTCCTTATGAAATTAACTTCTGTTTTAGCTGTGGTCTTATGAGCTGTTAGTATCGTCTTTTGAGTCTTTTGTGCAGCTCATTTTCTGTTGCAATGGGATTGTTATGGTTTGGAGGGAGAGCAGCATTCCAGCTCTTTCACCATTTCTGGGTAAAAAAATCAATTTTCCTCCTCCTACTTTGTGTTTAATGTCCTGGCTGCATTCCAGATGATCAGCACAGCAGATCTAAGCGGGGCTTCCTTATTACTGGCTATGGATGTGTTCAGCAATGGGAGGCTGGCGAGCACCCATTTCCCCCATGATTTTTCCTGAATTACAGAGTCACTGTGAACACTGTGTTACTACAGTGAACTGAGTCCATATTTAAGCATGTTTACTTAGGGATCCCTAGATAGGAAGTGTTATGTACTAAACTTGGATCCTAAAACAATAGGCAAGTAGGATCCTAGAATGTAATAACTGATTGGCTTGCAGGAGAAGACCAATCGGGCTCCAGGAAGAAGTTAATCAGCCTATTAGGCTGGAAGGATCGTAGAATGCAACAACTGATTGGCCTGCAGGAAAAGACCAATCAGGCTCCAGGAGGGAAGCAGAGACAGCCAATCAGACGGGACTCATTTTGTAAATAATGTATATAAAAGTCTGAGGTTTGGGGGGCAATTGATTCACTGTTTTACAAGCTGCAATAAAGAGCATGAAGTCATTACAGGGCTCAGAGTATATTTCAGGAAGTCAAAGTAGGATACAAATCTTACGAATAATAAGTCTTTTAACGAAGAAATGAACTTCAGACTAGAAAAATGAGAAACCCAACTTGAAGATTTGCCCATCCCTATCAGGGAGGTAAGTACACCCATTTTAAAATTCAACATGAAGCCCCAGCTAAGGGCACGAGCCCAAAAGGAAAAAGGTGTTGGCTCAGATTTCTGTTGAAAACGGTCCTGTATTTGATGTTTGTCAGTAGAAGGGGCCAAACCTCAGAAGGCAGAGAATCATCCCAGCCTGGGTAGTATTCCTAGCACAGCCCCTCCAGTTAACAACCAGCCGCCTTTCCTTTCCTTCCCTTTTCATGGGCACTTTTGGAGCGCCTCTTCCGAGCTCCAGAAGCCCACTCCAGCTCTCTAAATTGTGAGCAGCTTTTACAGGCAAAGCTGAGTGTCCGTCACTTTGAATTTTCATTGTGGCATCTGTTTTGCCATTTCTAACTGCAGCAGGTTGTATTACAATGAGGCCATTAATAGGGAAATATAGACAAACATTTGTTTATTTGATATATAAAAAATTCAAATAGCAGCTCTTGGAAGGGGGAGATGTGGGGAAACGGAATCAAGCCATATGATTGTTAAAGAAGTGGCAGGGAGAGGGAGAGGGAGGGATGATTGCAAGCCGACGGGCAGCGTGCTACTCTTTGCAAACATCTTGTAAATACAAATACGTATCTGACCCGGGCAGGGATTGGAGGTGGGGATTGGCAGAGATTGTATACAGATCGCAATTTGGCTAACTTCGTTCTCTCTCTTTTTCGTTTTCGCCATCTCGCTTGCCTTTTTAAAATTTATCAATGCTCCTTGGAAAAATTTTTGACAAAGATGTCAAGTTGAAATAATGCATATCAACGGATTTTATTGTTTATCTTTGTGGCTGGAATGGGGGTAGTGGGGAGCCTGTTTGCTTAGTTTCCATTCAGGAAAAAGAAAGCAAGGGGATGCATGAGCTGTAATACTAATAACCAAGGCCTTCGGAGTTATTCCTGTTTCACTCTACAGTACATTGGTCACAAACAGACTTCATCAGTAATTATATTAGCTATAAAGCATCCTTTTAGTTCCACAATTTCCTGGAGATTTAGAATCAGCAAAAGAATACGTGCAAAGTATGCTCGCGTACAAGAGAGAACCTGAGTGCATCTCTCTCTCTTTTTTAATGTATAAATGGCAAACTGCAAGACCGGAGATGGTCCTCAGTGCAGAGGGACTGACCTCTGGAATTCTATCTTAATAGTAATTTAAAAAGATGGTTCATCCTGCAGAGCTCCTCTGAAACAGATGACTGAAACGATTCATATTTTCACCAGGGTTGCAACTCCACACATGCCTAATTAGAAGGAAGTTCTACTGAATCCAAAAGGGCTTGTTCCTGTGCAAATGGAGACTCCCCACTGTTCACAGAGGCAGTGGGGGATGGAAAGATGACCATGTCATACCTCTGCATCAGCTCCAGGTTGGTGCAGTGATTGGGGCCAGATGAGGCCCAATGCTGTTGCGCAATGGCAGCAAGACTGGCTTGGGATCCCAGGCCAGTTCGGCCCACCTCTCCCCTCTGAAAGTCCAATCTTAGGGCTTTCCGCTGATCTCCAACGACGAGTCTCCACCCCCATGTCCAGCAGCCAGCTGGTTCAGCCAACACTGTGGAGTGGAAAGACACCGCCGCTCATTACAACCCCACCACCACAGCCCGATGTAAAAAGGGAGTTGGATTCCGCTGCCTATATTCATAAGGGGGCAATCCTATAACTCTTACTGGGAAGGGCGTCCTACAGAACTCAGTCAGGCTTCTGAGTGAACATGCACATGATTGCGCTTTTAGTGGATTAATCGATCAAAGACACTTGAGCAACTAAAAAGTTGCCACCAGTTAATTAGGCAACACATCCCCACCCCACAAAAAATAAATAAATCATATTTTATTGATCATCTTACCTACATATCCTGCCTTTTTTCCTTCTTGAAACCCAAGGCAATGTATACAACACGATTCCCAGTCACCCATCTAGACTCTGATTATACTCATACTGGCTTAGTTACAGTAAGGTGGTATCCTCATGCACCTTCAGACCATACCCTAGGATTTTCCATGGCTTTAAAAACTGCAGATTGCAACCATTGTCTTCAAAGAGGTACTCTCGTTTGTTTATTTCATAGGTGTGCACCTCGCCTTTTATAAAACGAGGTTTTTTATAAAGAGCACCAGGACACCAGAAGAGCCTTTTGGATCAGGTCAGCAATGTCCCATCTAGTCTAGCATCCTGTCCTCACAGCCAGATGCCCTGGCAGGAAACCTGCACGCAGGATTCGAACACAAGAGCACTCTCCCTTCCTGTGACTTCCAGCAAAGAGTATTGAGAAGCATTGCTGCCTCCAACTGAGGAGGCACAGGATAGCCATCATGGCTAGTAGCCATCCGTAGCGCTCATCCCCATGAGTTTCTTCAACCCTCTTTTAAAGCCATCTAGGTTGGTGGCAACCTTCTCCTGAGGCGACGGGGTCCATAGTTAAACCATGTGCTGTGGGGAGACCTGCTTTCTTTTATCTGTCCTGGCTCTTCCAATGCTCAGCTTCAGCTTTCTTAGAAGGTGACTCACAATAATGTATAATGAAACAAATTTTATAACAACCTGTTTCTTAAAAAAAGGGGGAATCTAAAACTAGAAAACACAATTAAAAATAATACTTGGCAGCACTCTGGCCAGTAGATGCTAACAACCACCCCCTTGCCTTAAAGGGGTAAAACATTTCCTGTGCTTTCAATATGCTGAAGTGTTTTAATCCGAGAAGAAGAAGAAGTTCTAGTAACTAGTTGTTTGGAAGAGAGGGGGAAATTCCGCCTTTGTTCACGTTTTCACTATTTGGGTTATATTAATGAAATGCGTGGGGACATCGGAAGAGTGTGTGTACCTGACTTTCTTACCAGGCATCCAGACACATTGTCACCTCCCCTGTGGCTGCAGCGGTCAAGGACAGAGAGCAGCATCCACCATCAAGAGCTCCCATAGAAAGCCATGCCCTGCCTGCATGCGTGAGGATGCAACAAGCCAGGTGTGGCTGGGACCGGTTGTGATTGGTGGAGTGGGAGGCAGGGAGCCTAATGATTGGTAGAACCAGAGCCAATGGCAGGTGGAGCCTACCAACTATAGTTTTGTCCTCATCCTCCTCTCTAGTGTGCTCTACAAGGGCAACACTGAGACTGAGGTGGAAGAGGAAGCTGAAACCAGGCCCACATTCTGGACTAGTCTCAAGTAAGAAGGCAGGAAGGTGAGGCTGGCTGAGGGCAGCCTGAGGTTGGTGGGGCAGTGCCCCATTTGCTGTACTGCAACCAGCCCACAGCCTTCTTTCTGACACAGGAAAATTGCCCCTCCAAAAATAACACACAGCCACATCATCTTAAAAGCAGCAAAAAGGTATACTTCTTCTTGTTATAGAAACATTGCTTTCCCACAAATATATGCAAAATTAATTGATGAATTGGTTTTTCAAAACCCTCACATTGCCTAAGATTTATCTAATCAGATGCTGCCCTGATATTATCATCATTATTACTATTATTATTATCCCGCCCTTTTGAATTATGGTGCTGGAGGAGACTCTTGAGAGTCCCATGGACTGCAAGAAGATCAAACCTATCCATTCTTAAGGAAATCAGCCCTGAGTGCTCACTGGAAGGACAGATCGTGAAGCTGAGGCTCCAATACTTTGGCCACCTCATGAGAAGAGAAGAATCCTTGGAAAAGACCTTGATGTTGGGAAAGATGGAGGGCACTAGGAGAAGGGGACGACAGAGGACGAGATGGTTGGACAGTGTTTTTGAAGCTACGAACATGAGTTTGACCAAACTGTGGGAGGCAGTGGAAGACAGGAGTGCCTGGCGTGCTATGGTCCATGGGGTCACGAAGAGTCGGACACGACTAAACGACTAAACAACAACATTATCCCGCCCATTTGGCTGGGTTTTCCCAGCCACTCTAATAGAATTATTGCTATCGTTTATAAGAACAATTGGTGTGTTTTAAATTTTACGAATTTTCAACAAATAAAAACTATAGGCTGACTAGTAATTTCCCAAGTGTAGATGTGAAAATGTTGCAGCTTAACACATACCTAGGGTTGCCAGACTCAATAGAGGACAGGACGTCTGTGCCATTAATAGCCCTGCTCTCTTTTGAGTCTGGAAACCTTAAAGAGAAACCCTTTGTTTAATTTCCAAGCAAAGGGTCTGCTGGTTTCTCTTTAAGGTTTCCAGACTCAAAAGAGAGCAGGGCAATTAAAGGCACAGAAATCCTGTCCTCTATTGAGTCTGGCAAAACCTACCCATACCTCATGCAACCTGCTCCAAATCAACCCAAGGACTGGAATCCTAGGCAGATCAAAGTTGTGTAATCATTTTTAACTCTCGTTGCTTGAATGATCTCCTGCACTGAAATGTTTCCACTGATAAGCACCCAAAATCTGTCCCAAAGCACTGATTCATTCAAAACTATGGTATATTGATATCTGTCCTAGATTTCTCCAGGTTCAAAACATCATAGGTGGGGGGATTTCCAGGAACATCTACTTTGCAAGCCCTGATCAAAAGAAGCCCTTCCTCAGAAAGCTTCTATTCTTAACCACGGGTCTCATACATACAAAATTCTGCACAGGTAGTTCATCATTTTCCACACTGTTGCCCCAGAGTAAATCTCATTGGTTTTCAGTAGGCTGTACTATGATATGGTATATGGGCAATTGCATCCATGGAGATACAGAAACTGAAATATATAAAACAGATAATACAACTGGCTGAAAGCACTATTTAGATCAATTTGACAGAGGTTTTAATAGTTGTACCTGTCTGTGTATGAAGATAAATCTAATTTCTAAACAACATCTTTGTAGTCTACATAAATGCAATTTGACACATTGATATTTGTCTAAAAATAGCAATTCAAAAAGCAAAAACTGGTATTTAAACCTTGTGGGCAGGAAAAACAGTTGTTAATTTGGGGGTATGTCTCATCAAACATCATATGATGTGCCATCAAAACTAGTGAATCAGAGAGAATATTTGAGCTGCAATCTTATACTCATTTTCTTAGGAGTAAGTCACATTGTGTGTTTCCATGTACTTTACTTTTGTTTTTAAGGATGCTCATCCAAATTCATAGAATCATAGAAGAGTTGGAAGAGACCACAAGGGCCATCCAGTCCAACCCCTGCCAATTAGCAACGGGTGGAGGAAGATTTTCTATACCACTAATATAAAAAAGAAGATTTTGGATTTTCCAGGCAGTAGGGCCAGGCAACCTTTCAGGTTTCTGTGGGGGTGGAAGGAAAGAATTTAAAATATTTTAAAATGTATTTTTTCCCCAATTCAGATTTTAGTTAGAGATACTGCTTAGGATACATTTATCATGGCCCACAATATTATTGTCAAGGGACTATATTTACTCAGGCAACGCATTTGGCACATGCAGCGTTCTTTTGTAATATTTAGAAGAGAAAACATGTTCATGCCCTAAAAGGGCACCCGTGCTGACACCTATTAAAATTTATTTTAATAAGTTAATTCATTGATCCATCTGCCAGTATTACTGTTGATCGTTTGACAGCTACAGCACAATTTTTATTTTTTAAAAGGGGGGGGGAGAACTATTCAATATCAAATCAAAGAAGCAATCCATTCTTGAAGATTCTGTATTCTGCAAGTGGAAACTACAACAAAAATGTTGCAGTATATTCTCACCTCCTAACAGGAATTTAGGGTTCCCGACAGACAGGTGCTCATATCCAACTCCAACAGACCATTCCATCCTTCCCGCTCCCTCACTTTTCCCACTTTTTTGGTTTTCTTTTCAAGCTGAAACTCAACATTCCTTAGCTATTGAGCATGCTCTGTTCTCATTGAGCTATTTTTGATTGGCCTACCCCTTCAGGGTACTTTTATTTGCTTGTTTGTTCTGCATATCTAGGAGTCCCCCCCAAACCTGCTGATAGTTCCCCCTTTGCTTCTCTGTATCTCTGTGTTGGCTCCATTTCTGTTCCATCATCTGAGTTCCCTGGTAGAAGGTGTGCTGTCAGAAAAGCATTAGATGCTGGGGAACCTTTTGCCCCTGCAGATGTTGGGAAAGGAGAGATGTCAGCAAAAAAAATGAGATTAGTTGTCGGGGAACCTTTGCCCCTTCCAAATGTTGCAGAACTACAACTCCCACCCCCACCCCCCCGAAAGCATGGGATGGTGGGTATTATTGTTCACACATGCATGTTGTTTTCCACACGTGCATTAGATCAAGCAATCTGTTGCTGTCTGGCATGCCAGGCAAGGTTTAGGGTCTCTAAGAGACTTGCACTGGACATTTTGTTTTGTAAAAAAAAAAACCAAAAAACCCTTCTATTTCTAAGAAGAAAACAAGTAACTTTCTAAAACGTGTGCTTCGTAAGCAAGCCAGATATAGCAATGTATAATATCAATCAGATTCCCAATATAGGGGAGGAAAGGGTGTTTCATTACTGATTACAGTCTTTTTTTTATGTTTATGTCAAAATTGGAACTGTCCTTATGTACCATCTACCAACCTGGGTCTGCTGTTAAAAGTTTGAAAGAAAATTTGTATAGGTCTCATATCTGTCCGAATCATACCTGCCAAGTCTCCCGCTGAAAAATGCGGGATCAGCAGCGGCGTAGCACCAGAAGTTACGTAAAGCAACTTCCGGGGCCGCTCTGACCCTGTGTGTGCAACGAAAAAAAGGGCAGAGTGGCACCAGAAGTTGCTTCTACGCATGCCCGGCAGCCATCTTGGTGGTGGCCACATGGTGGCAGCCATCTTGGTGACGGCTGCCGCCATGCATCCACCACCAAGATGGCCGCCGGGCAGGCATAGAAGCAACTTCCGGTGCCGCTCTGCCCTATTTCTGGTGCCCACACAGGGTCAGAGCAGCACCCAAAATGGAGGCTCCCTGGCAGGTAGGAAATCCAGGGGATTTCTGGGATTTTTCTCCATTCGGGAGAACAGCGGGAAACGGATGAAAATCCAGGGGTTTCCCGCGAAAAACGGGATACTTGGCAGCTACGGTCCGAATGAAATTGATTAATGCCTCCTGACTGACAAAAGAGAAAAAGGTTTTCCAAGGTGTTGGAAATGAGCCTGTTACATGTGGGTTCCTCCGTGATTTAAGATGACATGTTTATTTCTCCGTTATTGCCAGGCCCCAAGGTTTGCTGCACCAGTTCTGAATGTTCAGTCCAGAATCATTGGTTTTCTAGTGCTATGCATGCTACCACAAACGTAAACCTAATCAAATCCTTATAAGGTGCTTGTGCATTGTCAATGGAAAATGTAGGTAACAGCACAGACCAGGATCTTTGAACATGGGGTAGCAATAATGAAGCTTACCTCAGCAACATCATGTGAGGGGAGTTTCTAGGACCAAGGTGAAATTGCCAAGCTCCCTGGTTAGTTTTGCTGTGGCCAGGAGGTGTAACATTGTCAATGAAGTCTTTGCTCTGTTTATAGTACAGAAATGTTCTTGGTATGTTGTTAAATCTGCTGCTACCTTGTTGTTTTTTATTATATTATTATGAAATTATTTTTGCAACGGTTGATTTTGAGATGTGTTCTTGCATCCTTTGAACCTGATTCTTTTTGTGCAAAAGCAGCATGCAAGTGAAATTATAAATGAACGAGCAATCACATCTTGCCCAACAACTCCCACCACAAATTAAAATAGCACCACTTTGCGCTGGGCGTTGAAGTGACAAACAAACAGAAGGTCAACTTTCCCACTTTCTCTCTCCCAGCCTTCCTTCTCTCATAAAATGTTACCCAATTCTGCCCGGGACTCTGGTCTGTCTTTTTTTTGGGGGGGGGAGGGTGGAAATCCCAACAATAGCTGAGTTGGATTGAGACCAGCTGTTGGTGCATTACCATGTGTAAATGCTTAAAGCAGCTCCTTCTTCCCTTGGCAGCATATCCCGTTCAGGAAAGGGTGGGGGGAAAGAGGCGGCTCTCATTCAGACATTAAGAACCGTTGGATGCCAACTTTTGGCATATACCAGCCATTGTTTGCACATTCCCCTTCAACAAGTTTTCACATTGGCACGCCAAAATAAGAAAAGAAAATCAGGTACTGCTTGGAAACCAGAAGACCAGATTTCTGTTTGGCTGATCTACTGCCAAAATCACCATATTCTAGGAAAACATGAGAACAAGCTCCTTCTTTCTCCCCTAAATGAACAAGGAGAGTGAGTGACGGCTTCTCTTTCTATCTCTTTTGCCAATCGGATCAGAGCTGGTGCTGTGATCTGTTTAAACATTGGGCTGCCGAACAAGGAAGGATGGCAATTCTTTTCTTTTTTTTAAGCCTTGTTTATATATATCTATATATCATAGCTGTCAAGTTTTCCCTTTTCTCGCGAGGAAGCCTATTCAGCATTAGGGAATTTCCCTTTTTTTAAAAAGGGAGAACTTGGCAGCTATGACACACACACACACACACACACACACACACACACACACACACCAATAAGGCAATGGCATATACCTGAGAATTCAGAGCCCATGTTAAGAAGCTCAGCTTAGCTCGATCTATTGAAAAAGAAAGGGTCTCATTCACAGAACATGTCCATGAATGTGGCTCCCACCCACCCACCCCCCTCCTTCCCATCATTATTATTCCATTGAAACTGGTGACCTTTCATTGTCTTGTCTCTTCCAACCATCTCTACCAGAGCTGGTGCGCTGGAAGAGCCGAAGCACGAATGCTAACGTCTTGCTAGTTGCAGCTGCTAGTACAATAGGATTAATTTGCCATCTACCAACTCTAATGCCCTTCTGTTTCATCGTGTTCCCCCCACCAGGGGCAGTGGTGACAGCATCTGTTCCACTGTTATTTCACTGGTGCCGTTCGTGCCGTAACAGTGGAGGTCTGTCAGCATTTCCATGACACACACAACACACCCATTTGCCTTGCCAAAGGGGAGGCATGGCATCCACAAGCTGCTCAGAGAAGGCAAACCAAGAATTGGTCTTAAGATTAGGGGTGGCTGAGACTTTCAGTTTCTTCCCGTCCCCCAACCCCACCCATCTTAAATTCAGTTCACCACAATTCTGCATCGGTTTAAGCCCTTGTGGGGGGGAAACCGGCCAGCATTTCAGGGCTCGTCTCTTCCAAGAGACACATTTTTGTATGCAATTTTGTTGCATGTGCTGTAAAGAACAAAATATGTGCCTGCTGGATCAGGCCAATAGCCCATCTAGTTTAGCATCCTGATCTCACAGTGGCACATTTTGCAAGCAACGTCCTTTTAACACAATGTATCTTTACACGCTTTCTCCTAATGTACACATGGGGGGCGTGGAGATGGAAACGAAAATTGCATTGCAAAATTCAATAAGATGCAAAGTTGGAGGTGTACCTGTGTTTCAGAACGTGCATTGTTTTCAGAAGTGTGAATCAGGTACATTAGCACTGAAACACAAACTAAAGGTGATAGTGATGCATGGTTGCATCGTGTTGGCAAATGCCAGGAGCCTTTAGATACTTCTTGTTCGCCTGATTGTCATTTAGGTGACGCAGGTGGCGCTGTGGGTTAAACCACAGAGCCTAGGGCTTGCTGATCAGAAGGTCGGCGGTTCGAATCCCTGCGATGGGGTGAGCTCCCGTTGCTCGGTCCCAGCTCCTGCCAACCTAGCAGTTTGAAAGCATGTCAAAGTGCAAGTAGATAAATAGGTACCTCTTCAAGCGGGAAGGTTTGCCAGAAGCGGCTTTGTCATGCTGGTCACATGACCTGGAAGCTGTATGCCAGCTCTCTCGGCCAATAATGCGAGATGAGCGCTGCAACCCCAGAGTAGGTCACGACTGGACCTAATGGTCAGGGGTCCCTTTACCTTTACCTTAATGTGACGCTAAGAAGATGAACATAATGGACCAATTTACACACTTCACCACCCTCCCCTTCCAAAGAAGATTGACTTCCGAGAAAATTCAGGTCACAATGCACACAAATGTTCATTTCGCACAATGCTGTTGGGAATTGCAGCAGAGGCTTCAAAAGAGTGACTAGCAGTTTCAGATATCGATTCTTCAGCTGCTGTCTGTCTGTCTTAGAACATCTGGGAAGACCCAGATGACTACATGACTACACCTTTGGCTTGACCAAAATGAGCTACAGTAATTGGTGCTTGGTTCAGATCAGGCTCCAATTGGCTTGCTATTCTGAAGTTTCATTTGGCTTCTGACAAGGATGTTGGGGAAACTGAAGCCTGGAGGGGGAAGCCCCCCTTCTTGTGAGCTCCTCCTTTACTGCCCCTTCCCTTTCCTTTGAAACTTGGTCGTCCTGGCTCCTGTCGGCGGCGGCACTGTGCGCACCAGAGAAATCTAGTTTCCCAGGGCTTGTGCATCCCAAATAAACTAGACTTCCCAAAGGTCTTACCACAGCTGTTGCCAAACAAAGGTTGTAACCGTTCCTGTTATCATTATCGACCCCAGGGAGAATTCAAGGGGAACAGGAAGGGTGTGCTGTGGGGAGAGTTGGGACCAAGGCAGAGTGAATTATGGATCATCTAAAGAGAGGCACTGAGCAGTGGGGGGGAAGTGTGTCTTTTTCAGCCCGAGGGCCACATTTACTGGTGGGCAACCTTCACGGGGCCACATGTCAATGGGGCCAAAATTGGCAGAGCAATGGATGGGACTCTTACCTTTGTGTAGTAGAGTATATTGTGGCCACAGAGATTTTCTACATCCTTGCCTCTCCATCCAGAACAGCAGGGTGCATTTTCACAAGTCAAGAACACATTCCAGCCAGGCAGAAGTACGTGAAGAGGACACAGAGCAGGCCTGGTGAAGGCTTTGGCCTGAGGTGAAGCGGAGATGCCTAGATTTCCCACCCCTGTGGTAGATTTAGCACCTTATATTCTGTGGTGTGTGGGGAGCATTTGACTTCATAGCTGGTTGTCCTGGTAGGAGCCATAGGGGTAAATGCACACACTTCCATCTTTCCCTAAGTCTAAATGCAGCCCAAACCAAAATTTGGATACCTTAAATGTGTCTACTCAAAGGAAAGTCACACCAAGTCCAAAGGAACCAACTTCCTAACAAAGTGTTTGGGGAAAGAAACTCAAACCCATCAGTCAATGATAATTGCTTTAATTATTTTGATGTTACAGTTACCCGATCCGTGTGTTTTAGAAGAGTAACTGTACTACTGGGATTGCTCATTGTTTTATAATCTTTTGTTACATATAAATCGCTTTGAGATGATTTTTTTTTTTTTAGTATAAAGCGATATACAGTGGTACCTCAGGTTAAGTACTTAATTGGTTCTGGAAGTCCGTACTTAACCTGAAGTGTAGTTAACCTGAAGTGAACTTTCCCATTGAAAGTAATGGAAAGTGGATTAATCCGTTCCAGATGGGTCCGCGGAGTACTTAAATTGAAAGTACTCAACCTGAAGCGTACTTAACCCGAGGTATGACTTTACAAGACTAAAAAATCCATCCATCAAAGGTAAGTCAGGAACTTGACAGAAGGCTGCATACGCATCATAAATTTCATTATGACTTTTCATAATACAAAAAAGAGACTAATCGAAGCACAAAAATATTTTTTAAAAAAATGCAAAGAAAGAAAGAAAAAAGAAAAAGAGAGAAGAATGCAGAGTCTTCCGTCACATTTGTATCTCAACTTTTGTCCCAAACAGAAAAAGGTGAGCCCTCCCAGCTCTCACCTGGAAGCATCCCTTTCTTCCCCCAGCCTCTCACCCTGGGAGATCTCTCCTTTCCTGCCTCTCACACTTTTGTTTAGTCGTTTAGCTGTGTCCGACTCTTCGTGACCCCATGGACCAGAGCACGCCAGGCCCTCCTGTCTCACACAGGGTCCTTCAAAATGGACCATCACAGTTTGGAGGAAGTGATGTTCAGTAAATGTGCCCGACATGTATGGTCAGCGTACATCAGCTCAGCTTGAAGTAATGCCACCCAGCTGGAGTCTGCTGTTTTTCAAAGAGGGTTATTCCCCCCCCCTCTTTTTTACACATGCAGCTTATCAGCTTTTCCTTAAATAATTGGTCTGTGGTACGAATGCAAAACTGATCCACAATGCCAAGAACGGACATTTGATTTCGCCTCCGTGTTGTATCTCCCAATAACAGTCACGCATTTCACAAACAACCCTGGAGAGACGCAAAGCCCTTCTTTAAGCATCTCAGTGGGGTGGGGAGGTGGTCTTAGATATGCATTGAGACACGCTTTTTTCTTGGGGAAGGGGGAAGGGGGCCGCCTTGAAGCTAGTTGTTCTCAAATAATGTAAGAGTATTAGGATTTATTTCCATTTTGTTCAAAATTGCCTGGCTGGGGAAGAGGCCGAATGGAAGATCAACAGCCCAGATCTTCCATTAACGTTCTTTGATTCTAGTGTATATATGTGGGAAGAAAATAATTTAATACTGAATGCAAGGCAAGCAACATGTCCTTATCCTGTTATGTTTATTTTGTAAGAAGAAGAAGAAGAAGAAGAAGAAGAAGAAGAAGAAGAAGAAGAAGAAGAAGAAGAAGAAGAAGAAGAAGAAGAAGAAGAAGAAGAAGAAGAAGAAGAAGAAGAAGAAGAAGAAGAAGAAGAAGAAGAAGACACAAGTTTGGATTAGATGAGAAAACAAAAAGATAGTGGACTGGAAAAAGTGCCTCTTAGAAATACGACATTCATGAGGTGTATGAATTATTTAACAGACAGCTGAATAAGAGGGAACTCAACAGAAGACAGACAGAGAGAGAGAGAGAGAGCGCCAACCACCAGGCCCAGTGCAGACCCTTTCCCAAAAGCCCGGGACAATGAAATAAATTTTATTTCTCTGATTCACTTGCCAGCAGACAAGGCTAGCTTGTGCTTGCCCCCCCCTCCCTGCATCACAACACCAAAAGGGGGGGTGATAGGTATCATTCTCCATTATCTCCCAAACCTTTGCCACCAGCGTGCAGATATAGAGGTGGCAGGAGGGGGGGGAATGAAAATGAAAAGTGTGTATATTGTAAGCGTTGGTTAAACAAGCCCACAGTAATTCTTATTTGCTGGAGGTTTTAGAGAGCAGATGTAGGGTTGGCAGGGGCTAGTAGGAGCTGGCTACACTGCAGACGTCCGTTTGGAGCCAACATGGAAAGAACACAGAAAAGCTGTGGGTTTTGTTTTGGGGTGGGTTTTTTTTGGTCGTGGTGTGTGCGTGTGTGTGCAAGCAAGTTTGCCGTTTTGCTGTCCGCTAGTCTAAGGTTTTCTTGGATTGACAATGACCCATAAGAGGGAGGGTGGAGGGTGGAGAAACAGATTAGGGTACTATCCAAAAGAAATATGACTTCTGTATCATCAGCTGCTGCCCAAGACTGTCTCCCTCTGCTGCCTCTGCTAAGCTGCTGCCTCTTTAGGGGTAGCAAATGGTGTAGGAGCACAATCCGATCACAGCCTATTCTGGTGGGCTTGGTTGCTTTAAAAAGGCCAAACAAATGGGGGAATTATATATATTTATCTACACACACACACACACACACACACACACACAAACTTAGCACCAATGAAGCATTTTTCAGCAGCCTGGCAATAGCTCCATTATAGCTGCCATCACCTAGTTCACGCAAGCTTTTTAAATATCTTTTGGCAGTGCTCAGTGTCATAGCACAAAAAGAAAGTTGGCACTTCCAGCCTTACTTTGTTTGACATAACTGTAGGCAAAACCCAGCTGATACCTTCATCAGTCTCTGTGTGTGTGGGGGGGTGCTCTTAAGGTATAACCTAGCAGATCAAACATTCCCGCGCACACACTTGTTTCACTTGCACATGGCCGTTAAATCATAAGATAGGAATCAAAGTAGATTAACAGGAAGCAGAGCACTGGAGCATCAAGCCAGTCTCAGTAAGTGACACACACACACACACAGACAGACACACACACACACACACGGGAGAAACATGTATATTTTAAAAGAAATCAGTGGGTGTTTTTTTTTAAAATAAAAAATGCACTAATTTGTCCTGCTGTGCTCCGTTCAAGGCAGGTAGAATAATGAAAACAAAGCTTTCTCAGCAGTCACCCTAACTTTTAAATCCATCCTCGCGGGCACAAATAAACTGCCGCCACCACAATTAGAGATTCAGCCTTCCTTCCTAACACCATGGACCATAAAGCATCCAAGCACCTGAAGTTTCCATCCATGTTTCACGTGTTGTTTTTGGCGAGCTCAGCCATTCCCTTAAAGGTATGCGAGGCCGTTTGTTGGTTAGTTTTTCTTAATAAGGCTGTCTCCCATACTATATGACACCATTGGTCCATGCTTACTCCTGACAGGTCTCTCCAGGGTCTGGCTATGATGTTTCTGGCAGCTGAGAGTAGGTAGGTTATGAGCTCTTTATGGTGTGAGTGGGTGTTATTATCTTGGAAGATGTTTAGTAGGGCCAGTTCTGGGATGACTTCGAATACTTGTTTGGTTACCGTACTTTGCATATTTCTTGCATGATTGCTCTCCAGAAGATTAGGATTTGGGGACATTCCTACCACATGTGGAGGCATGTGCCTGTGGAGGTGCATCCTCTCCAGCATTTTACTGAGGTTCCTGGGCATGTTAGCGCTAGTTTCCGTGGTGTTAGGCGCAGTCATGGGATTGTTGTCTATCACATGATGGTGTATGTTTACATTCCACAGAGTGGGAAGTGACGGAGACAGGATGTTTGTGTTACTGTGCTCCGTGAAGTGGGACTATTGTCCTTTATTCTTTCTCTTTGCTGCCTGATGCTAGAGAGAGAGGGAGCCATGTTGCAGTTCTCCAAGTGTATTATATGTAAATAAACGTAGATTAGCCAAAATGCTGAGTTGCTGAGGTCTGTTACGCAAACTGTGAAGACTCTGCGGATCCCTATGTGTGCTGATGTCTCCAAAGGCATCAGCCGCTGTGATGTTCGGGTTGGAGAAAGCTTTTGAAGCTCCTGAACGATCGACCAGTCGGGCATGTGTCTTTACCCAGGTCCTACTCATGTGTAGGACACTCCTGTGACATCTGTAAGTGAGCTCTTTCCTTTTTGCCGATATGGATTTTGAAATTTAAGGCTCCCCCGGTGCGGCAAGAGAGAGACTGAAGGCCCAGCAGGCCAGGAATTTATCTTTACCCTGGGTGCGGGGCCAAGCGCCACTATTGGTCCCGCATCCAGGGGAATGGCCTCTATTTACTGCCACCCTTGGCCAATTTGGTGGCAGGAGGACGATCTGGCCTGCAATAGGCTGGTTCCCAGAGGAGGCCTGGGGCCCACCGGCACAACCACCCGCCTTAGAAGGGGCAAGTGGACTTCTGTCCTAGAGATGCCACCGAGCTGATAGGATCTGACAATCGGGAAACAATGTCCACATCCCTCTGGTGAATGGCAAATGCACCCTCCATCTTGGTGATATCGCTAAGTAAATCTGCTGAAGTAGTCAGAATGGGAAAATATTCAAGAATAGTGATGGTGGGGAAGATTGGAAGATTCAGAACAGGCAGTTCTCCAGTTCAAAAATCTGTCTCAAAGTCCTCCTAATTTAGGACCAGTGGCGGAGTTCACTGCCACCAAAAACAGCAAACTTACCCTCATGAAGTAAGGCAAGGAACTGAGATAAATAACCAACCACTTAGATTTATTTGGCATTTTTTGTACTTTGCTTCATTACTGGCCTGGTAGCGGAAGCTGTTTAAGTGTGAGCCAAATAATAAGTCCATGACTGCCCTCGGAACTCGTTGTTAAAATTAAGTTCATTCTGAATCACTTTTTAAAAACCTGAGCCTATCTTCATTTGGCTGAAACAGCTAATATAACTTCCCCTTGTCTTGTATGAAAAATGTTTGTCCTTCCAAAGTGGAAGTATGTTAGGCTCTTCTGATACTTACTTCCTGCCTCCCATTTCCCATAAACAAAAATTAGTCATTGCTCATTGCAAATGAAAGCTGTTTCCTTCTCTCTAGTAGAGATCTGCTACAGCTGTAGGGAATTATTGTCCTGCTGAAATGTGAGAAGCTGAGTATATGTCTATGCATGAATATACGAAAGCTTGAAGTGGAGACACTAGCTATGAAATTGTGGACAAGCTATAGATCGGACAAAATTATGAAGAAATAGGATATGCACATGAAAATTAAGATATGCATTGTTTACTGTACCAAAGTGGGAAGAGGTTTAGTCTTTACATATTTTAATGTAAAATAAAAAAATTCCTTCAGTAGCACCTTAAAGACCAACTAAGTTTTTATTTTGGTATGAGCTTTCGTGTGCATGCACACTTCTTCAGATACAGTGAAATGTATCTGAAATGTTTCACTGTATCTGAAGAAGTGTGCATGCACACGAAAGCTCATACCAAAATAAAAACTTAGTTGGTCTTTAAGGTGCTACTGAAGGAATTTTTTTATTTTACTTCGATCCAGACCAACACGGCTACCTACCTGTAACCATATTTTAATGTATTTATTATCATGGGTAAATTTCTATCCAGCTTATTATTGTTGTATGTATGTGGACCTCTTGTTGTTTAGTCATTTAGTCATGTCCGACTCTTCATGACCCCATGGACCAGAGCCCGCCAGGCACTCCTGTCTTCCACTGCCTCCCGCAGTTTGGTCAGACTCATGTTGGTGGCTTCGAGAACACTGTCCAACCATCTCGTCCTCTGCCGTCCCCTTCTCCTAGTGCCCTCAGTCTTTCCCAACACCAGGGTCTTTTCCAGGGAGTCTTCTCTTCTCATGAGGTGGCCAAAGTATTGGAGCCTCAGCTTCAGGATCTGTCCTTCCAGTGAGCACTCAGGGCTGATTTCCTTCAGAATGGATAGGTTTGATCTTCTTGCAGTCCATGGGACTCTCAAGAATCTCCTCCAGCACCATAATTCAAAAGCATCAATTCTTCAGCGATCAGCCTTCTTTATGTATGTGGACTATTGATATGTATTATGGATTAGTTTTTAGACTTCATTGATATTACAATTATAGTGCAATCCTACAGCTGTTTACTCAAAGGTAAACCCTGCTGCATTTAGTAGGTAAATGCAGGTAAATGTGCAGGTAAATGTGCATCAACGTCTCTGTTCTGGATTATAGAACTGCTTCTTTAACATTTTTGTCCACATTGAGAGACATCTTGCACCATTGGAAAATAATAATAATCCAAAACTGATCGTTGCTCATGTTTAGAAGATATATACATAAACTTAATATCTACTGTCCAATTATATTTGACCAAAAGATAAAGACAGAATCCAGCGCGCAACAGACAATGTGTTAATTGTGATAGTCTTGCTTCCTTGGTAACTGGCATTAGAATGATGCTTCTGCTGCTATTCATTTCATAATGAATTGAAAAAGTTGAAATGGAATTATATAACTGAGTTTTTTACTTCAGTGTGATGGCAAAGCTGACACTAATCTTTAACTACAATCAACGTATCTTAGAAAAGTGAACCTCAAGTATTCTATTAAAAGCAGTGACTGCTGGTGGCTTCTTATGGTCCACTTGGTATGCGAAGCCCTAAACCCACAACCCATTATTGATCAAGACGACAAAAAGCAGAGGAGTGGTTTGCCAGCAGGCAAAATGGAGGCATAATTCTTCAGCTCTCCCTAGCATGGACTCAAAACTAGCTGAATGACAGGGGCAGGGAATTAATTTTTTGAAGAAATCATAGTATGAATCTAAAGAATACGTCCTCATGAATGTTTTGAAATACTGCAGCATTCCAAAACTTCAAGGTGAGCCTAATAATTGGCTGAGTTAATCAGAGCTCTCAGGTTCTGACAGTGGCATCAACATGGCACGCAATGGCGGCAAGGCAGTGAAAAGTGGAAAATCGGCAAGTTTTTCATTTATTTATTTTTTATGTATACCCCACCCATCTGATGTAGCAACACATAAGGAGACTGATATTGCATTGATAAGATTCACAAGGTGTTGTCAAAGAACTGGAGTGCAGCTCTAGAGCCCATTGAAACTAAAATCTCAGCAATTATGGGGTGCCTGTTACAAAAACGGCTAATGAATCTGGAACTGGGACAACAACTTAAATTAGAGGCGCTAAAAATAGCACCCGGTGAGCATGATCACCATAGAGTAGATCAGGAGGATAGAAATTGCTGAAAGAATATTTTCTGGTGTTGGATTATGGAATGGGAGAAGACAGGTATGGCCGAATTCTTGGCAGAATGGCTGAATATTCTATGGTTAAGAACTCCTATTACAGCCCATAATTTTGAACAGACAAGCAGGATCCTGGGTCCTCCTAAGCCATCAGTGGAATTCCTGAGATGTATAATTGGTCTGCTTGAATGCTACAAAACTAAAGACAAAATCTTCAAAGTTTTTGGGAACCTTAAAAACAAGGACAAGCAAACACAGGTGTTTCAAGACTTGAGTGCAGAAATGTCAAAGAGACTAAAGCGATTAAAACAGATCACTGAGACTCTGCAATAGGTGGGGGAGGGGTATAAAATCCATATATCAGGCAAAATTGCATGCAAACAAAAATGTGTCCTATAGGTGAACATTGCACTGGAGAATTTTCAAGACAATTTTTTAAAAAAACAAAAAACCAGACACTGATTCAGAAATGTGGAGAACTAAACTTCAGACTGGAAAAATTAGAAAGTACGAGAAAACAAAATTGGCAGATTCATCCATGCCTAAAAGGTAAAGGTAAAGGGGCCCCTGACCACCAGGTCCAGTTGTGTCCGACTCTGGGGTTGCGGCGCTCATCTCGCTCTATAGGCTGAGGGAGCTGGCGTTTGTCCGCAGACAGCTTCCGGGTCATATGGCCAGCATGACAAAGCTGCTTCTGGCTAACCAGAGCAGCACACGGAAACACCGTTTACCTTCCCGCCGGAGCAGTCCCTATTTATCTACTTGCACTTTGATGTGCTTTCGAACTGCTAGGTTGGCAGGAGCTGGGACCGAGCAACGGGAGCTCACCCCGTTGCAGGGATTCAAACCGCCGACCTTCTGATCAGCAAGCCCTAGACTCTGTGGTTTAACCCACAGCACCACCTGGGTCCCTTCATCCATGCCTAGTTTTTGCATTTAAAGTAGGCCTATTTTAAGATAAAAAATTATGGGTAAGTGTGGGTTTCTCTAACACATTGCTTTGTATTATGTGCTACAAGTTTGTTTTTTATTTTGGGGGTCTTTGGGGGGGGGAGTTTGTATGTTATCACCTTCATAATATTCAGTCAGTCTTAGAAACTGAGGTATGAAAACTAGGAGGCAACTGGCACCTTAAACCTAGGTTATGGGCACCACAATGGAGTGTTTCGGTGTGCTTTTTATAACAAGCATACAAAGCTGAAAATGAATGAACTGCAGCTAAAATCTTAGGTTCATTTTCCACATGTTCTAGTCCTCATCTGAAGACTGCAAAAAACAAAGCCCTACTTCCCTGCCCCCCCCCCTCATATTCTTATGAGGGTCCCTTCTCCAGTCTTCAGAGAGTGGCTGGAAGTGGGGAGGCAGAAAAAGGCCCTTCTTTTCTTCCGGCAGTGGCAGTTTTAATCTGAAATCTTAGGCTCAGTACTGTGCCAAGAGCTCAGAAACTGCTCGCATTAATGAAATTCCCTGTCGCAAAACACGCCTAGAACAAGGGGAATTTTGAACACTGGTATCAGCTATGTGTGAGAAGTCCCCATTGAAAACAACCTCCCGTGTGGATGAGGCAACATGGCCCATAACCTGCTGGATTTTTAAACTCAACAGCCATTGGTCAAATACCCTCATAAAAAGCAGACCTGGAATTTGATTCCTTTACCTTACCATGAAACCTGCAAAATGCTGCTTAGGGCCACTTTTGCAGAAATTTAAAACGTTCAAGATTACCCATCTGAAGGAAATGACAGGGAAAGCGGGGGATCTATTTTGGCGTGTTGTTTACACATTGCGCTCGGCTGAATGCTTTGTGAATAATCGCCGAGACTCTTCACAACCCCTACGCCCCATATTGCCAGTTTTCCCTGTTTGTGTGGGCTTTCCACAGCAAGAGGGGAAAGAAAGAAACAAACAGGAACATGCCATTGTAAAAGCACAGGCTTTGGCAGGAGGAGGCAGACAGCTGTAGACTGCAACAAATTGAGCCCTGCCAGCAATACGGTTCCTCCATGCATCCGTGCGACAAACTATAGCCTTGTCCAACTCTGCTCCAACACTCATCCGATTGCCTTCCTCCACCACCTCCTCCTCCTTTATCTTAAACTCTGTAGGGAAATCACAGGCTCTGTGCCTGCCAGTTTAGGACCAACTGGAAGGCTGAATTAGGTTCCATCCCAATCCAATCTAAAAGTCCCTTCCTAAAAGTAAAAACCAATAAAAGTGTTCTAATATTTCAGCTCATTGCTGTAAAATACGCTGAAATCAAGAATAATCATATATAGCTTCCTAAAAGTGGATTGAATGGTGAAGCCCCACATTCAGGGGGGGCTCAGCGGTAGAGCATCCCAGGTCCCAGGTTAAATCCCTGGCATCTTCAGATAGCACTGGGAGTGTCCTCTATCTGAAATCTTTGTGAGCTGTTGCAAGTCAGTATGGACAATATTGAGGCCGATGAACCAATAGTCTGACTTGAAATAAGGCAGCTCCCTCCTATGTTCATCCCTCCCATTGTGAGAGGGAGGCGATGAAGGTCGTCAGCACTGGTGCCCATCACTCTGTTATGTCCTTGCCATGGCTGTGTATTTGTTAGAAGAGGCACTTCTGAAGCAGGGAGTGTCCTCTATGTGTTTACATTCTCCCATGTCACGTTCTCCACATGCAAGAAGGAGGGGACTGGCATTGGGGACAAAGGGACACAGCCATCTAGCACGGTCCCACTTTTCATGTCCTCAAGCAAACAGGACTCGGCATTCTGTTCTGTTCCAGGCTCTGAGGCCCTTCTGCATGTGTCCCCCTCCTTGATAGATCACTCTTTGACTGGATGACCCTTGGGGTACCATCCAACTCTACAGTTCTATGATTCTGTGAACATGAGAACAGGCCTTTTCTGCAGTGGCTCCCCATTTGTGGAATGCTCTCTCCAGGGAGGCTCACCTGGTGCCTTTGTTACATGTTTTTAGGTGCCAGGCAAAAATGTTCCTCTCCAACATGTGTGTGGGGGGGGGGTTATTATTTCACTGGTTATGGTGATATGCCCTTTTGTCTTTTTATACTGTAAACCAACCTATGATCCTCGTTTGAAGGGCAGGACGTAAGTTTAATTAATCCATAAAAACCATTTATCGTAGACATTCTATTTAGACTCCAAAGCTTGTCTGATGTGAGTTAATCACAGTACAGTGTTGCCTCGCTCAACGAATGCCCTGCTTAACGAAATTTCTGCTTAATGAAAGGTTTTTTCTAGTGGAGGTTGCCTCGCTAGATGAATTCGTTTTACGAAAAATTCGTCTAGCGAATCGCGGTTTCCCATAGGAATGCATTGAAATTCAATTAATGCATTCCTATGGGCAAAAAAAAATTCAAAAAAAATTCAATGCATTCCTATGGGATTCGCTAGATGAATTTTTCGTTATAAGAAAAGACCCGTGGAACGAATTAAATTCGTCTAGCGAGGCACCACTGTAACACTGAATGCCTAGCAAAGAAAATGAGCTCTTGCAAAGAGCTCTGCTCCAATGTAGCAGTGGAGCTCTGGCAAAGCTTCTTTACCTGATCCAAAAGGCCAACAACATTGTTTGCGACACCTATGTGACAGAAACAGGCAGGTAGTTTAAATTCTAGATCAGCAGTAGTGGAGCTGTTTCCTGCCAGGTGCTTTTGGACTCCATCTCCCATCAGCCCCATCCAGCACGGTCAATGGTTGCAGATGTTAGGAACTGCTATTCAACAGCATCTGGAGGGACACAGGTACCTACCCCTGCTTTAGATGGCAGGTGATACTGTTGATCTACTGGATCTCTTGCTCTTGCATTCAACCCAGCACCTTGGATCTGCCTAGGATCATAATTGTAGCTCGTTCCCGGACCTGCCTCTCTCTGTTCGGAGGAGTGATGAAGATGCTGTGGACCAGGAGAAAACTACCATGCATCTTAGCACAACATGGGTGCCATAACAGACATGCACACGCCTAAAGTGTGGCATATAATTAGGAATTGATAAAACTACCACTGACAAAATATTCAAGAAGCAAAGCAGGAAAGCAAGAAGTGCAGTCAGCAAAATGAAATCATAGTATCAGAGAACTGTGGAAGGGACCCCCCCAGGGTCAGCTACTGAAATGTAGATCACACCACTCAGCGGTACTGCCCTTTCTAATATGGCAGCAAATTAATCAGAAAACAGAAAATACAAAAATTGTATCGCTACAATACAAAAGGAAGGGGAGCTCTTCGGAGCCTGTTTTATTTTCCTTTACAAAAGGCAACAATCTGAACATCAAGCTGCCAAAGGCCTTATTGTGCAGCTCTTTCAAAACATTCAGAGAATGTGGCTAACTCTTGGTTGGGTTCTGACTGGCAAAGCATCCAGTCTGTTCCATAGTATCACTGTCCAAGAAATCTGTCTGTAGACCTCTGCAAGCATCACCAGCCAAAATCCCACCAGGAAAAAAAAACAATGCTGTGGATAATTCCCTTTCACTCCACACCTTCTTCCTTGGCAGGTAATTTAGTATAAGCCAGTCTTTATTCATCCTTTCTTTGGCTCCAGTCATGAAGTCACACAGCAGAGATGAATTTAGGAACCATAAGGAGGACAACCAGAGTTTGTTGAGGTCCCAGGAAATTGGGAGAGAGAGAGAGAACCCTGCACGATCCACAAAAATTAAGGAAAGCCATCGACGAATTCTTGCTTTATGTGCATTGCATAATATGTTGTTGCCTATGAGATAACTGCATTGGGAAACCTTAGCGTGGAGCAAACACACACAAAAATGAGCTTGTGTTTTCAGAAGCTATAAAAGCTTAATTAGAACTTAGATAATTAAAGATTTCACAGTTCTGTGGGGGGACAAATACAACACAGCCATTCATACAAATCAGCCATGGCACTCTTTCAGTAATATACCATATAATGCATATTTTCATCTGAACATTGTTTACAAGATCAGTGTATGAAAAGGAATGTGCTCTTGCTAGCATTCAGGAAGCACGCACTGCAATTGGTCTTCGCTGGGGATTCAGATCTGAAATTGTGCCTGGAGCTTTTGCTTTAAAACGATTAGCCCTTTCTGCCACCAAACTCCAAAAACCTCATTCACGAAAAAGCTCAGGCAGATCACAGGCGGATTGCTCCAGCTGCTTTGCACTTATATTGTATTTAATTGTTAAGATACTTATATATCCTGTCTTTCTGTCGGTAATTCTTTCAAGGTGGCGAACATTAAAAAAAACACCTACAACCATAAAGTCAAATACCTAAGGATAGAAGAACATAAGAAGAGTCTGATAGATGAGGCCAATGGCCTACCCAGTCCAGGTACAATGGGGAACCATTCTGTGTCTGAAACCCTGGAGAGCATCTACCACTGGCTGGTCTGATTGGGTATAAGACATCTTTCTGTGTTCTTAAAGAGGTGTGGCAGGATGACAATGTGGTCAGAGCTCTGCTGGCACACCAGCAAGATGACCAGATTGACTCTTCCAGTGCCCGCCCCCCGAACAACATCCAATGCACCACCCCACAATGCTGGCTGCTCCTGGGTGAGATCCAACAAGACTCCTCCTTGCTCTCCATCCCCATTGCCCACTTGTGCAATGGAAATCCACTCATGCAGTAGGATGTAGGGCTTCCCTTCTCCTCCCCCCCACCTGCCGACACGTCCCCCTGGCATGCTCACAAAATGTGCTGCGGAGGACTGGGGGCCCTGAGTAACACAGAGGATAAAAATGATCCAAGTGCTGGGGCAAACTGCATCTGGAATTAATGTTAGAAATTAACAAAACAGCAGCAAATAATTTCTTGTGGGGTGCATTATCATCATATTTTTACTACCACCCTCCTCAAATCAAATTGCATAGCACCTAGGGCCAGACAAGTTGTTTTGCCACGCAAGTCAGACAATCTCACCAGTGCTTCTCCTCCTCCTCCTCCTCCCTGGTAGGTTCTCATGCTGTCACGATTCTTTTGTAATACCTATTATTTATTTCATTCTTAGCAATGGGCGGGGGTGGAATCCAATATGGAAACGCCCTTCATTTTTATTTACCGACAGCCTTACCCGTTCTTTTGTTGATAAATCAGAAAGCTGTATTAGCAAGAAAATTCTGACAATATATAGCTGCACAGCCCAGATTAAGAAGAGCAAAGGCCTAAACAATTATTTGCTAGGGAGGTTTAAGTTAGGTTGCTAACTATAATTATATCAAGAAGTTCTAAAACAGTTGTGCAATTTTTAATTGCCATTAAAAGTATAAAATATGAAGATAAAACCCTTTTTGTCTTCATTCCATCATCATCATGTTGCAGGTTAATGATATATTAACCACTAGTATATATTATAAGGTCAGAAAGAACATCCTCTCCCACTTCAGAAAGGTCGTACTGTCTGGTTAACCTTTGGCTCCAGTTGCTGTCAACAGGACTGTCAATCAGTCAGCTCTAATAAACCAATTGTTATCCACCACTATGAATTCTCTCAATTATCAGCCACTGTGTATAGATTGCTTCACAGGCCTCTGGCCTCTGTTAGCAGAAAGAATTGCTAGGTCTTGTTAAGAAACTGCCGAAACCAGTGAATTTTCAGACATTAAACAAATTCTTAGGAATTCACCAATCCTCATCTTCGATCTACGATTCAGTACAGTTGTTACAGAGCCCAATAAGTGATGAAAAATTATAGCTCAGTGGTGGAACATCGGTCCCAGATTCAATCCCGAGCATCTCCAGGCAGGGCTGGGAGGGAAACCCTGGAGAGCCTCTGCCACAATTTATAGGCAATAATGACCTAGATGGACCTATAGGCTGAATTCCTTAGTTCCTATGATGACAATACAACAGAACTGCAACAGCCAATGAGGAGGCCCCTCTTGCTATATAAACATGAGAAAAGCCCTGCTAGATTAGACCAAAGGTCCATTTAGTCCAGTAGCCACTGTCTAGATGCCTCTGAGAAGTCCACAAGCAGGGCATGCAGGCAATAGAGATCTCCTTTTTGGGAGTTATATAAGTCCCTGATATCATTATAATCCACTTGCACAAGTATGGATTTATCAAGAAGGTGCTCTCAAATCAGCTGAAAATGAAGGAGGAAAGAGGCAGGGAGGAAGAGGAATCACTTTGACATGGTTTTGCGATCTCAAAATAAGCACATGGAAGGTAGAAGCCAGACAACAGAAACGCTGGAGCATTGCTGTAACCTGCTCCCAGATACCTGGTAGGCAGATGCACACCTGAGTTTGCAAAAGCATCAAAAACATTGTGTGCAAATAGCTGTTGTGTGGATCAACCTTAAATGGTTAATGGATACAACATGAGTTCATAACCAGAGGTGCCTCATTGAGGGTGGTTGTTTGATAATAGGTTCATAAAATCTTAGAACTGTAAAGTTGGAAGGGACCCTGACGGTCATCTGGTCTAAACCCCCTGCAATGCAGGAATCTCAACTAAAGCATCCCTGACAGATGGCCATCCAACCTCTGATTTAAAACTTCCAGTGAAGGAGAGTCCACAACATCCCGAGGAAGTCCATTCCACTGTCAAACAGCTCTTACTGTCAGAACGTTCTTCCTGGTGTTTAGTCAGAATCTCCTTTCTTGTAACTTGGATCCATTGGTTCAAGTCCTACCCTCTAAAGAAAAGAAAAAAACCAAAATGATTTATGGGATCCAACAAAGTCCTATTTCAGCAGAGGAGATTTTCACTTATTCTTCCTTGTGCCTCCAGCCTCTAGGGCTGTTTATAGCAGTTAGGGGAAATGTGGTGGAGGTGATAATGCTTTAAAACCTAAACTCACAGGTTGTATTCAACTAAGTCATACTCAGAATAGACCCACTGAAATTTAGCGGTTGTATTGCTTAGTCTAATACAACCCATAGTTTGTACCCTGTTTCTCATATTTTAAGACATACCCATAAAATAAGCCATAGCAGGATTTTAAGCATTCAAGGAATATAAGCCATACCCCGAAAATAAGACATAGTGATAGGTGCAGCAGCAATGCCGGCCGCGGCAGGAGGAGGAGGAAAAAAATAAGACATCCCTTGAAAATAAGCCATAGTGTGTTTTTTTTTTTGAGGAAAAAATAAATATAAGACATGTCTTATAATATGAGAAACACGGTACTATTCTTCCTAAAATGGAGTAGCCAACATGATGTCCTTCAGATGTTGTTGGACTACAGCTCCCATCATCCCTGATCACTGGCCATCCTGGTTGGGGCTGATGGGAGTTGTAGTCCAACAGCACCTGGAGGGTATCACATTTGCTACCTGTGTCCTAAAGCAATGGCTGCTTGTGGTAATTATTGAATCCAGACAGTAAATAATATGGGTGCCACTGTGCCCAGGCTTCAAGGGCGCTCAAGTTGCAACTTAGTCCCCATTCCCTACACAGACTTCTGTATCAATTGCTCCATCAAATAATAAAAGGCCCAAGTTTGTTTTCCTTCAGCTTGCTGACTAAAACTGATTTACTGTATTGTAAAAGCCACGGTGCAGCTCTTGAATAATTCCGTCGCATGGATGTTGGCTGTCTGAATGGCTTTCCTCTTTGGACTTCTTTATAACAGCCCTGAACATTGTTAAGTATTGCCCATACATCACCCCTGAAGGGCATGGCCATAATTTTCAGCTTCGCATATCCCTGTGTAAATCAAAAGTAACTCCGCAGAACTTAATGGAATTATATCAATGTAAAACAGGTACATGGCATTGTCTAGCTAGCCCAAGGGCTTCAGCCATTGGTGCAGTCCCACAGGGTGGGATACAGTCCCATTTTTCTAATCAGCTTTGTTGCTTCTCCATAGCTCCATGTCTCTGGGTCCTTCCATGGTCTCACATTGCCAGTCTGAAGAACAAAATGTGGTGGTTTGGTTTGGTTTGGTTTGGTTTGGTTTGGTTTTGAGGACTCACAAACATACCATGTCCAGATTTCAGTGTTTGTAGTAAACCATACTTGGGTAGCCTTAATTCATTTTAAAACTTAAATCCTTCCAGATATGCATCTCTGTTATTTGGTGGAACATTCAAGTTTCTTCAATACTGATTTTTTCAAAGCTAAATTGCACTACTGGTTAAGCTGAAGAAACAACATAGTGAAGCACATTTTTAAAACAAACCACACAAAAACTTTTAACTCTAAGCTCGGCTAATTTTTCTGGGGCCCTCCTAGTGCTGTTGGACTCCAAATCCCATCAGTCCCAGTCGGGGATGATGGAAATCATTGTCCAACAACATCTAGAGGGCTACAAGCTCTCCATCCCCTGTGTTAGAAGAAGGGGTGTGGACTGGGCAGGAAGCAGCAGGAGATCAATCTGGAATGTTCTCCAAGATGGCATCTCTTCTCTAGCCTTAACAAGAAGTCTTTGTTCCTCACAGACAACAGCCACTGACAACAGCATTAAGACTAGCATAAGGGTCTGTAGAAGAAGAAGAGTTTGGATTTGATATCCCGCTTTATCACTACCCGAAGGAGTCTCAAAGCAGCTAACATTCTCCTTTCCCCTCCTCCCCCACAACAAACACTCTGTGAGATGAGTGGGGCTGAGAGACTTCAGAGAAGTGTGACTAGCCCAAGGTCACCCAGCAGCTGCATGTGGAGGAGCGGAGACGCGAACCCGGATCCCCAGATTAGGAGTCTACCGCTCTTAACCACTACACCACACTGGCTCACTGTAGACCACTAAACTGTGGAAGGGGCATGTGGAGGGAGACAAGAGGTCTCTGTGTCTTGCGCGATGAAAGCTTTTAGGATAATCTCACCATTTATCAAATGAGTATGTTTCCTTCTATGCAATGAGGTGTTCACAGCTGCAGGTGTTTGGGGTATCTCGAGGAGGGGGGAAAGAAAGAGGAAAGTTCATTGTTTCTCTAACGATTTGCAAGAATATCTGAAATAGAAATAGAAGTTTTGTCCTTTACGTGGTAAGGGGAAGAGACTAAAAGAGGAAGCATTGTTAGGTGTTGGTAATGTAAAAACATAAGTATGCTGTTATTTATGTAATTAGTTATTGCTTTCATTATGGGTGCAGTCTTAATGGTTATAGTATTTATGTATAATTACCTTAATATTCACTGAAATTTCCAAGTAGCTCCCTAATTAACTGTCTCAAATATATAATTACATTGCATCTTTACGCAAGACTTGCCTAATTAATGTCGTTACACCACTTCTTTTGTGAATGTGCATTATTAAATGCTCTTTGCATCATTCTTTTGACATCTTGTAATTCATGCTTTACAAAAATTAAGACCCCCTGAATTAGAAACCTTCCTGAGCAACCATCTCCAGCCGCAAGCACTGGATGACATCTTTCTTTGAACAAAGCAACAAACTTGGTAGGCCTCATTATCACTTTCAGTCACAAAATGCTCTTTCGGGGGAGATGAAAGGCATCCTAGGTACAAGCATTGTCTTTCAGCGAGGAGATGGTGGAAAACATGGGTATGATGAAACAGGAAAGAACATACAGCTAATAATTGAGACCAAGCTTTCTCAGAAGGCACCTCGTCCGCCAAACAAGCGCACTTGTTGGACGATCTTATCACAACATGGCTCCACTGAGTCAGCTGACCAATCTGTTAGTCAGTAAGGTTGTATAGTGTAATAATAGCAAAACACCACTAGAGGCAATCTGCTTGTGTTGCACTTCCTGGGAGGAGCCAATAATTAGGTAAAAGTGGCACCCACTTCCTCTGGTCTGAGGAGAGAGAAGCTAGCTATGGACAGGGAAACCCCTGTAAAACTACTTAAATAAGATCTTAAATCTGCTTTAGGAAATGGCTTTTTGGAGGCTGTAACCCAGGCATGTCCATTTCAGGGGCCTAATCCTTGGGTAAAAGCCTTTAAAAAGCTCAACAACTTTGTACGGCCCTCACGCATGTTCACTTCATCAAATCTGGCCCTCTTTGAAAAAAGTTTGGGCACCCCTGCTGTAAGCCAAGGAAGCACATCCTTTTTTCTGTCATGGACTACATTCCCCTCAGTGGTACTCTGTGGCTGTGGGTGGGGGGCATGCTAACAGTGGTGGTGGAGGAATAGGAGAGTCCTGAACATTGTACATATTGCACTTAGACCCATCTTTTCTCCCTCCTTACCCTACAGGCAAATTCTTGCTCATTTATTCATTTTTCTTTCAGTCATGCTATGTGCCTTCAGCATCAAGCGTTCTTATAGATGGATATTTTTAACAGGGATTAAGGTTGGAGGCTTGTGTAGCATCAACATACACTATCAATCTCATTCAATTATACCCATCCACTATCATAAATTCTTGCCATGTTTCATTTGAAAAGAAAAGGGAATACAGCAAAACATACCATTTCTTCTGCTTAATTAATTTGAGACTGGGAAGGAACAAAATGAAGAAGGTAAATATATCGTCCTATGCACATAAAAAGGAATACTGTCATTGCCCTAGAACTCCTGTGTGCATGCACAGCTGGAAGAGGAGGAGAGCTTGGGCAGGGGTGTGGGTGTGGGTGAGTGAGTGTGCAAGGTAAGTGGAACAATGGGGCCAAGGTGGTCCAAGGGGAGCCTGTCGGGGGGGGGACTTTCTTGCCAAGATGCCAAGTGCCTTGCAGACCACAATGCATATTCAGCTTGGTGGGGTGCAAATTCTGCAGGCTTGTCCTTAACTATTAATGTGCAGCAAGGTTGGTGAACTTGTAGGACCACAATTCTCACCATTCCAGACCTAGAGGTCATTGAGGGGAATCAGAGTGCAATGACATCTGGAGAGTGACAGGTTCCCCAAATCAGATGTACAAAATATCTGATGGGGGATTATAAGTGTGTTTAAAACAACAACAATGACCCACCACTTTGTCTGCATTTCATTTAAAATCCAAATAAGCAGTGGAAACATCAGTTTTATTATGATGATGCTATCAGCTACAACAACTGCTATTAATAAAGACAGGCTTCCTAGAATTTCATAGGTGTGTCGTGGAATATGTTCCATCTCCCAGCTTGTATTTTTATCGTCATGTGTAAGCAATGCAGCAAAATGTAGACTTGGGGCCTCACCACATTGCACGCACTGGAAACGTGAAGCTGTTTGTTGGTTCTGGAGGAGGATCGAGACAACGTTTTCTCCCGCAACACATTATTTTGTTAATGGAAATTTCCCCACTTCCCCAGCTTAGGCAATTATTTCCCTTCTGAGCGCTGGAAACTAAGTATAGATAGGTACATCTCAACTTGTACTCATAATACCACCAGAGATAAGCAGGTCACTCCTGCCACAATTCCCATGCTGTTATGAATCTGTTTTGCCAGCTGGGTAGGTTTGAATGCAGGGGGTCTACCTGCACATGTTATACTCCAGATTAGGGAAATGTAGAAAACTAAACATGCCTTTTTGAAAACATCCCAGAACTCAGGAGAGGCCTGCACAGACTTCATTCACACAACTCTTGCCCCTGTGGTTTGCATGCAAGAAAATGTCCCTTTGAAATTAAGGGAGCTGTCATGACTTTGCAATGTGGCACCTGAGGCCTTGGATTTGGACAAGGGTCAGGCTAGATTGTCAAGGAGAGAACCACCACTACTTTATTCTGGGCCCTTCCAGTGAGAGGACACAGCCCTGCCTTCTTCTTCTGACTCAGAGGATGTTTCCTGCTGGACTGCTGTCTCCCCAGGTTTACAGAATCCACAGGCTACAAAATAAGGTGGTGGGCCTTTAACCAGTCAGCCAGCTCCTCCAGTGAGGCAGGGCATAACACACAAGGTCTGGTGAACCTGCGCAAAGCTTTAGTTGGCTCTAGCTCCCTGCAGAGACAACATCTCTTGAAGCTGCCTTAGTAAGGACCCTTGGAGCTGTCCAGGGTCCTGCATCTTCCCTGCTTGACTTGGACTTGAGACACTGACTGCTCCTCATAGTTGCCCACAGAACTGGACAGGGAGCTTGTTTGGCAATGCACGAATTGCAATACAATTATCTGAATTCACACAGCAAGTGGAGGAGGGTAGAAGGGTCTTGATGCAGATGTTGGGGGAAACTTCCAATCAAGGACAGAGCCAGAGGTGATTGTAGGGTGGTACAACCAATGTGGTCGCTCTGGGCACTGTGCTGCAGGGGGCACCAAAGCAACGCTGTAGTGCGAGAGGCGGGAGGTGCTGAATTTTAGCATCACACAGGGCACTGCAGAAATTTGAGATCCCAAAGTCCACCACCACTATGCCATTAAGGTGGCATGTCATTTGGCCGTAACATAACTGTCCTGGGGTCTGCTTTCCCCAGGATTCCACTCAATTTCTCTTAAATGCAACATGTTAACAATCCATAAAAGCAAGGCTTAAGACAGACACACACGAACACACCATAGTTTATCCCAATTGACTTGGGCAATCCTCCGACAGTGCGGCTATCCCTTCTGCAGCAAGGTCACCATTTCCTTCCTCCATCCACTGCATGGAGAAAGAATGTAGTGATTCTAATCCTGGCTGGATATACCTGAGTGGATAAGTACACTGTCCCCCTTTATTTAGAAAGACACCATGGGCTTCATCCAACATGGTGCAAGTGGACATCGACTCAAACTACAGGACTTCCTTTCCCATTCTGCAGCTCCTCCATCATCACATACCCTCCAACATTGCTCCAATGAAAATTTGTTGTTGTTTAGTCATTTAGTCATGTCCAACTCTTCGTGACCCCATGGACCAGAGAACGCCAGACACTCCTGTCTTCCACTGCATCCCGCAGTGGTCAAACTCATGTTTGTAGCTTCGAGAACACTGTCCAGCCATCTCGTCCTCTGTCATCCCCTTCTCCTTGTGCCCTCCATCTTTCCCAACATCAGGGTCTTTTCCAGGGAGTCTTCTCTTCTCATGAGGTGGACAAAGTATTGGAGCTTCAGCTTCAGGATCTGTCATTTTTTAAAAAAACTTTTAAAACTTTTTAAAAACATTTTTAAAACTTCCCTATACAGGGCTGCCTTCAGATGTCTTCTAAAGGTTGTATAGTTACTTATCTCCTTAGCTTGAATGGGGTAACTGTGCCCCTGAAGGACCAGGTGCGCAGCGTGAGAGTCATTTTGGACTCACAGCTGTCCATGGAGGCGCAGGTCAATTCTGTGTCCAGGGCAGCTGTCTATCAGCTCCATCTGGTACGCAGGCTGAGACCCTACCTGCCTGCAGACTGTCTTGCCAGAGTGTTGCATGCCCTATTTATCTCCCGCTTGGACTACTGCAATGCGCTCTACGTGGGGCTACCTTTGAAGGTGACTCGGAAACTACAACTAATCCAGAATGCGACAGCTAGACTGGTGACTCGGAGCGGCCGCCGAGACCACATAACACCGGTCTTGAAAGATCTACATTGACTCCCAGTACGTTTCCGAGCACAGTTCAAAGTGTTGGTGCTGACCTTTAAAGCCCTAAATGGCCTCGCTCCAGTATACCTGAAGGAGCGTCTCCACCTCCATCATTCTGCCCGGACACTGAGGTCCAGCACCGAGGGCCTTCTGGCGGTTCCCTCATTGCAAGAAGCCACGTTGCAGGGAACTAGACAGAGGGCCTTCTCGGTAGTGGCGCCCGCCCTGTGGAACGCCCTCCAACCAGGTGTCAAAGAGAAAAACAACTATCAGACTTTTAGAAGACATCTGAAGGCAGCCCTGTTTAGGGAGGCTTTTAATGTTTAATAGATCACTGTGGGGTTTTTTTCTGTTGGAAGCCGCCCTAGAGTGGCTGGGGAAACCCAGCCAGATGGGCGGGGTATAAATAAATTATTATTATTATTATTATTATTATTATTATTATTATTATTATTATTATCTCCTTAGCTCAGGGGGTCACATAACTCCATACCCTCCAACAGTTCTTCAATGAAAATAGGGACGTCCTAAGGAAAAGCGGGACATTCCAGGATCAAATCAGAAACTGGGACGGCTTCTGTAAATCCTGGACTGTCCTCGGAAAATAGGGACACTTGGAGGTTCTGTCCTCACTGGGCCGCCAAAATCTGCTCTGGATGACACCCTCCCAAAAGAATAGGGGGGAGATGAAGGGGAAATCCAGTTGCATGACTGAAAGCAGCACTGGGTACACTGGACTCTGCTTACTCAAGGCAATCATGTCACTTTACAATATTTAAGATATTTAAGATAATGTTATAAAATGCATGTTTTTAAATGTGTGACCTGTGGAACAAATGTTCTTTGCCCACTGTGGGGTTTTCCATCACAGCTTTTTGAAAAAGAAAAGATTATATTATATTACACTCAACAGTTACCAAAATAGTCAACCACTGGACATCTGGAAGACAAAACACCTACAGGAAAATGCAGCAAATGGGGAAGATTCATGATAACAGGAAACATTAAACATGCCAAAACAAAGGAGGTAATAGACTCAGCTCACCCATCAGCATGAGTTCCTGAGGAATCTTCAGAGACGAGTGAGGTGATGTCTGCTGTTCGCCGCAAGCAGCAACACACAACAGGGAGAGGGGTGACCTTTATAACCTCTCTTTGTTACTGAAATATAGCAATGCATCTATATGTTTAACAGGGCTTTGGTTCCCTCTTAGTGACCAAGTCAGTGCCGGATGACCAAGTAGGCAGAATAGGCACCGGCTTATGGGCCCCACATCTTTTAGGAGCCCTGCAACAACGGATCAAAATATTATTGATTTGATCTTGAAAGAAAAATATATTAGGAGATAATATGTGAGGGGAGGGGCAACAAGATTTTGACTGCCTAGGGGCCTCCACAGGGTTTAATCCAGGACTGGACCAACTGCAGCAGGATGATGACCCTATGTTATCCTCTTTCTTTTCGGTGACGCGTTTCCTATTGGGGTGCGTAATGCAAGTGATTGTGCTCTAGTGCAGACTTTTAAAAAAATAACCCTGACCAGGGTTAGGATTCTTTATATATTCCTCATGACTGTAAGAGGCACCAGGTCTCTTCACACATAAAAATTACACTTTACACTTGCATGTGCAATAGGTAGAGAACAAGGAAATACAAAAAACCAATTTCAACAACAGAATCAAAATTGGGTTTGAGCATACAGCGCTGTAAATTAATAAACGAAGTGCGTAAATGAAAAGATACAACTTAAATCTCTCCACAGAACTCAAATAAATGAGATGTCTACATTATCTGAAATACAAATATGTTTTAAATGTTAGTACCTCAGGCTTTTAAAACATCTTGTGTTTTTTTAGTTTTGTGGAGAGATTCAAGTTGTATGTTTTCATTTGCGCACTTCGTATATTAATTGACAGATCTATACCCTCAAACCCAATTTTGTATTTTGGCTCTTTACATGTCACTGCAACAAACAAATGTTTGCCTTTACACTCAAGTGTTTGCAAGCACACTCAAGAGACAACCAGGATTGATCTGGGATCTGAGTGTGCAGCTTGCGGTAAAACTCAGCTTGATCCCCCTATAAGGTAGAAGCCCCCTATAAGGTAGAAGCTCACAAGTTGCTTTCTTCATGTCCACCCAGCGGCACAGTGATTGGTCTGTCCCACTGAGCCAGTAAAATTAAGGGCTGCATCTATGTGTACTAAAAAATATGGCCTTCAACTTAACCACATTCAAATAATTTTGGTTCCCTGAACTTTTGAATACAGAAGGGTAAACTCATGCAGTTTATTACTCGTGCAATCAATTATCACTTGACCAGCTGAACCTATGGGGATTGTTAAAAGGTAAAGGTAAAGGGACCCCTGACCATTAGGTCCAGTCGTGACCGACTCTGGGGTTGCGCGCTCATCTCGCATTATTGGCCAAGGGAGCCGGCGTATAGCTTCCAGGTCATGTGGCCAGCATGACAAAGCCGCTTCTGGCAAACCAGAGCAGCACATGGAAACGCCGTTTACCTTCCCGCTGTAGCGGTTCCTATTTATCTACTTGCATTTTGACGTGCTTTCGAACTGCTAGGTTGGCAGGAGCTGGGACCGAGCAATGGGAGCTCACCCCATTGTGGGGATTCGAACAGCCGACCTTCCAATCGGCAAGCCCTAGACTCTGTGGTTTAACCCACAGCGCCACCTGGGTCCCTTGGGGATTGTTAGCTGTGCCTAAAAAAATAGTTAGCTGCCTTACATCAGGTCAGACTATTGGTTCATCTAACACATCATATTCCAGGCCAGAACTTGCCAGGAACTTCAGACTTGCAGGAGGTGCTTTGCTTTGCTTTGCTTTTTTAATAAATGCTATTAATTTTCAAGAAACAGATGTAAGCATACACATAACATTATCAAAACAATTGGTTTTAACCCTCCCTCAGGACAGAAGACTAATGCAGGCAGCCCCCCCCCCCAATTTACGCCGGGATAACGTTCCGAGGCCCCACGCGCATCAGTGAAATTACATGTAGAAGAATACCATTGAAAAGGCCTGCAAACAAACCCTTCCACCCTGCCCCATTCCACCCCTTTCCGTAACGTTTTTGTGATGTTTTTAGGGTCACCTTCCAGATTCAGAGTGGTGTGCCTGTGCGCGGTCGTGCACACATTGAACGCGCGTTTAAATAGGGGGTTGCCTGTACTACAAATTTCCTCAGTAATTTGTATGTGTAGTTGGCGGGTGCTAGTCTTCATGGTTTTCACTTGAATTCTTTATAGCGGGGTGCCATATTACTACAAAATCAACATTACCAGTTGCATCATTCAGGGCATGCAGACTCTTAGTTAGTTTCTCAGATAAAGCAATTGTCCATATGTTCTGTTTGCCTTGTGTGATGTGTAGACGATCAAGTCCTTTCCAGTTCTTTGCTATGAGCAATTGTGCCGCTGCCTGTGGTTTTGTTTTGTTGTGTTTTGTTGTTGTTTTAAAAAGAGCCTTCAGATCCACTAAGTGGAGCCAGGTGGGAAATTCTTAACAGTTATAAAAGACAGAATTCTGAGCCCATGAGCTTGTTTTGAAGACCAGAACTGAATGAGCAGTACAGTGGAACCTCGGTTTACACCTACCTCTGTTTATGAACGCCTCCGTTTACGAACACCGCGGACCCGGAAGTGTTTACATCCGGGTTCTGCGGAGACGGATGCGCAAATCACTGCATGCGCAGAAGTGATCTGTGCAGCGTGTGCAGAAGCGTGCCTTCGGGGAGTGAATGCCTTCGTTTACGAAAGCCTCCGTGGAACAGATTGCGTTCGTAAACTGAGGTTCCACTGTATGTTTTAGAGTGGGGAGAGGCATTTTTGTTATTGCTGGCCTTTTGGTTCCAGAAGGTACAGCTACTATTGGTTCATTTAAGCTGCTGTATTTGGATCCTCTGTCTTATTGGTTTCCTCCAAAAGGCAGCACTGTGATTGCCTGAGATTGTTCCCTCCAAAATGTATCCTTTTCTAGCTAGGCCCCTGTCCCTATAAATGTAGCTTTCCTCTTCTCAGAGCTCAGTCTTGTTTGCTTTAATAAAGTGTTACTAGAGAACTGTCTCCAGCATATTATGTCAAGAGAGCTGAAATCACAAACCCCACGTCACAACAATTGCCATTGTGAATAGAATTGGGAGTCCGAAATACTGGCTGGTCAGCTTCATATCACCTGGAGATGTACCCATTTCCTTTCTGCCCACCCTTTGTCTATGCTGACTAGCAGGGCCTCTCAAGGTCACAGGACAGAAGTCTTCCACCTCATCTGCTCCATTGTCCTTTTACCAGAGGTGTCAGGAATTGAACCCAGGATCTTCTGCCTGCAAAGCAGATGTGCTTCCACTGAGGCCATGGCCTCTCCCCTTTCTTATCATCTCAGGCAAATATCGTAAAATGGGAGGTGAGGGAGCAGTAGCAACATGGGCTACTGCCACCAAACTAGTATTTGAGAGTAGCACAATTTTCCTCAAGAGAAAGGGACACTGTCTGATGCAACTATATTTAACGGTGACAATCAATCAATAAAAGGAGACCTCACACACACACCCTCTGCCTAGCACCAACCACAACAACCCTGCCGACAATATACATACATTTCGAAATCAGGAATCAAAAGTTGAAACCTAATTGTTCCATTTTACTGCAGGACAAAGTACTGTTTTGATTAACAAAATGGCGATTTCAGGCATTGCTCTGACTGTTGATGTTTTTGAAATAAAGTTCTGATCGTTCTCGAAAAGGGAAAATGAAGCATATAGTTCTAAGGGGAGTTTTGTAACAGTAACTACACTCTTTTTTTATATATAAAAAAAAGCTTATTATACCCGAGGATAGATAACTTCACAGAGCAGCCTGTCTGTGTGTGTTTTATTAAGATCTTAAGACCACCCGCGAGCATCACACATGGACTGGAACCTGAAGAGAATATTTGAGGAGGGGTCTGCTTAGAAGAAGGGAGAGAGAAGCAATTTTTGCCTAGGCAGATGCAAATTTTCATGTTCACCGGAACCCTAGGAACAATTATTTGCTTTGTTTGATCATTGCTCCGTTCGCGAACACGTCCAAATGATGTCTGCTCAGGAATAATAATAAATCATAACAATATAAGAAAATTTGAAGCATATCCTTAAACTCCAGGGGTAAATCTGGCTGCGCGTAAGGGCTGCAAGAGCCCCATTCTGCAGCGCTTTCTTTCGGGCGCCGAAAGAGGACAACAAGGGCTTTGTTCAACTTGATCATCTCATCAAAAAAGACAAAAAGAAAAAGGGAGAGAGGGAGAAAGTTGGGAGGCAAGAGTAAATGGGTATGATCTGAATGCATATTTGAGTTACATCTAATACAACCAGCATCGTAGATGAACAAGATCAAATAAATGGTAAAACCTGACAAAGGGAAGAATAGATGGTATGTGGAGCCATCTGTTTTGGAGGACACCCAAGTCTGTCTGAATCTGCCGGGCCAAACTACCAGCTATTCTAAGATCCTCCATTCCAAGAGTGGCCTCATACACATCCACACAATCAGCTTCTCTCGCCATCACTTTGGCTGCAACTTTTTTGTGCAATTAAGTAATTTATTCCTTTCTTCATCCTCCTGATTCTAATGAATCCAAGCCACAAACAAGCCCCAGTTGCTCCTATTCAAGGAGTCTGATTGCATCTGGCAGTAATTGCTGAAAATCCTGAAGAGGAAACAGGGTAGGAAAGCATATTGTTTGTGGGGGTAATAGGTGAAGACCTGCCTCTCTTGACCTATAATACATTAGTGTCAGTGAACATTTGGCAGCCTTCAGATGATTAGCAATGAAGATGAATCAAGCAAAAAAAAAAAAAGAGAGGTAGAAATCTGCCTCATCTGAATCGCCAGAACCGCATACATTTGCATGTTGATTAGCTGTTCCTTTGTCTGTGCTCCTAATTATTATGACACGTTATGTCTTCATCATGCAAGATTCTGATCTGTCTTGTTCAAAATGCATGTAGAAAAAAGTGCTGTTTATTGATTCAACATGTAACTTTAATTTTTATGTTTGCTTTAATTAAATACATATTTGATTGCCTTTGACTGGTGTCTCGGAAGGTTTTTTTCCCCCTTTACTATTCTTTATTTCATCCTGTTGACAAACAAACAGGTAACCTTTCATTTTTATGCTTCGATCACTTGCTAACGCAAATTCCCTCTCATGCTTTTCTGCCTTAATACAAAACCCTTCTTTAGATTGTATATGAGAAAAGAACCTTCCAAAATAATGAATTCTTCCTAAAATTTACTGAGATAAATAGCTAAAACTTTAATATGGTAACTTTGTATTACTGAAACCAATTGTCCTTGTAGCATTTACCAGGGACTTAAAAAAAATACCTCTCTTGTAGTGATTTAGCAGGATTTTAAGTAAACTCCTTGGACATCCATGATCAATGGACTATTAATTTCATGTGCTAAAGCAGGGGTAGGCAACCTCAGGCCTGTGGGCCAGATGCTGCCCAATCGCCTTCTCAATCCAGCCTGCAGATGGTCCGGGAATCAGTGTGTTTTTACATGAGTAGATGTGTTCTTTTATTTAAAATGCATATCTGGGTTATTTGTGGGGCCTGCCTGGTGTTTTGACATGAGTAGAATGTGTGCTTTTATTTAAAATGCATCTCTGGGTTATTTGTGGGGCATAGGAATTTGTTCATTTTCCCCAAAAAATATAGTCCGGCCCACCACATGGTCTGATGGACAGTGGACCGGCCCACGGCCGAAAAAGGTTGCTGACCCCTGTGCTAAAGCATATAATTTGCTATGGATGTTTCCTACATCACTGGACCATTTAGCATCTTGGATTCTGTTTCAGTTTAGTAGTAAGCATTGCCTTACCACATTTATCCAGCTGCAGCCCAGTGCCTATTTCCCTGACTATAATAAGCCCCATGTAACATAAAAAGGCATGTGATAGTTTAGTATATAGGTAAAGGGACCTCTGACCGTTAGGTCCAATCACAGACGACTCTGGGGTTGTGGCGCTCATCTCGCTTTACTGGCCGAGGGAGCCGGCGTACAGCTTCTGGGTCATGTGGCCAGCATGACAAAGCCGCTTCTGGCGAACCAGAGCAGCACACGGAGCGGAACCTATTTATCTACTTGCACTGCGTGCTTTCAAACTGCTAGGTTGGCAGGAGCAGGGACCGAGCAACGGGAGCTCACCCCATCACGGGGATTTGAACCGCCGACTTTCTGATCAGCAAGCCCTAGGCTCTGTGGTTTTTAGACCACAGTGCCACCCGCATTCCACAGTTTAGTATATAGAGGTGCACTAATTAAGACTGCAATCCCATGCACAGATAACTAAGGACAGAGTTTTATTGAGCTTTGAGGAACTTTCTTTCTTAAGCATATCTGGCGCCCTGGAGCCGTGGTGCGAAGATCCCTCTGGCGCCCCCACCCCGCCCCGTCCCCTAGCGCAGTGCCCACCTGGCGGCCCGGCACCCTGGCGCCCTGCGCCACCCAACCTTGCCATAGGGTCAGCCCTGAGTGGGAATAATGTTTCATTTGGTTTTGGATTATTATTATTATTTTTAAAAGATCAATGCGTTGACTTGGGAATTGGAAGCATCACCAATAACTACAGAAATATTGCAAAGGGCTATATAGTTCGATATACACTGATCAGTTTAAAATAGCCTTCCTGAGCAACGTCTGGACAGATATCTGTCAGTGGTGCTATAGGTGCCTCCTGCATTGAAAACACTGCACTGAGGAGGAAGTTGTGTTAGATGACCTCCATGATTCCTTCTGACTCCAAGGCCCCATCTGTACTGTGCATTTACAACAGTATCCTGCAAAGTGAAACAGTGATGGATTCCGCCAAACAATCCTGGGAACAGTAGTTTGTTAAGGGTGCTGAGAGTGGCTAGGAGACCCCCTTCCCCATCATGCAGCTACAGTTTCCAGGGTGGTTTAACCATCTTTCCAGGGAGCTCTAGAAAATGTAGCTCTGGTTAAGGGCCTAGAGATCTAACAACTGCTCAATCTACTCTCTGTGCTGTCCTGCAAAATGATAAGGAGAATCTTGACCTGACCAGAAATGCAATGAAGCACACAAATAAATGGGAAAGGCAGCTTAAAGATTCTCCATGACCTTTAAGAGTGACCTGGAAAACGCTCTCATGTTTGCCATCCATGCGCCAAATCAGATCCTCAAGAACATGAGGAGAGAAGCATTCCCTCAACTTTAGAATTCTGTGTCATTGGAGATTTACCAAAGGCCCAGTCTGTACATGTTCTGTAAGCGATGTGAGATATTTTTATTCAAACTGGTTTATAGCATCCGGAAAGAAGGAAGGGATAGGGTGGGCAACCCCAAGCCCTTGAGACAGGGCATTCTGTAAATCCCATCAATTAATCAATCAATTATTAGACCAAGGCCAGCCAAGATGATGACTTCCAGATGTGTTTTTATTAGAACACCCTTCTTCCCTGACAATTGCCATGCTACCTGGGACTTCCTTCCAACTCTATTACTCTATATTCCTGCGTTGCAGAGGGTTCACTTGGGGTCCCTTCCAACTCTACAATTCTGTGATGGAAGTTGGAACCCAAAATAACCAGACAGCAGCACATTGAATATCCCTGGACTAGGCTCATCAATGTATATCCCTGGTCAAGTTATAACATATAAAGCCTTGAACAACGTGGGGGCAGATTACCTGAAATCCTGCCTGCTCCAGTATAGGCCTATAAGATCACTCATGTCAAGGAATTTTACTCACAGCAACACACCCCTACAGAATAACACTGGGCAGTGGCCCCCAAACAGGCATTTTCTGCCATTGTCCCTGCACCTCTTATTAGCTGCTTCACACAATTTGTGATGATATATCCTTTTGCTTAGGCTTTCCCTGACCCGTAAGACCAGACGGTATTATTCCTGAAATCCCTTTTTTCCTGTTTTCAATCTGTCTTTATAACGCTATTTTTACTGTTTTGATTATACTGTTTTGTTTTTTCTATGTTGTTTTTCTATACTGTCCAGGATTTTTTTTTTAATGATTGGTTTTGGAGATGCTTTTTAAACAAACAAACCTATTAAAAACAGAGGTGGTCTAAAAGCATATGAGGTGGCCATCTTGCTGAAGCTAAGCAAGGTGGTCAGTGCTTGGGTGGGAATCCACCGTTCTGTGATCTTTGAATGAAAGGCGGTATACAAATTTAATAGATGATAGATAGATGATAGATAGATAGATGATGATAGATAGATAGATAGATAGATAGATAGATAGATGATAGATAATTGATAGATTATAATAATACACACCACCTTGAGTTCCATGATGGAAGCAAGATCGGGATATAAATGCAATACATAAATAGAGTACAGTCATACCTCAGGTTACAGGCGCTTCAGGTTGCACAGCGCGAACCCAAAGGTACCCGAACGGGTTACTTCCAGGTTACGGCACTCACGCATGCGCAGATACACTAAACTGCACTTTGTGCATGTGCAGAAGCGCTGAATCATGACCCGCACATGCGCAGACACGTTGCTGCGGGTTGCGAACACTGCAGGTTGCGAACGTGCCTCCCACACGGATCACATTCGCAACCCGAGCATCCACTGTACAAGTCGTACCTTGGAAGTTGAACGGAATCCATTCCAGAAGTCCGTTCAACTTCCAAAACGTTCGGAAACCAAATTGCGGCTTCTGATTGGCTGCAAGAAGCTCTTGCAGCCAATCAGAAGCCGCGGAAGCCCCCTCAGACATTCCGGTTCCAAAAGAACATTTGCAAGCTGGAACACTCACTTCCAGGTTTGCGGTGTTCAGGAGCCAAAATGTCCAAATTCCAGGGCGTTCGGAATCCACAGTACAGCTGTACAGTATTGTATTGTATTGTATTGTATTGTATTGTATTGTATTGACCCCTCAACAGCATGACTAGCCTCAAGGATCTTCTCAGCAACAGCCTCTTTGGTGACTTGCGAAGATTTTCTTGTTGGCAGGGGATCTGGTAATGTGGGTTTGAGTAAAGCCAATACAAATATGGCTGGGCCAAGTGCCAGGGAGGAAACCTAGGTATAGACCTATATCATGTGCAGTAGCTAGCGAGTCTCTAATTAGAAGAGAGAGAAAATTGCCTGTGGCTACTCACATAACTTCTATTATGCATCGGGGAGCTCCAAAGTCACAGAATCCAGTATACCTGAGAGGGAAGAGGGGGCGGAAAGCCGTATAAAATCCATGTTTCCTAATCTTTTTAACATGGATATTATGTTGCCGCTTAGACGCTGGCTTCACACACCATCCTTCACAGAGTAAATGACTCTCTTAACCGATACTCACGAGCCATGTGGCCTTTGAAAATGCAGACTTGTCTGGAGAGGGATCACTAATCCAACTAAGGCATTTTTTGAACTGATCCTTCAAGCACTGACTTTATCTTTCTAAAGAAGCACTTAACTGCAAATCCTATATCCAAATACGGAGCCAAGCAGGCCTTGCTAAGCTTGTAGGTTGCGAGAGCAGGAGGTGGAAGGCCTTGTGGGCCGCCCTACAGGGAGGCGTGCGAAAATCCTGCACCACCTAATAGCGAGTCGCATCATGAGTGTTGCCTGTATCTATGTGAGGAAAGCCCTATACTTAAAAGCAATATTATCAGATTCCCAAGGCCTCAGAAATGTTCACCAGCCCATGCCTTACCCCTCAGTGGACCATAACTTCCTTTATTTATGTGCACATAAGCAGTTTTTCTTGCCAGAAAGGTGACCGCATTAATCTCTCCCAGCAAAAGCAACCAAGACTCTGGTAGCACCTTCAAGACTATTTTATGGTGTAAGCCGGGCATCCCCAAACTGTGGCCCTCCAGATGTTTTGGCCTACAACTCCCATGATCCCTAGCTAACAGCACCAGTGGTCGGGAAAGATGGGAATTGTAGTCCAAAACATCTAGAGGGGCGAAGTTTGGGGATGCCTGGTATAAGCGTTCCTGGACTGATTAGGAGGGCCCATCTAATCAGATGCATAAAGTTGCAGCTCCTGGTTTGCAAATACATATATATATGTTAGGAGGAATGCAAACTGAGCAGTTAAGGTGAATAACAACTGGCTCTTGTTGGCATGCTGCACCAGGCCTCGTGGAAAATGTGCACATAATTAAACCAAGAAGAGGGTGGTTCTATCTGTCTTGGCTCTGGCTCCACCTACTGTTGGCCTCCTTGCTTTCCACCCTACCAGTCCCAATGAGCCATCACTGGCAAGAAGGTCTCTACCTTTAGGAGCCTTGAGATTATCCATCAACAGTTAGCACCTAGAGGGTAGCCCGTATAGGCACCCAGGTCACCTGATCACAATCACGATGAGATGTATTGCGTTTCTATGATTTCTCAATACAGTGGTACCTCTACTTACGAATAACTCTACTTACGAATTTTTCTACTTATGAATGGAGCTCCGTCCGCCATCTTGGATGCAGTTTAGATAGGATTTTTTCTACTTACGAATTTTTAGATAGGGTCGCTTCGACTTATGAATTTTTTCTCTCAATGCATTCCTATGGGATTCGACGTACAAATTTTTTCGACTTACAAATGTGTGTTCGAAACGCATTAAATTCGTAAGTAGAGGTACCACTGTATTCATATATACATAGAAATTGGTGTGTGCAAACGTTTATGCAAATTGGTGTTCTCTTGTCTTTGTTTGTTTAAGCTCATTAACCCTATAAGGAGGAAATGAGGGTTGCGGAAGGGCCTTACAGGAAATCCTCTTGGTGTTAAGGGGTGGGGATTAAGTGAGAGAGAACTTGAGTGATTGGGGGCTGTGAGTTGCTGGGGAAAATAGCATGTATCAATCTCTGATTGGCAGGTCGAGTCCCTTAAAAAAATCAGCGTCTTCGTTTAGTTTCACTCTTGCTAGGTTTTTGAATCTCCCTCCCAACCACCTCTTTTTCCTTACAGGTTTAGAGTGACCTTGCTTTGCCTTCATGGGGTCGCCTTTTGCAGGGGCCCGGTAGGAATTTTGCCATTTGGTTTTTGGTTTTTGCCTACTGCTTAGCAAATCGTCACAGCTTTGTTAAGTTGGCGGTTAGGCTTTGGTTGATAAATTTTGGTGGAGGGGTATCGCATGGAGGTGCATACCCCTCAGTGATGCTCCTTATAGAAGCATTCCGTTAAAGGAATCCTGGGGCTCCGGGGCTCTAGTCCATACACCCCCGCAATGGTGCGGGGCTGGGGCCATTACAGAGCACAAGCCTTGGGGAACATTTCTGGTCGAGGGGAGACTGCCTGGGCACAGCTATCTCCTCTCACATGGGGTGTTTACTTGACTTTCCTATCGTAGGAAAGTCGGAACTGGTCCTGTCCCAAGCGGGGGACAGAAGATTAACCAAAGCCTAAGCCAACACTCAAATTTAAATTGTAATTTAAATAAAGTTGTGGCCAAAATAATGCCAAAAACCCAAACAAACAATGATGTGTGTGGTGTGAGTTATTGGGGGGATTTCCTGGGGCCTCGGCACGCAATTTGTTTGTTTAACCTCACCCATCTGACTGGGTTGCCCCAGATACTCTGGGCAGCTCCCAACAAAATACAGCACCAAACATCAAAAGCTTCCCGATCCAGGACTGCCTTCAGATATCTACGGAAGGTCTTTTAATTGTTTATCTCTTTGACATCTGATGGGAGGGCGTTCCACATGGCGGGCACGAATACCAAGAAGGCCCTCCGCCTGGTTCCCTGCAACTTTACTTGTCTCAGTGAGGGATCCAGCAGAACCAAGAAACAGCTTTCACCTTTGTTCCTAGGCCATGAGAGATCATCAACCAGCATGACCAAAGCGGTTTCAGCCCCATGATGGGGCCTGAATCCGAATTGGAAGGGGTCCAAATGGCATGTTTCTTCTTTTATTTTTAGTGATGTGCAAGTGGACTACCTACTTTTGGACCATCAAAATGGATAGGCCCCCTAGTAGTGAATGAAATACAAGACCTCAAGAACTCTCCCACAAATCGTGAATGGACTAATCGCTCCGTCTGTTTTATGATCTGTCTCACAAAGACATTGTGTTGGTTGGCAAGCTAATTTATACACAGTAAAAGCAGGCACCAGTTACGTGCATAGTAAATACATACATTATTTTCTTTTTCACTGGACCTTCTGAAGGCACCTGCAGAATGCTTTAACCAACGCCTGCAAAGATAACTCAAGTTTTAGTGACATCCATATTTTTCTTTCATGATAAATAGTCAAATGTTCTTTTAAAATGTGGTGCTAATATAATGGTGGGTTTGCCACCAAGCACTGTATGCTGCACATAATTCCTGGATGATTTACCAGAACACATTGGGGGTATCAGAGGTCACAGAAAACAGGGTGGGAAATAATTGCATTTTGCCAGAGCTATCCAATTCTATTCCTTGCCTACATGATGTATTCATTTACTCTATAATAGACTGGCTTCTGAAGCAGCAGAGTATCACAAATTCCTTATAAAAATAATTAAGAATGCTTAACAGAATGTCACAATGGAGATCATTGCTCTTATTAGGGAACAGACTCTGCGATTCAGATACATACAGCAACTTATGATGTGTAAGTCTCCTGCAGTATACTCTAAAAACCAATCGATCTTTTTGAGCATCGCTGTTGAACGCTGAAAAACCTTGAGTGAGTTTTTGGAGCATTTATAGGAGCACTCAATTTGGTTGAGCCACGCTTTTGCTCACTTCCCTGCCAGTCTCCTCCACACTTTTCCTTTACAAGGAAGCTTTGCCACAAGGAAAGCAGAGGGATCATAGAAAGCAGTGAGGAAGCTCTCTTCCACACAGCCTCTCCTGGAAAAGATGCCGCGGGCCATGAGGTTTGTATCACAGAATCATAGAATCAGTGCTTTTTTTTCTATTAAAAAAATGTTTAGGAATACACTCATTTTCCTACTCATATTGAAATACTGCCCCTCAGTGAGGCCAAACTTAGATTCACAAAATGTTTAGGGGTATGCACACCCCTGCGTCCCCCCCAGGAAAAAAGCACTGCATAGAATCATAGAATTTTGGAGTTGGGAGGGACCCCAAGGGTCAACTAGTCCAACCCCCTGCAATGCAGGAATCTCAGCTAAAGCATCCATGGCAGATGGCCACCCAACCTCTGTTTAAAAACCTCCAAGGAAGGAGAGCTCACCACCTCTTGTGGGAGTTTGTTCCACTGCTGAACAGCTCTTATCGTCAGAAAGTTTTTTCGAATGTTTAGTTGGAATCTCCTTTCTTGCAACTTGAAGCCATTGTGGTGTAGAGCCAGTGTGGTGTAGCCAGTGTGGTGTAGTGGTTAAGAGCGGTAGACTCGTAATCTGGGGAGCCAGGTTCGCGTCTCCTCTCCTCCACATGCAGCTGCTGGGTGACCTTGGGCTAGTCACACTTCTTTGAAGTCTCTCAGCCCCACTCACCTCACAGGGTGTCTGTTGTGGGGGAGGATTCTGTTGATGCTTCTGTTTTTTTGCTGCTGCATCACACTGTTGACTCATGTTAAGCTTGTGGTCCGCTCCATGTTCCTGGGCAAGGTCAGTGAGGTGCAAATGCATCAGAGTGAGTATTGAATTGACTCTGCTGGCACATTTGCACTGTGCTGACCTCACTACTGTTTGTCCATCCCTCTCTGTCTCCCAGGAAACAGCAGCGCTGCAACTGACCAGATGTCAGGCGAGAGCTGCTCCCTCACTCCACCATGCATTACTGGCTTAAACAGAAATATAACCCAGCTCACCAGAGTGGGGAAGACTATATGGCCTGCTGACCTGAGGGTGCTGTTCAGCCACTCACGGCCAATGGGCAACTCCAGGGCTCCTGCTCTCCCTGCACATAGTTCTTTGCCTTTAAACCAGGCGTGGGCCAGAAAGCCCTTCAAAGAGAGAACAACTTCAAACAGAGGACTGTCCTCACAAAGTAGGCCCTACAATCACCCTGAATTTGTCCCTTTCTCCATTGGTGAACCATTGGAGGGTGTGTGTATTTACATTCCTTTGCCAGTTATCTCCCTGTTCCAAGGCTGGAAATATTATAGTTTTCTGGAAAAGTTGCTATTTTCAGCACAATCACTACAGCTGTCATTTGGTCTTGGAAAGGCCGGTAGAGTATATTTAACAGCTGCCGAGCAAGCAGAAATTCAACAGGTGAAGGATTTCCTCGTCACCTTACGCTCCTTTGGGGGCGGGGGGGGGAGTTCTACCTGTTGGGATTCTGTCCAACATGTGGTTATCTACAGGCACAGGGATTTGCCATGGAAAACACAGTACCAACCCTACGGATTATCATCGGTCACATATATCGCTTTTGTTTTTAACCATAATCTCTGCAGCCATTCCACCTGATAAACAAACAGGGGGGGGGAGATGCAATGAGGTGTAAGAATAGATTTGTGCAGGGCAGGCAACTGAACATTTAATTTATTTACCTCTCCTAACAGATACCTGGGGTGACATTTATTAATAAACGACATTATCAGGTGTCTGATATGTAGCTCACAGAAATTAATTACCCAGCTCCTGGTTAAAAAAAAAAAAACTATAACAAGCCTGCAGTGCTGTAACATTTGTGCTAATTGAAAATGAGATAAGTGCTGTGGGTGCAATTTGCATTCAATGCAGTGTATTAATTATCTACAGTTCTCTTCGTGATAAATATACCTGACTGAATCACTTCGCTAATTTGCCAGGTAATAGAGTTATAAGTGGATTCCCTGAGGTGGCCAAGGAAAGGCTTCAGCCCTATTGGAAAATTAAGGCATCAGCCTCTTCACCGAGTGAACAAACTCACCCATTTCTGTCCATAGCAGATTCTGCCAGCAAATGCTTTCATTGCCCTGTTTCATAGACTTTTGGATTAGCAAGTTTAAATCACACACACACACACATAGTGTGTTTAATGAATTGAGCGTTGGCCTTGTACCTCTGAGGCTGGTGTTTGTAGGAGGGCCTTTCTGGTGAGGGGGAAGCCTTGTTTTGGGGCTAAAATTACAAGAGACGTTCGCCACATGAGAGTCCCATAGTATATATTACATTTGAATGCCCCCTCCTGTGGTGAAAGATGGTATTTAGCACATGAGGGGGAACTCTTGATTCCAAGTTTCCTTCATAAAAAATGGATGCTAGCTCTCACCACAGAATTGTACGCCTGTGGCAGAGAACCACAGGGACTGATGTGAGACCTCTGTGTTCCCTTCTTCCTGTGGGAGGTCTCTGGGGAAGGGGGTTGAGGCCTAGGTGTGCACAGTCCTCTTTATTTTATTGTTTATTTCAGACCCTCCATCCAAGGACAGCATCTCCTCTCCCTATTTCATCATCACATACTGCGGTAAGCTGGGCAAGGGCACCCAGTCCCATTTGAAACTGGCTCTCTTTAGGCAACACATTAACCACTACTATGCTACACAGGGCCGGCGCATCCATTAAGGCGAACTAGGCAGCTGCCTAGGGCACCAAAATGGAGGGGGCGCTGGCCAGCCTGCCCACCGCCTGCCGCCCACCGCTGCCCGCCGCCCCCCGGTGCTGCCTGAGGCCGCCTCCACTGCACCTGTCAGCTGTTGAGTGGCTTCAGGCCGCTCTCCTGAGGCGTGCGTGCCTCCGGAGAGCGGCCTGAAGCCGCTTAACAGCTGACAGGTGCAGTGGAGGCGGCCCCAGGCTCGCACTCCCTGCATGAAGCTCCGGAGGTGCACAGGGGCTACCTCACCGCACCTCTCAGCTGTTTGTTTTTTATTTCTATTTTTTATTTTTTTATTTTATTTTTTATTCCACTTTTATTTTTTCTTTAAAAAAAAGGTCAACAACTCTGGGAAATGGGGGGGGTGGGGAAGGACGCCAGAAGGTGATCTCGCCTAGGGCGCAAAAAACCCTAGCACCGGCCCTGGCTACACTGGCTGTCTTGTTATGTTAGGTATGAACGTCAGGCTTTAAGGACATGCCTCCCCCTGCCTTTTTAAGTCTCGCAACAAACTTGTGAAGTCGGTTACAGAATATGGCAGTTAGGATGCTCACAGCAACATGGGTGTGTGAGCCTATTACACCCATTTCAGAACATCCACACAAGTTGCTGATTCACTGCTGGGAACAATTCAAAGTGGTGCATTTCCTCTTAGGTAACCACCCTGCATCAGAGGCTGAATACTAGGTGCTAGGGACAAACAACAAAGGACCCTGTTTCCTTCATGCCTTGATTGCGGGAGACATTGCTGGAAACAGAATGCTGGACTAGATGGACTCGTGAGCCAATTCTTTGGTCCTCAGCTTACTTTTTTTCTTTTTATGAACTTAGCAGCAGTGATCGTAATTTGCATTCCCCAGACCCACACTTCCAACAACTGCTACTCTGTGCCAGGTTTCTTAGACTGCGATTTGGGATCCTATAAGTACTAGTTGAACTATGCAGTTGAACGCAGCTGAGTCTAGAATTGCTCTGGTGATTTCCTAGCTTGTTACTTTAGTTTCAGCGGTATAAACATATATCCAATTGGTGTTTCCAGGGGGTTAAAAAAAGCTTACCCCAACCACCCGTCTGTGCAGAATCTACCCCTGGGATGGAGTATGGGCTCAATTTTTGCCCTATAGGGGATAAATAAAATAAAATGCAAAAATCACTGATCCCTACCTGCAAACTTTATTTTTTAAAAGGAAAATCTAGCTGTTGTGAAACAACATGGCGAGACGGCGAAGGGAGGGGAGAGAGGGAGCTGTTAACAAAAATCTTAACTTTGACTCTGAAACACATTTGTTAAATAGCCATCCTAATGGCATTATTGCAGCTAAAAACACTGCGACTTGAAAATGCTGTATACATTATTACTCTCATTATCCACCAACTGCAAGAATGCTGCACTAAAACTAACTCAAAACACCTCGGGGAAGGTAATTGCTACTAATGGATCTGAAGTGTGCAAAATTGGGCATTATTACTCAGTCATCATATCCTTGAATCGCCAAAGCCATCGGATATCGCAGTTGCTGGGCTCACTCATCTCTCAATCATGGGAGAAATTTGAGGAAAGTGGCAAGCTCTCCTTCATTTTGCATTAGAAGGAAAATTCAACAACAACAGCGAAAGATTACTGCAGCCTGTTTGTGGCCGAAAGGTTTTGCCTGGGATCAGCATTTTGCGGCTCAAAACCACCCTTCCCCTGCTTTGAGGAAGACCTGCAGATGTGGCTCCAGAAATACATTTCTCCACTGAAGTATCTTGCTTAGCATGAAGGACTGCACACAATATTTTGTTCATTAGTATATACATCCGCAGGTGACTAGGGACACAATGCATTGGCAAGTCCCACTAAAATGAACGAAAGGTGCACAGCAGAATTACCATTCCATCCATGCAGTGCCCATTCATTCCAGTGGGGCTTGTGCAGGAGAACCTCCCAGTGGATTATGCCAAGGAGACGCAAAATGTGGACATGTGTTCCCAAATAAGGCAGCAATGATGAGGCTGAGAATTGCTCGGTTCTGTACAGAGCAGATGAGCCGATACTGTTGATTGGACTATTTAGGTCTCTAAATACTGGATGAGCTATTAAAGCACATATTCCTAGATGTTCAGGTTAAAAGATAGGCAAGACAGGGATTGTTGATATGATGACTTGAGCTGTAGGGATGAGTTCCCTTTGCCTCCCCACATTCAAAGGGCTTCAGTTTCCCTTATCACATTGCCAGATCTTCCTGACTACATGCCACTGAGGTTATCATGTTCAGGACATGATCCTTGATTGGTTGGGCTTGTGCTGTGAAAAATATTGTGCATTCTCTCTCTCTCTCTCTCTCTCTCTCTCTCTCTCTCTCACACACACACACACACACACACACACACACACACACACACACACAATTTCCAAAACAGCACCAGATCAGGGAAACAATGACTCTAAGCAGGTGTGGAAAAATTGTGTGAAAGAGTGGAAAGTGGGGGGTGGGGTGGCCACTTTTGCCTCCTCCAGATGGTAATTTTCAAATAAAAAACCTCCCAAACATTTGACACAGTCATAACCAAGTTGTGTAACTTTGTAATGTTTATGTACTTAATACTGTAACTACAATGGAAAACTCCAGGGAAATATTTTAAGCTGAAAGTGAAGCCAGGCTTTGTGCAGTGCACATGAAATTTCCCCCAGAAGTCCCAGGTGCGATTTCTTGTCCCTTGAGAATGTTCTGTTAGCTGAAAACCTGGTTCCAAAAACTACAGCTTATGTGATATAGATCAGTTAAGCTCACAGTTGGAAGCGGTGCTCCTCTGCCAAGATCGAGCATATTTAGCACAACTGGTGTAACGTGTAGCACATCTGTACTATATACACCGATAAAACTGGGAAAGCCAGCAGCTATAGAAGAGGACAACAGAGCCATGAAATGTTGTTGTTGTTGTTGTTGTTTAGTCGTTTAGTTGTGTCCGACTCTTCGTGACCCCATGGACCATAGCACGCCAGGCACTCCTGTCTTGCACTGCCTCCCGCAGTTTGGTCAAACTCATGTTCGTAGCTTCAAGAACACTGTCCAACCATCTCATCCTCTGTCGTCCCCTTCTCCTTGTGCCCTCCATCTTTCCCAACATCAGGGTCTTTCCCAAGGATTCTTCTCTTCTCATGAGGTGGCCAAAGTATTGGAGCCTCAGCTTCATGATCTGTCCTTCCAGTGAGCACTCAGGGCTGATTTCCTTCAGAATGGATAGGTTTGATCTTCTTGCAGTCCATGGGACTCTCAAGAGTCTCCTCCAGCACCATAATTCAAAAGCATCAATTCTTTGGCGATCAGCCTTCTTTATGGTCCATGAAATGTTAATTAGTCACATACAGGCCGTGTTATTCCTTCACCACCACATTTTTAGCTATATGCCTATGATGTTTGAGAGAATAAAGACCTAGTGAACCCAGTGAGATTTACTTCTTGGTGGACACGAATGGGATTGTGCTGTTAAGCGTACCTCTTAAAATGTCACATTCGCGTTCTATATTTTGATGTTATGTTTTAATGTTGCTAGACTACAGCTTCCATCCTCTTATTTTGGTATTAAGTCAGGCATAGGCAAACTCCGCCCTCCAGATGTTTTGGGACTACAACTCCCATCATGCCCGACCACTGGTCCTGTTGGCTAGGGATGGTGGGAGTTGCAGTCCCAAAACATCTGGAGGGCCGAGTTTGCCTATGCCTGCATTAAGTGATATACGTATAGAATGATATACTCCCTGATCATGGTCCATACTGGCTGGCGCTAATGGGATTTGGAGTCCAACCCTAAGCTTAACCCTGCCTTAAAATGTAAAATGGGCATGTACCAATAGTCACTGGGCAGTCACAACTGGCTACAGCTTCCTGTTGAGAAAGTGTCAGGCTTCAGGGACACAGGCTTCAGGGACACCCCCTCCTTCACGGCAGTCTGCCAGTAATGGAAAGACAGGAAGCTCTTACCAATGTCTTTTATTCAATATTCACAGAGAGAGACGTACAAACACCATCTCTCTTGGATAATGGCGTTGCTCAGAGTAAAGTCCCACGCCCTCCGTCTCTCCTATTATACGTCATCGCTACATTGGCTGACCTGTGCTTCCTGCCTCTGAGCTTTCTGTTCTCCTACTTTCAATACTCCCCAGGTTCTGGGGGGGGGGTCCTGGAATGCTTTCTAAAAACACTGAGTCTGTCAGCTGTCTCCCCCCTAGTGCTTCCTCTTCTTCCTGCTCTTCTCCCAATATTTCCCAGCTTCTCCCCTCTGCAGCCTCTGAACTGTGACCTTCTGCAAACCACTGTTGTAAATCTGTACTGTCTCCCTCTTCTCTGGGAAGTGCAGAAGGAGGGAGGGATGGTCTTCATCATCCCTCCTCAGTCCAGTCCCTGACAGAAAGACACAATTTGCACATTATCTTAGTCAGGGCCGGCTCTAGGCCCGCCTCCGGTGGCACGGGGCGTCAGGGCGCCAGGCCACCAGGGGCGCCGCTGCGCCCGCTGAGAGGCGCGGCTGAGGCTGCCCCAGGCGTGCTGCTGCTGTTCAGCGGCTTCAGGCCGCTCTCCGGAGGCACGTGAGCCTGGGGCCGGCTCCACCGCGCCGGCAGGGGCGTCGCAACAGGGGGTGGGCGATGCCCCCTGGCCCAGGGCCGGCCCTACGGCAGGCTGGGTGGCGCAGTGCAGCTGCGCGCGGTGCCCGCCCGCCCGCCACACTGGGAAACGGGGCGGGGCGCCGGAGGGATCAGTCACTCCAGGGCGCCGGGCATGCTTAAGACGGCCCTGATCTTAGAGGTAAATATCAGTGGCAGGTCTTGGGGTCTCAAATTTCAGCAGCGCCATGTGTGATGCCAAAATTCAGCACTCCTCCACCTCTCACACTCCATTCTAAGTCATAGCTGTGCCTTCCTCGGCAGCGGTCCCAAGGCTTTGCGCCCAATGCAACCAAACCTGCTGTGCTCCCCGAAATCTGCCTCTGTATCTATTAGAGCAACATATCCACAGAGCCGGGGTGGTGAACCTATGGCCCTCCATGAGTTCTTGGACTTTAATTCCCAGCAGCCTCAGTCAGCAAGTCAATAATGAGAGATGATGGGAGTTGTACTCCTACTATATCTGAAGGAAGGGTCACAGATTCTCTGCCCCCTGCCATGGAGAATAGAATGTCTTGGAGGTAAAATTGTGACCCATTTGCATCACAGACTGAATCTTTCTGATCTAAATGCTGCATCTTGATTCAAACCAATAGCGAGTGACTCTAATTCAAGGTTCGTGGTTGACTGGGGTCTTTTGGAATTGAAATTGCATTGCACATAGAAAGTTTTTACAAGCAGATTCAGTCCTTGTTCTAAACAGCGTCCGTCTTGGATGATGACAACATGCAGACTGGTGGAAGACAAACAGGATAGCATCAGGCGGGTCAAGGTGACAGTAGACTTAACGTATTCTGTTATTAATGCAGACTTCAGTTGTATGTAATAGATGCTGACATGTTTTGGTGAACAAGACCAGTTGTGAATCAAGGTATGGCTATTGATTTATACCTAGTTCCTTTTCTTAGCCAAGCACTTTACAGAATTGCAATGACTACCCAGATTTATGTCCGTCACAATGGCAAAAGCAAACTCCTCCATCCAGGCCTGGGGTGAGATATAGTCATGATTCTAACATTGGCGACAACACAACACAGCCTTCTTGAATGCAATTGTGACGGGATGCAAAAGGTAAAGGACCCAGTGACCATCGCAGCCAAAGGGTCGATTGGGAAGCTGGGGCTCCGTAGACAATATTTAATGCATTGGAAACTATCCCCACTTCTAGCATGACACTTCTTGCTAGAAGAAGAAGGTATTGTACATAAGAACTTACATTGGCCATCAGACCAAATGCTCCAGGAAGTTATAGTTCAGCCAGGTGCGTAACAAGGGAGGGGCGAAGGGGGCGGGCCGCCCCTAGCTCCACTCTGGCGGGGGCAGTGCCCCCAGCCCTTGGCCCGCCCCTTGCCTCCTCCGCCTGAGCAGGAAGAAGCAGAGCGCGCTACGGAGCGGGTTGCCGGGCGGCGGCACCAGCAAACCACTCCGTAGCGCACTCTGCTTCAGAGCGTGCCGGCTGAGCAGAGCAGCAGCGCCAACCCGGACGGACTGCGCATGTGCGGACATGCGCAGTCTGTCCTGGCTCATCCTGGTGCATGCATCGTGCATTGTGACATCACAACGCATGCGTCAGGATGCATGTGCACTGTGGAGCGACGCCCTGCCCCCAGGGGGTGCCACTCCGGGCAGCCAAGCAGCACCATTCACCACTGAGTTCAACAACATCTGGAGGGCCAACATTCCGTATGCCCGACAGTCAAAGGTTCAGTGAAGCCTTGGTTTAGGAACAATAACCTCTGCATGCCCTGTGAGTGTGATTCCATGCCCTGTCCTCTCCAATACCACCACCGTCTCCCTCTCTCTCTCTCTCTCTCTCTCTCTCTCTCTCTCTCTCCCCTGAGTGAATGAACCAAAGCAAGGAGGAGACAAACCCACTGCAGAAAGAAGCTCCACTGGCAGTCATGTCTTAGGGTCTCCTCAAATTTGAGACCAGCACGAAGCCTGGCATTAATGCCCCTCTTTTATCAGATGTGTGAGCGGCTGCTAAGCGATTCGAAACCTGCAGATCATCCTCTCCCCATGCCTGCATAAAGACACAAGAAGAATCCTGCTGGATCAGGCCAATGGCCCATCTAGTCCAGTATCCTGTTCTCACTGTGGCCAGCCAAATGTCCCAGCTGGCATGGCCAACAGTCAAGGGTGATGGGAGCTGTTGCTCCTGAAACGAACTGTGTCTCCCTAGTTCATATGTTTCACAGACTTCCTACTCAGAGAACCATTTGTATCCATTACTTTTTTTTTCCTTTTCTTTTTGCTATCTGACTACAGTTTTCCAGCTTTGCAGCTGAAGCGCACAGATTTTGTGCTTTTAAACTGGGAGGTCCCTCATTCAATACTTGATGTGGCAGGTGTCACACAGATACAGGCGGTGTCTGATCTATTAATGTCTCACTTAGCATTGATGTGATGCGCCGTGTTAATCTTCCAAATGCCATCTGATCCTAACCAAGTCAGAGATGCTTTTTCTGCTTCTATAGCCTTTTCTTGAAGTGATAGCAATATGCAAGGGGGGGGGCGGGAGCCGTTTTCAATGTTTGTCATTATTATAGGTTATATATACAGAAAGAAAAGTTAATTAAGCTTTTAAAAAAATCCATCACACATCAATGGCTGCATTTTAACGAGTACAAAAAGTTGAGGTGTTTACTGCCAATTAAAGTGGTTTTTAAATAAGCATTAATTAATGCAGAAATTCAGAAGAAAGTTATGCCTTGTCAAAGAAAGGCCAGTGGCAGCAGTGCCCACTTCTGTACCCATTCATATTCAGATAGTAATTACCACCAACCCTATATTTTCCATAATAATGAGGACAGGCTGTCATGTCTGTCAAACAACCAAAAAAAAAATTGTGGCGGGTTCAAAAATACCTCAACCTGAAGCAAACTTTAAAGAAAAAAAACACCTTTAGGAGAGTTCCTCTCTTAACCACAGAAATGGGTGTTGGGGAGGACAGAAGCTGCTTTACACACTGGGGTCAGTGCATGGCCGGCCCTATCATTAGATTGGGGGAGGCAGGCGCTTCAGGCAGCAATTGCACGCACCCCCTAAGCTAGTCTGCTGCCCTCAAATGCAGCAGAGGACACTGTTGTCAGGAAAAGGCCTGCTTACGAGTAGGGCGCTGGCAGAGACACATGCCCAGCTGGCATGTTCTCCCCCTCCTGGGCGATCGTTTGGGAGCATTCTCCAGCCCAAACATCACAGCGACTGGCGCCAGACGAACACCAGCACACTTCACAGATATGCAGAGGTTTGCGCAGTTGCGTAACAGACCTCAGTAGCACAGCATCTTGGCTAATCTACTGTATTTACATATAAACACACACGGAGCTCTTCATCATGGCTGCCTCTCTCTAGCTTCACAGACAGCAAAGAGAAAGAACAATGGAACAACAGTTCCACTTCAGGAACACAGTCAGACAAACATCCTGTCTATGTCACTTCCACTCTGTGGAATGAAAACACATACAGTCATACGATAGACAACAAACCTATGACTGCACACGGGGAATGAATCTCCCAACAATTGTCCCCTTGGCAGTGTTGAAGAAAGATTCAACTGCGTCCCTGGTCAGCTTCTGGAACAGGTAGGAGGACAGGGAGAGGCCATCTTGTCTGCTTCAGGTAGCAAAATGGCTTAGAATCATAGAATCATAGAGTTGAAAGAGACCACAAGGGCCATCCAGTCCAACCCCCTGCCAAGCAGGAAACACCATCAAAGCATTCTTGACATATGCCTGTCAAGCCTCTGCTTAAAGACCTCCAAAGAAGGAGACTCCACCACACTCCTTGGCAGCAAATTCCACTGCCGAACAGCTCTTACTGTCAGGAAGTTCTTCCTAATGTTTAGGTGGAATCTTCTTTCTTGTAGTTTGAATCCATTGCTCCATGTCCGCTTCTCTGGAGCAGCAGAGGCCATCCTTGGTCCACCTACTCAGTTCTGGCCGCACTCAAACTCCCGCCTGGGGAGCCTTTGGCCCCTGGATGTTGCTGAACTACAACTGCCAACATTCCTGAGCATTGGCCGTCCTTGATGGGGCTGATGGGAGTTGTAGTTCAGCAAAGTTTCCGCACACCTGCTTCCACCCACAGAGAGTCTTGAAAGATCTCGAGTGTTTCCAGCCATGCTCCCCTTGACCCTTTTAAGAGCAGGTGCCGATGACTGAAAAGATCATGCTTATTTGTTATATTTGTTTAAGATATTTATATAGCACCCTTAGTAAAAAAGGCCACAGTGTTGTTTACAACACGGTAACAGGATAGACAACATAATAATAATAGGACGTAATATCCGCCAAATCCAAAAATGAAAAGTTATTTAAATACAGTTCATAATAATAAGCAGTACATAAGAGTATGCAGTACATAATACATAATAACCAATGCATAATAAGCAGGAGCATCAAATTATTCACAATTTCAAGCTGGCAATAAACTCCATAACCCCTGCGAAATACAAGTGTCTAATAATGCAAGTTATTATCTACTCGTGAACAGCTTAGCCTTTATTTGTTCATCTGCCCATTTATTTATTTTCTAGAAAACATCTCTATCCTTGGGAGAAGGCTGGGGTAGAAATAAAGAAAGAAATACTTGTTTTCCACCTTTTCTCCCTATTCCCCCACTATTTGAATAGGTTGCTGTGAGAAGCACAGAATCTGCGCATGTAATACTATTAGCAGCAGACATCTCGATCTAGAGAGAGAGTTCCACGCATGGAAAGAGCCTTTCATGTGCCCTGCCAGTGCAGATGACAATATAAACTCTTTTGCAATGTGATGTTTTTCTGAGCCAGGTGGGTGGGTGGCTGGGGGCACCATTAAGACTGAATGTCCCAAGGAATTTCCAGGGATTTCCACTTCGGGGTTTCAAAGGGGATGGATGTGTAGCCAAGCACATCCGTTATCTACAGTCATAGAATCATAGAATCATAGAGTTGGAAGAGACCACAAGGGCCATCCAGTCCAACCCCCTGCCAAGCAGGAAACACCATCAAAGCATTCTTGACATATGGCTGCCAAGCCTCTGCTTAAAGACCTCCAAAGAAGGAGACTCCACCACACTCCTTGGTAGCAAATTCCACTGCCAAACAGCTCTTACTGTCAGGAAGTTCTTCCTAATGTTTAGGTGGAATCTTCTTTCTTGTAGTTTGAATCCATTGCTCCGTGTCCGCTTCTCTGGAGCAGCAGAAAACAATCTTTCTCCCTCCTCTATATGACATCCTTTTATATATTTGAACATGGCTATCATATCACCCCTTAACCTTCTCTTCTACGGGCTAAACATACCCAGTTCCTTAAGCCATTTCTCATAAGGCATCGTTTCCAGGCCTGTGACCATTTTGGTTGCCCTCCTCAGGACACGTTCCAGCTTGTCAGTATCCTTCTTGAACTGTGGTGCCCAGAACTGGACACAGTATTCCAGGTGAGGTCTGACCAGAGCAGAATACAGTGGTACTATTACTTCCCTTGATCCATAGCTGCCAAGTTCTCCCTTTTTTAAAGGGAAATTCCCTTATGCTGAATAGGCTTCCTCGCGAGAAAAGGGAAAACTTGGCAGCTATGCCTTGATCTAGATGCTATACTCCTATTGACGCAGCCCAGAATTGCATTGGCTTTTTTAGCTGCTGCATCACACTGTTGACTCATGTCAAGTCCTTACACATCAATATGCCTATATAAATCCATGCATACTGGGGATAGTGGCTATGGTCAGAGGCAGCGATGCTTCTGAATTGAAGGTAAAGCACCCCTGGATGGTTAATTCCAGTCAAAGGTGACTATGGGGTGCGTCGCTCGTGTCCGCTTTCAGACGGAGAGAGTCAGTGTTTGTCCGCAGACAGCTTTCCAGATCATGTGGCCAACATGACTAAACTGCTTCCGGTGCAATGGGACACCATCACGAGTGCCAGAACTCATGGAAACACCATTTACCTTCCCGCTTCTCATAAGGCATCGTTTCCAGGCCTGTGACCATTTTGGTTGCCCTCCTCAGGACACGTTTGTCCTCAGGATAAACAGGACACCTGTTTATCTACTTGCACTGGTTTGCTTTCGAACTGCTAGGTTGGCAGGAGCCGGGACAGAGCAACGGGAGCTCATCCTGTTGTGCAGATTTGAACCACCAACCTTCCTATCGGCAAGTCCAAGAATCTCAGTGGTTTGAATAGCAGTTGCTGGAAATCCCAAGAAGGCCCCGAGGTGCACACTATCTGAGGGTGGCCAAATTATTTTGACAATACGAATCCCACAAGTGCTAGTTTCTGGCAGTGAAAAATACAACATTAACAAATCATGTAACTTAACAACTTCCTGCCCTTTCATGACACCCAAAATCAGCTGCCTTCCTCTGCCTGCTAGTAGGACCAGCCCTTGCGGGGGAAGCTCAAAGCCACACACTTTCCCTGAGAGGAAATACCACATGACCTCACATAAAAGGTAGCTGCGTTTTGTTTTGCTTTTTTTGTAATTTTCCACTTCTGCTATTGCACATTCAAATGATGGCTTTTAAAAGCAATCGAACAATTTCATGGAGGATAAGGCTATTGATAACAAGTAGTCATACAGTATATAGTATCAGGTAGGTAGCTGTGTTGGTTTGACGCAGTCGAAATATATTTTAAAAATTTAAAAAATGTCCAGTAGCACCTTAGAGACCAACTAAGTTTGTTCTTGGTATAAGCTTTCATGTTCATGCAGGTATCTGAAGAAGTGTGCATGCACAGGAAAGCTCGAAGGTGCTACTGGACTATTTTTTTAATTTTTTAAATATATATTAGTATATATATATTACTTCCAGAATAAGAGGTGGCATGCTTCTCAGTACCAGTTGTTGAAGAAGTGGGGAGATCGCTGTTGCTCTCAGGTTCTTGTGGGCTTCCCATACGCATCTGGTTGTTGGACAAGGGCCACACTCACACCACACATTAAAAGTGCTATTATGTCACTAGAAAGAGTCATAGCTTCCCCCAAAGAATTCTGGGTGTTGAAGTTTGTTAAGGGTGCTGAGAGTTGTTAGGAGACACACACACCCTATTTCCCTCACAATTCCCAGGGTTCCCTGTGAAGAATTGACCATTAAACCACTCTAAGAAACATTAGCTCTGTGAGGGGAATAGGGGTCCCCTAACAACTCTCGGCACCCCTAACAAGCCACAGCTCCCAAGAATAGTGCTTTAAATGTAAGGTGTGAATGTGGCATAGAGGAGTCCCAACCCGTAGTGCTCCTCTTTTGTTCTTCTTAACCTCTCGAAAACAAATCTACCGGTAAGTGAGATTAAGCCACATGTGCTACCTTGGATTGCTTGGAGAAAAAGCAGAATCCAAAACAGTGAAGATGAGGATGGCGATTATGATAATGATGTTTCAAGATTTTTAATCCTTCGCTTCCATTCAGGTACGAAGCGTCTCTCTGCTCCAAACTGTATTTTTCCTAATTACCCTGGGTAGAGCCAAGTCTTTCCTCCTAACCACCCTCTCCTCTTTGGAGTGGCAAAGGTCAGCTCAGATTTTCCAAAACGGATACAAATCTTTAATTTTAGATACTACATTTCCAGGGGCCTTGCCAACAATGTGACTGAGAGAGAGAGAGAGAGAGCGTGTGCTGGCATCGTGGCTGATGCTGCTCTGAAACGGCAGGGGAGGTCACAAAGCCATCCCCAGAATGATGGCCACGAGACGCTCCACAGATTCCGTAAGCTGTGCCAGAAAAGCTCAACCAAAACATACAGGAGGCTCACGTGAGCCCCTGCACTGTAATGGGTGGAACTCCTAAAGGGGCCATTCACGACTCCTGTTAGCTTATCTCAAGCGGACAGCATGGAGACTGCCAAGTATCAAAGCCGATCTGTGTTTCAAACCCAGAAAGATAAAGTTTGCTAATGACTTGATTTATAGATGCACACACTAGTAAAAGAGCATCAATGCATCATAAGAACCTCACACAGAGGATAGTTCAAATACTAACTGGTCAGGGAAATGCCTTCTCATATCTCCAACCATGGATATGAGCAGCTGTATTGTATTGGGTCAAACCATTGATCCATCTATTCCAGTACCTATTCCTCCAGGAAACCCATTGACCAGCTACTAATCTGAAGCCTGGAGACTGAAAATTTCTGTGTGTGCCCTACAAAGAGTTTGTTTCAACAGTAACGTTTAGGTCTCAGTAGTAAGGCAACATATTTGTGTACCTTGATAATGTTCTCCCCTGCACGCCCCAATCCCAAAGGGTCAGGTGGGAGGGCGGGCAAAGTAATAAATATCTTATTAAAATAGAATAAAGCAGAATGGCATTGAAGCAGAACAAAACAGCATTAAAATCCCACCCAGAGACACTGGAGGCCTTCTTGGTAGTGGCACCCTCCCTGTGGAACGCCCTCCCTTCAGATGTCAAGGAGATAAAGAACTACATAACTTTTAGTAGACTTTTAAAGGCAGCCCTGTATCGGGAAGTTAACAGTGTTTGATGCTTTACTATGTTTTATATATGCTGTAAGCCACTCAGAGTGGGCGGGGTATAAATAATAAAATTGTTGTTGTTGTTGTTGTTGTTGTTGTTGTTGGCTGAACCTTTGAAAACCAGCCAAAACAAGAAAGTCTAACAATGTTTTCAAAGGGTGATCAGGCTTAAAGGGAAAGTCTCTAGAAGAAGTGAGTTACATAATGGGGGAGCCACGCAAACTGTCCATTCTTGCTATCTAAAATGGACGGAAAGGCAGTGGGTTGTCTTCAACTACTCTGGTTGAAATTAATGAATCTGAGTTAGTCATGTCCATTAACTTCAATGGGTTAATGAGCACTTTTCTGGGGTGGCTCCCCGACTGTGGGATGCTCCCCCCAGAGAGGCTAACCTAGTGCCATCATTACATGTCTTTAGGTGCCAGGCAAAAACATTCCTCTTTACCCAGACCTATGGCCTGTTAAAGCTTGGGGCGGAGGGGCTGTTGTTGTTATTATGATTATTTTATTGTTATTATTGTTGTGGAGGTAGGTGGATGATTAACAACTTCAATCGTCCTGGCAAAGTGGGAATATTCCCTCGCTCACTCAAGTTTAGGGTATTCCATTTCTTTTTCTTTGAGAAAAATAAGTGGGTCACATAAACGTGAACAAGCTTCAGTAATAAACTAAGAGAAAACAAAATAATATGATGAGAGAAGCTAAATACAACATGAGGCAAGTCTGAGGCAAAAAACAAGAAGAGGCAGTTGGTCCCTCTTAACCGACATCTTTAACGGAACACACATTGAAGGGAGGGACTGATTCCAGAGCAAAACACACAAGCCCCGCCCACCAGATAGCAAGCACTCTACTATTCAAATTAGGCCCCATAATATTATGCTTTTTATTATGCTTTTTTTATTGATGCTCTATAATGCATTTTTACTGTTGCACAGCACCCTGGAATCTTTTGATAAAGGGCAGTATATAAACAGAATAGAGAAATGATAATAATAATGGGTCTAAACATTGGCTACAACCCGATGCGGTGGATCCAGACGACAGAGCTGCGATTAGACCCATTAAGATGAATGAGTCTTAAAGGTTGAGTCCCATTGATTTTGATGGGTCTCCTCTAAGCATGACTTAAGTCCGGATCCAACCCAGTGTTGTTAAGCAGGGCGCCCCTGGCTGGCATTTTTACAAGGCTGTCATCTCTAATGGAGTCCAGCCTCTTTGGCAGACAGGGCACAGGTAATGTGCTAATGTAAGATGCCATGAGAACAAAAGGAAAGCTCTGCTGGATCAGGCCAATGGCCTGTCTAGTCCATCATCCTGTTCTCACAGTGGCCAACCAGATGCCTGTGGGAAATCTGCCACGACTGAGTCAAACAGCACTACCTGCAATTCCCACCTGCAATTCCCCAGCAACTGAGTATTGCCTCTGGCAGTGGAGTTAGAGCACAGCTATTGCAGCTAGTAGCCTTCCACTGCATGGATTTGTCTAATCCTGGGTAGTGGTAAGAGTGAACAGAGCTTGCATCTCCCACAAGTCTTGTTAAACTTTGTTTCCCCTTGCAAAGCATGCTATTAAAAACGCCCCCCAGAAATCCTTGCTGTGTTATTGTTCAGAGAAACTCTTTAGGCAGACAAGACTTGAACAAAACAGAAGAGAACAGAACCACCCCCACCAGCACCCAGCAAAAGCCCGGAAGGAACGGCGTTTCTGGTTTGCACCATGGAAACAGGTGACATTTCTCTACCCTTCCCCTTACGTACCTCGCTCGGATCCAGCTGGGTGGCAGAAATTTAAATGTCTGTCGTTCAATGGGGAAGTTTATTTCATCCAACAAAGAGGTTGTCTCCATCAGAAAAGTCTCGTCCCCATCTGAAGACACGGGCGAGCTGCATTTATAGCGGCATTCTTTTATTTTTATTTTTATTATTCAGCTTTTCAGTAGAAATGTCACCTTCTTCAAGCAAGCTGTTATCGTGTGTTTCCCAAGCCAAACACATGGCCTCTAAGGAGAGAGGGGTTTGGGGGGGGGATTTATCTCTCCGTTTTGAGCTATTTGCGTTTCTCTTTCAAGGAGCTCCATGCCTTAAGGCACCTGCAAAAACAGTAACGTCGCAAGAAGGTGCAGATATTCGAGACGCGTCGGGATGGGATGTTCGGTGGCGCGAGAACAGGGGAAGCATCCCACAGCACCAGCCACCTTACCTTGTAAGCTGCATCTCTAATGCGCAGGCCATTCCCAACCCACCCACCCACTCCTTACGCCGGCGCCACTTTTCTTCCGTTCGCTCTTTGTTCGCACAGTTGGGACCACTTTCTCAAAGAGTCAGTGTGGCTGACAGCAAAATAAGCCACACGACAGGCTCAAGAGCAGCCAGCACAACTGTCTGCGATGCCTGCCAATGAGCCAGATGCTGTCACATATTGGCATCTGGGGTCTGGAACGGCTACCATGCTCTCTCCCGTTTGGCTGGGGATGCTGCTCCCGACTGCTGAAGGAGACAAAAAGGAGAGGAGGCGGGGGGGGAGGAAATGGGGAGCCAGGGACATCTACAAAGGATCATTTCACTGGGGACCACTTTGAGTTTGTAAGACCTGCCATTCGCCCCAAGTTCATCAATAAACGTGCGTGGGAAAGCCCCAGCGCAGAGTTCTGAGCAGGGTTTTTGTCAGAGATCAGAAGCGCTCGTTCTCCGCATCAAAAGCTTCACGATCTTCATCTACCCTGAGACGAGGCCACAATCATCTCCTGCTGGTCTCCACATGGCACACAGACAGGTGGGAACTCCCTTCTAGTTTGTAGGGAACTCCCCTCCAGTTGAGGTCGGTCAAACATCACCCCTCCCCATTGAACTTCTGGTGCCTACTGAAGACTTTGAAAATTCAGCAGGCATTTTAACTGAATTTTGCTTTTACAGCTTAACTGGTTCTTAGCTGTATTGTTACTTGCAGGACACATAGGAAGAGGCCTAATAGCGAGTCGGGGTTTTGGTCCATCTAGCTCAGTATTGTTGACGCTGACTTTTCCAGCCTCATTCACTTATGGGGAACCTTCTGGAGCCAGTGGCTGGCAGAGCCAGAAGTGAAAGTGGGTGGGCCCAGCATCCAAAGCAATGGATGTCACTCTTATTCTTGGTGACATTCCAGCCACATAAAAGTTTGAGGTTACTATACTATACTCACCACTCTCCAGCCAGGCAGGCAAGAGGCATTACAGTGGTACCGCAAGTTACAAACGCTTCAGGTTACAAACTCTGCTAACCTGGAAGAGTTACCTCGAGTTGAGAAATTTGCGCCAGGATGAGAACAGAAATCGTGGGCCAGCAAGAGGCCCCATTAGCAAAAGCACGCCTCTAGTTAAGAACGGACCTCTGGAATGAATTAAGTTTGTAACTAAAGGTACCACTGTATTGCCATTCAAGGACACATTCCAGCCAGGCAAAAGCACCTGAGGAGACAGAGAGGAAGGGTTGGTGAGATGTGTGGCTTCCAGAGGTGTGTGTGGCATTGGCAGAGTCCCAAAGACTGGATTGAGAGATCTGGAGGACTGCATTTGGGTTCCCAGGTCTGAGGCCCTAACCTGACCATAGTCTCTTCTGTCTTGTGTTTTGCCAACTGAGGAGAATGTCTAACTGCATGCTTCCATGCCTCATCTCCTCGCTTACATCGTAGTGTGATTTTGAGGGTCATCTGAGTAGCTTCTTTATCCAAATGGGCAGCACAGTACAAGGAAAGCATTAATACGGCTCACAGGGTTGCCCAGAGATCAAAGCCAGGACAGACTGAAAAGTTCTTTGCAAAATCACAGTGACTCCAGAAGTGCTACAGGAATGATAAACAAAAGGGCACAAAGGCGGCCGCTCCCTGTCCTTGCCGTATGAAACCTTGCCGGACAAAATGATGAACTAAACAGTTTCCTGCATATTAGTGCCTATAATTCAATTAATTTGTCTTTCCATCATATTTGGGAAAGAGAATTGCTCAGAAGTTCACGCGGTGCCAAGGCAAGACTATCCAGAGATGCACCGCTTATTAACCCCCAGTCAAATTAGAAAGAGGTTTTGCATTGCCGGTTTTTCGAAAGAGCCTCTGACCATCACGACATCTGTTGTTTTCTTGGCTGGTCCTCCCCTAATTCAGTTTTAGGCTTCCCTAGCCAGATCATTTGCCAGCTGGCCAGTGTGGTTTACTTCCCCCAGAAGGGCTTTTCCCAAACCAGCCAAACCTAGGATCTTGGGTTTACAGCTGCAGAAGAATTGGGGTGATTGCCCCTCCTTCCTGTGCCCAACACAAGGCCAGATCAACCCTCCAGCAGGAGAGCTTTAATCCGCATTGAGCATTCTGCTGGCCAAAAAGATGGAGGTAGAGCTGCCTTTGGTGAATCATTGCCTGTGGTCCCCCAACAGCTGGACCACTGCCTTAAGCCGTCACCCATCCACAGAAGCATCATCTCTTTGATTCCCACTTTAGTCCTTGTTGGAACAACAGTAAGGACACAAGGAATGTAATTCATCCTGCACGGCAACGGACTCATGACTGCCACTAACACCAACACCATCCTGGACCAGCTGTGTGCTGCCTCCAGTGTCAGAGGGAGTGGGCCTCTGAATACTGGGGAACACAAGGGGGGAGAGTGTTGTTGCCCATGTGTCATGCTTATAAGCTCCCCGTGGACATCAGCTTGGTCACTGTGAGACCAGGATGCTAAACCCAATGGGCCTTTTTGCCTGATTCAGCAGGACTATTGTTATATTGTATTCTTATTCTCTTTTCTCACCTGTGGCTCCTAGAAGCGGTCAGCATGCGACAGCAGCCACACCCCAGGAATGGCTTTGACTGGCCAGCTAAAGCAAGTGAGTGTAGCTGATGGGTCTCAAACCCTCAGTGAGTTATGGAATTCCCCTGTATGTGAAGACAGATTCCGGTGGATTGAGCGGACAAGACCAACAGTGTGTCCAACGATCAGGAAGATGATTTCTGTATGTGCTGTAGGGCGACGTGAGGGGCAGATGGGGCTTGTCAACCTGGGAGGGTAGCCCATCTACCGTGTTTCTCCGAAAACAAGCCATACCCCGTAAATAAGCCATGCCCCGAAAATAAGCCATACCCCGAAAATAAGCCATACCCCGAAAATAAGCCATAGTGATAGGCAGTTTAACCTTGTAGGTTAAACTGTACCATACTTAATTTTTAAAAAATAAGACAGCCCCTGAAAATAAGCCACTGTGTGTTGTTTTTTTAGGAAAAATAAATATAAGACGGTGTCTTATTTTTGGAGAAACACGGTAAGAGAAGGAATACTCTGATCTTAAACCTCTGCTGCCTTGTGATATCTTCAGGAGAAGAAAAGGTTAACTAGTAAACCTTCCACAAATCAGAATTCAGATACTGTAAGTACAAATTTCAAAGGATGGCTATGTTTTTGTTATCATATTATTTCAGAAAGTGCAACTTTGACAAGTTCAGCTTTTAATACAGCAATCAACACCCCCCCCAGTCCCTACTGCTAATCCAGAAGTTGTGGGTGCGTCACTTTCTTTCAGTGTTGCTGTAGGACACTGGTTTAGTGGGACTTTCCAGGGTAAATTTCCACAGGGCTCTTTTCACATATTGCTTACACATGTTTAACCAGACCTTCCAACATTCAGGTGATCCAAATCAGGACACTCGTTTTTTCAGTCCTGAACTCACATGGGAGTCAACTGACTTCGTGCCAGAGCGCAAGACCAAAAAATGAGCGCCTTTTGGTCCAGTGCTCTGGCGCGAAAGAGACCAAAAAACGATGCCTTTTTGGTCTGGCCAGCTGACTTGCACCGGAGCACCAGACCAAAATACAGGACACTCCAGGATCCAATCAGAAGCCGGGCGTGGCTTCTGTAATTCCAGGATGTTCCACTTAAATCAGAACAGTTGAGCAGTATGGTTTAACTATTTTTCTATGTGGCCTGAACAAAGGGTTGGCTGAGGTCTACCCCATCTCCATTGCAGATAGGAATAGCCATTGTTCCAGGGCATGTCCCACCATCCAAATGACTGCGTCGTATTGACATGGGGTCTGGCCTGAATGCATTTTTTTTAAAGAACTTCTTCCACCTTTTCTGTTTTGTGTCAAGCACCAAGCAAGGAGAAGACCCTTCAAGGTGAGAGTGGGCAAAAGATCTACCCAGGAGCTACACATAGAGTGCTAGATCATTTACAGTGGCTCAGGAAGAGTTCCTGACAATTGTTTTAATAATAACAAAAAGGCAGTATTATTTTCATACTTACGCACCCACCACCCACCAAAGAAAACTAGTTTGTTAGATTCTCTGATCTGCAGTAATTCAGATGGATGCCCTCCAAGCCATCCGATTCCAAGCTATTCTTTGAATCATGGAGATGGACCATGAAGTTCTGGATTAAAACAAAGTCGTTCCCACAAGCCTAAAGTCTGCCCACCCCACCTGAAGACATTTGAGATGGTTGGAGAAAAGAACTACAACTGTGGGGAGCAGAGGGCCCTTCCCCGTCTTTTCCAACGCAGTGCTTGTAAAACACTGCAGTCTTAAGCCGTAAGGCAGATAAAACTGACAGAAGTGCATGATAAGTTCAATTTTACATTGCTGCTTGCCTGCTTCATTCATCGCATGTGCCTGGGAATTGTGAGAGAACGAGCGTTCAGTGCTTCTCATTTAGATTACAGTCATCTCTTGATTAAATCTCCTTCTGAACGGCAGTATATTGTAACTTTTTTTTAAAAGAAAAAAAGTATTGATGGCTACGAAAGCAAATAAGCTCTCATTTTATTACTTAAATCACTCTCATAAATCTTGCCAAAGAGGAAGTTCCTGTTTCTTCAGCTTTCCATTTGGCGTCCTTGAGAAAACAATCGGAACGACATTCACAAGAAATCTACAGTCACTTGAGTTCCTACTCCCTTGCATCTTGTTTAGTCTAAACATGTTATGGGAATAACCTGCAGGCCTCCCTTGATGCAAAATCTACCAACTGGAATCTCTTTGTAGGGACATTTTAAAGGACTTCATAATTTGCAAACCAACTGGAGAGTCATTTAAGGCTATGCAAAAGAGGGGACCCCCCTGACTCCCTTTTTCTTGCGCATTCATGATGATTGGGGCGCATGATGGCATCAGGGCACTTATGCGCAATCCCACTTCCAACACTGTCTGCACCTGCAAAAGTCTGGGGGTTGGACATGTTGCTTTGTTCCCAAGGGGTGCATGCCCCATTGAGGGCATAATTTGTGGCAGCGGGGAAAGTTTTCAGTTAGCAATAATTGTGCCTTGGATTAACCTCATGGTCTTGTTGAAATCCTAGAATCATAGAATCATAGAATCATAGAGTTGGAAGAGACCACAAGGGCCATCCAGTCCAACCCCCTGCCAAGCAGGAAACACCATCAAAGCATTCCTGACAGATGGCTGTCAAGCCTCTGCTTAAAGACCTCCAAAGAAGGAGACTCCACCACACTCCTTGGCAGCAAATTGCACTGCCGAACAGCTCTTACTGTCAGGAAGTTCTTCCTAATGTTTAGGTGGAATTTTCTTTCTTGTAGTTTGAATCCGTTGCTCCGTGTCCGCTTCTCTGGAGCAGCAGAAAACAACCTTTCTCCCTCCTTTATATGACATCCTTTTATATATTTGAACATGGTTATCATATCACCCCTTAACCTTCTCTTCTCCAGGCTAAACATACCCAGCTCCCTAAGCCGTTCCTCATAAGGCATCGTTTCCAGGCCTTTGACCATTTTGGTTGCCCTCTTCTGGACACGTTCCAGCTTATCAGTATCCTTCTTGAACTGTGGTGCCCAGAACTGGACACAATACTCCAGGTGAGGTCTGACCAGAGCAGAATACAGTGGTACTATTACTTCCCTTGATCTAGATGCTATACTCCTATTGATGCAGCCCAGAATTGCATTGGCTTTTTTAGCTGCTGCATCACACTGCTGACTCATGTCAAGTTTGTGGTCAACCAAAACTCCTAGATCCTTTTCACATGTACTGCTCTCAAGCCAGGTGTCTCCCATCCTGTATTTGTGCCTTTCATTTTTTTTGCCCAAGTGTAGTACTTTACATTTCTCCTTGTTAAAATTCATCTTGTTTGCTTTGGCCCAGTTGTCTAATCTGTTAAGGTCATTCTGAAGTGTGATCCTGTCCTCTGGGGTGTTAGCCACCCCTCCCAATTTGGTGTCATCTGCAAACTTGCTCAGGATTCCCTCAAGCCCATCATCCAAGTCATTGATAAAGATGTTGAACAAGACTGGGCCCAAGACAGAACCCTGTGGCACCCCACTAGTCACTACTCTCCAGGATGAGGAGGAGCCATTGATGAGCACCCTTTGGGTTCGGTCAGTAAGCCAGCTACAAATCCACTGAATGGTAGCATTGTCTAGCCCACATTTTACCAGCTTCTTTACAAGAATATCATGGGGCACCTTGTCAAAGGCCTTTCTGAAATCAAGATAGGCTACATCCACAGCGTTCCCTTCATCTACCAGGCTTGTAATTCTGTCAAAAAATGAGATCAGATTAGTCTGACATGACTTATTTTTCAGGAACCCATGCTGACTTTTAGTGATCACAGAGTTTCTTTCTAGGTGCTCACAGACTGTTTGCTTAATGATCTGCTCTAGAATCTTTCCTGGTATTGATGTCAGGCTGACTGGGCGGTTATTGTTTGGGTCCTCTCTTTTCCCCTTTTTGAAAATAGGGACAACATTTGCCCTCCTCCAGTCTGCTGGAACTTCGCCTGTTCTCCAGGAATTTTCAAAGATTATTGCCAGTGGTTCTGAAATCACCTCTGCCAGTTCTTTTAATACTCTTGGATGTAGTTCATCTGGCCCTGGAGACTTGAATACATCTAAACTAGCCAAGTATTCTTGTACTACCTCCTTACTTATTCTGGGCTGTGTTTCCCCTGCTGAATCATCTGCTCCATATTCTTCAGGTCGGGTGTTTTCTTTCTTGGAGAAGACTGAGGCAAAGAAGGCATTGAGGAGTTCTGCCCTTTCTCTGCCCCCTGTTTGCATTTCACCATCTTCTCCTCTGAGTGACCCCACTGTTTCCTTGTTTTTCCTTTTGCTACGGACATACCCATAAAAGCCCTTTTTGTTGCTTTTAACCTCTCTGGCGAGCCTGAGTTCATTCTGTGCTTTAGCTTTTCTGACTTTGTCTCTACACGTGCTGGCTATATGTTTGAATTCCTCTCTGGAGATTTCCCCCCTTTTCCATTTTTTGTACATATCCCTTTTAAATCTTAACTCAGTCAAAAGTTCTTTAGATAGCCAGCCTGGCTTCTTTAGGCACCTTCCATGTTTCCATCTCATTGGTATTGCCTGAAGTTGTGCTTTTAATATCTCCCTTTTAACAAACTCCCAACCATCATGAACTCCCTTCCCTTTTAGTATTACTGTCCATGGGATTTCACCCAGCGTTTCCCTAAGTTTTCTGAAGTCGGCTTTCTTAAAGTCTAGAATTTGGACCTTAGTATGCTTGGTTGCTCCTTTCCGCTGGATAATAAACTCCAGAAGAGCATGGTCACTCCCACCTAATGATCCTGCCACTTCTACCCCACTAACCAAGTCATCACTATTGGTTAGGACTGTAACTCCGCATACCACAAATATTCAGGGTCAGGTGCCTGTGGGGGAATAATAAAGTGGAATGATGCATAAATGCGCCAGTATAAATCCAGCACCACTATTGAAGGCAGCCCTGTTTAGGGAAGATTTTAATGTTTAATAGATTGTTGTATTTTAATTTTCTGTTGGAAGCCGCCCAGAGTGACTGGGGAAACCCAGCCAGATGGGCCGGGTATAAATAATAAATTATTATTATTATTATTATTATTATTATTATTATTATTATTATTCTGTTATTGACATGGCTGTGTACACACCATATGTTTAAAGCACCATGGTACCGCTTTACACAGTCATGGCTTGCCCCAAATAATTCCGGGAGCTGTAGTTAAGGGTGTTGAGAGGTCTTAGGACACCTCTGTTCCCCTCATAGATCTATAATTTCCAGAATGGTTTAAGAAATCCCTTTACAGAAAATTCCAGGAATTGAAGTTTTGTGAGGGGAATAGAGGCCTCCTAACAACAATCACTGGATTTTCAATGGGTCTGCCCCAAGTATGACTTTGTTAAACATCATCCTTTATATTTTAATTAAAATATCATACAGAATTACAAAATGAGAAGGATGCAAGTGCAGAACCATTTTGTTTTGATTGTTGAAGCAAATACTTATTGTTCCACAATGTGGTAAAAAGACCAACCATTCCAATCTGGTATCATTACTGTCCATCAAATGACTCCATGGATTGTGGCCTTCAGAATGAGATCCTCTTCCAAACCAATGGGGGGGGGGGACACTGCTGGAAGGAAACACTATATTTCTCTCAACTTCAGAGATTTCCTCACCTCTCAGCACAGGAAGTTGTTGCTGCGGCTTACCTGAGAGACTTCCTGTTATGTAGCCATGGAATAGTTTTGCTCAAAGGAAGTTTTGGAGAATGATGTAATCTTGGAGAGCCCTCCATCGTAGTAATTCTACTGGTGACCTGGTTGCAGCCTACACTGTTATTACAGTCCCGTGGCTTGTGTTTATATCACAAGGGAGAGAAGGAGTGGGGAAACAGGAGCAGAATAATTTCAAAAGAAAAGAAAAAAAAGAGCTTCCAGATTTCCTTTGCTTAAATGAACTCTTTTCCTTTTCCATATTATGTGACCACAGTCCTGGCGCCTAACAGATGCAGTCTGTTCAGATGAACTTGGGGGACAACCCATAAAAATCTAAGGTTGACCCATGAACTAGGATGAGTAGCAAGAGTTGTTGAAAAGCCTGAAAACTCCTTTAACAAAAGGAATTTGCCCTTTGTTCTCCGGATAAAGCTGGGGGGAAAGAATGCACAGGCGGGAGATATTAACGCATCGTGATGTACAAGCGTCCCAATGTACTCTATGAATGTTCGGAGGGGCTGGTGATGTTTTGCGTTTACAAACTGAACATGGTGGGATGACCAACCTGCATATCGGCTAATTATTTCTGTTCCAATTCTCACTTGTGTGTGAACCGACAACTTTGCCCATGTTGCGGGAGACATTTCCCTGACAGAGAGAATTGAAAAGGAGGGATGGGGAGGAAATTGAATTGAGTTCACATTTAAAGGCGACTCAAATCAAATCCACGCTTCCCGAAACAATGTACAAACCAAAACACGCCCATCTTTAGACATCGGCATTTGACTCTCAATTTTGCAGCGCAGTTCTCCAGCCAAGTAACATGTACAAAAATGCTAGGGTAATGTGCATATAAAATTGCATATTAACATGGGGAAAAATGTGTTATATATGGAGAAACTGCTTTGCAAAAATGTCTAATCCTATGCCAAATTGCCTATACTGGAAGTGGGGGGGGGGCACACTAAAAAGCTGCTAAGTTTTCATGAGGACTTAAAAAAAATCAGAGATATGAAAATGTAGAGGACAGAATTTAAGACGGGTAAAATGAGAAACTGAGATTAATATTGATAGAACCGCCCATCCCTACTGAAAAATACGGTACTCTTTTCTTTGCTGTGACCCTTCTCAAAGTTGTGGGCTTCATCTTTCACTTTGAAAAGTGGGTTTCTCTAAAGCAGTAACCAGTTGCGGGAGAGAACTGCTTGAGGCTACGATGACAGCAAGTCGCACTTACACATGCAAATATATAGCAGGTGGTAATCCTAAGGCTTCAACCCTTGCCAAACGTCCTGGGGAGAAAGCAACACTGGGAATTACTTCAGAGAAAATGTACAGGGGATCAGGTGATGTGCAGAGGCTGCGGCAAAAATGGGAACTCCAAAAAGGAACAGGAAGCAGAAGAGGTAGCACTTCTGAATTCTGAACCACTGTTCTCTGAATTTCCCTGAAGAAGAACCAGTAGGGTATGAAGCACAGAACTTCATTTCTGTCTACCCCCCACCCCACCCCCGGTTGTGGGTTGTTTCTTTCTTGTTGTTTCTTGTTTACTTCTACTTCCCGTTTGGAAGCTGCAGCGAGCACCAAAGGTGCAGAAACAGTTTCTGTAGGTATGGTCGGGGAGAAATTTGATTCAGTTCACATTTTAAAGGCAAACTTACCTAACACACACTTTCTGAGAGGCAAAGCAAAACACAGCCAGCATTTGAAATTGGCACTTTTGCAATGCAGTTTTTCTAGCAAAGTGACGTGCACTAGTGCACTACAGTGGTACCTCGGTTTATGAACACAATTGGTTCCGGAGGTCTGTTCATAAACTGAAGCGTTCATAAACTGAAGCGAACTTTCCCATTGAAAGTAATGGAAAGTGGATTAATCTGTTCCAGACGGTCCGCGGAGTACTTAAACTGAAGCGTTCATAAACTGAAGCGAACTTTCCCATTGAAAGTAATGGAAAGTGGATTAATCCGTTCCAGACGGGTCCGCGGAGTACTCAACCTGAAGCGTACTTAACCCGAAGCATGGGTGTAATTGGTTCCGGAAGTCTGTTCATAAACTGAAGCGTTCATAAACTGAAGCGAACTTTCCCATTGAAAGTAATGAAAAGTGAATTAATCCGTTCCAGATGGGTCCACGGCGTTCGTAAACCGAGTTGTTCATAAACCGAGGTTCCACTGTACATCAAAGACCTCCCCCAAAGCTTTCAAAAGATTGGGCTTGCACAAGAGAGAGCACTTCCCAGTTGCTTATAGTGAACTGAAGGAAGGGTGCCTGTACCAAATATCAACAGGGCACATGCCAACTTGCAGGTGGTGACAGCTCCCAGCTCTGGAACGCCTTTCCTTCAAAGCCAAAGCAACTCTCAGAGGCAATGTTGAAAAGCATCTTCTGCAGCATGCACTTAGCAATCTGGGAACAGCGCAGGAATATCCTCATAGCAGTTTTTATCTCTGAAGACTTTGAATTGGTACCTTGAAAGTTTTGGGGTTTGTTTGTTTGTTTGTTTTTTAAAAAAACTCTCTGTGGGTTATAAATTTAATAAAACTAAAGCATTTTTTAAAAAGAAAATCTCTTTATTTAGATAGAAATATCAACTTTGAGTGCTTTATTTCCCCTACTCCCTTTCCCCAAAACATTTACAGCCTGCAGTATCGTCTCCTTTTTTTTTCTCCCTCCGGCAAAATTACCAACATGTTTTAAGTACCAATGGCAGAACTACCGTGATTTTTATGGACCAGGAGGAAAGCAGCACCTGAAACAGCTTCTTAGTGAATAATCTGTTTGAAAAGAGCGGTCATTTTCCAGGAAAGGACAGCCATCTTCTTGTGGACAGCCCATACATGTAGTTAGAAACTTGCGCACAGCAAGTGCCATGGAATTCAAAATGGTAAAATGCTGTTGCATATGGAAGGCTTCCAACGTGCTTCTTGGTGAAGCAATTTAAGGTGACCCCATCCTAAATCTAAGCACGCCAATTTGGAGGCTCTCTCCTCCTTAGGAGGGATGCACATAGGTAAGACACATAGGTAAGACACAAACACACATTTACTGAGTGTTTCTGAATGAAGAAACAGGGCAGCAGTAAAATCTAATTTTTCCGAATTAATATGCACATGCAAATAGATCGTGTGGTACACAATTCCATTTTGCAGGTGGGATCCTGCACAGTTCAGCATTCCCACATGAAAAAAGAAAAAGCCAAAACAAAACACCACAACTGTCTTTGCACATTAAAAAAAGCCCTTCTTCTTCTTGTTTGGTAGGGAGGAGAGGTGGGCCAGCACTAATGCTTGGTGTGTTAGCTTTCCATGGTGATAGAATCATAGAACAGTAGAGTTGGAAGGGACCCCAAGGGTCATCTAATCCAACCACCCCTGCCCCACAATGCCAGATTCTCAGCTAAAGCATCCATGACAGATAGTTGTCCAACCTCTGCTTAAAAACCTCTAAGGAAGGAGAGTCCAAGGAGGTTCTGAAATGGGGAAGCATCCCAAGGCCTCCCCACCTGCAATCTGAGATGAGACAGGTAATGAATTCCATAGCACTTGATTTTTATCTGCCTCTACAGATGAGACCTAAAATAGCCTAAACAGAAATGTGGCAGTTTTGTTAAAAAATATGGTGTGGGTGTGGGTGGGTGTGCACCCAAACATTTATATCTGCACACTTAGTCAGCATCTTCTTCCCTTGCTCCAAGTTCAACTACTAAAGCAATCATGATCGGGCTGAGAGATAGCCTGTCTTGTAGTGACTTTAAACATATAATTCACTGGGGGTTAGAGTTAGTGCTTTAAAACAAGCATTGCCAACCAACGTGCACAAGATAAGAGTAGCCGGATTGCCCTCTTCCATCTTTTGACAGATGTCAGGCAATCATTCTGGAGTTACATTACATGATGCTATGAGACAGCTTCCGCCCCTTCACTCAGCAAACATAGAGAGATATACATATTACATGTCAAGTTTTGCAAAAACACCATAGCATTTTATTTAGTATATGTTATTAATAAGTTATTCTTCTCCCCATTCCCCAACCTCAGCTGCGTCTAGCTTAGGGAAGGAGTACATTGACACTATAAAAAGAGGGGGAGGGCTATTTCCAGCTGGCATATGCAAGAGGAGCTTGTACAACAGGAGTGCCGCACTTCTGTCATGACTTAAAAGAGAAGCACAAAAAGTGCATTCCATTATACATAATTCCCAAGTGCCCAAACCAGATGGGATCACGAACACAGGTCGTCACCAAAAACTTCCCGTTCTGTGTTGAGCTCCCCGTTCCCATGCATTCTCCAACCCAATCCCAAAACGGCTGCCAAAAACATGAAAAGTAGGGTGAGGAAATGTACAGCATTGTGTTTCCAAAACAGAACGAAGACAAGAGAGTGGGGCGTGATCAGCATCACATCTCATCCTGGCCAAAAAGGACTACTAAATACAGTGTAGTGTAGACCACACCTTAGTTTGGCCTAGTCCTCAATTCTGGCTGAAACTGCTCTCTCTTTGATGCCTTTCCAGTCTCCAACTTTATTCATCCTTGCCCAAGAGATCCGAGAACCTTTATGATGGCAGCCAGCCAAGAAAGGTATCTGTAAACATGGGCAGTGGACTAGTCGCACCTTTTCACTTTGTTAATTCCGCCCAGTCGATAGGGGCAAAAAAGGGGTGGGATTTTATGTCTTCAACTCCGGCGATTCCAGCACCAAGACGCTCCACAGCGTTGAACTGCAAAAGCTTAAGGCAAAATGTACATAGTTAGTATGAACCATAGGAATAAAAGAACTCAGCAAGCATACCAGAACGGACTTGGTACAGTCTGTGACATTGTGTTTATGATTGTATCATTCCTGTAAGCTTCCCAGAGAACTTAGCTATTGAGCAGCATACAAATGCACGCCTCACTAGGGAAGGCATTCAACAAATGGGGAACTAGCGTCGAAAAAGTCCCATCAGGGATCACCTCCAACTCCCAGTGGCGGTGGCATCAACAGGTCCTCTGCCCCTGCCCATTGTAGGGCCTGAGATGGTTGGTATTGGAGAAGATACTTTGGTCCCAAGACATTCAGTGGCAACTTCTAATTCCTTCCCTGAATTGCTACTGTCCTTGCCATAGCCAATTAGTTGTGCACTTTGTTCTTTCTTCCATTATATCCAAGCCCTTCTTAAGCTTCACTTTATGGTACCTGCCTGCCTCTCCGGTTCGTAGGGCAATTCCACACATTGTGTGGCAACAGACACCAAGTGCAGGCTCAACAGGCAGCCACCACTGCCAGTCTTGGTGGTCCATCCCTGAATATGATGAACATACCAATTATGACCCCCATCTTAACAAACTTCATTCTTGTTGCAGCCACACTTTTAGGTGTATGTTGCAAAATGAGGGAGGAGGGAGAGTGAGATGTGCAAAGGAAGTCTTGGTAAACTTTAGAAACTAGTGATGCTCTAAAACCAAGTCTAAAGAAAATGGAGCAGCTGATTGCCAGAATTATGAAAACTAAGCAGCTTGTTTATTTTGCATTGAAGAACTTACAATATATTCAAAGGGGGGGGGAGCTGAATATATGTAGAAAGTGAAGCCAGCTCTTCATATCTGCAAATTCTGATGGAGAATGATTGCTTGAAAGGAAGTAACCAGCAAAGAGGCAGGAAAATATTTACCAAGGATAAAGGAGCTGAAGTTTACATTTTGCCATCTTATGAGACTGTCGCATTCAAATAAACAGTTCAAAAGAATAAATTCGTTTCTGGGTTTCCTCTAAAGGACTGACTCCTGTATAATGCAACTCCCTACATCCCATTGTCATTTAGTAGTGCTCTGTATTCTTCTGGGCGGTGTGTCTTCGAATGCATACAACCCCATAATCAAAGTGAGAAATTTCCCCATAAAATGTATTCATTTGCACATCTTAAGTTGGCTCTGCCACTTAAAATCTCTCAAACCTCTCACTTGGTAGAGATAACTCGGAAAGCAAAAACAAGCCTCTCCTTTGTGAATATACATGAGCCGACAGAAAAACAGTCGCAGGCATTGCCATTCTGCTGTCCTTCCTGGAAAACGGAACAAGTGACAGCAGGTGGGGAAGTTAAGTGCAAAGAAAATTATGCTCTGAAGCTTTCTCCCCTTTCTGCAAGGAGAGAACTATAATCTTGGAAAGCAAATGCAGAATAAATTGTGCTGGATCTACATGGCTGGAAAACACACGGGTTTATTATGCTTTGCAAAGAGACAACCTTTGAGAAAGATCTTGTAGACAAAATGCCAGTCAAGTCAGCCTTTCCAAACTTCATCTAAAAAGATTTAGACATCCAAATATAAATAATAACACCTCTGAATTACAGAATACTTAGTTGGCTAAATGGGGGGGGGGTTTAAAAAATGAGGTCACTGGTTTTGGAAGCTGTGTCATGAGACACATTTGGCACAGCATCTGCACACTGTTCCTCTCCTAAGCATTCTGTAATGGGCTGACCCAAGCAACCCTGCGAGGGGATGGAAGAGGAAAATTACAATGACAAATGACCAGCCATGCGAAGAGCCCCTTTTTCCTTTTCCTGACTAAGCTTCCTCAAATATGAATGGTAGTTTCCTTGGATAGACACACAACAGAAGGTTGATTTACTAGCCAATGGGGCATACCCTTCGACCCAAAAGTCAGCCACGTGCAGCCTAGGGCTGGAACGCTTCCTCTAGGACACGGGTGACTTTGAACTTGGAGAGGAGGGAAATAGCAAATGGCCTGGCTTAAGAGGTCCCACAGGAGATGAGCGTTGCTATGTGTTGCTTTAATAAAGGTCTCCAAGATGCCAGTGGTAAAATTCCATTTATTTTCAATGTCTGTATGTACAGAGGGGAAGCACTCAGCCTTCTATGAGATTTTATGTACTGGATGAGCATAGTTATGAAGTATTACATTCACTCTGGTACAGTGGACAGGCTGCTATTGGTAGCAGCAGTAGTACTGTTACTTTACTACTGCTATTAATGTTATAATTATTATTTCAGTTTTTTTACACGCCCTTCATCATAAGGTCTCAGGGCAGGCTAAAAAGAATTCATCTTCTTCATCATCATCATATTTTTATTATTATTGTTCATTTGTATCCCGCCCATCTGACTGCGTGGCTGAGTCAATATTCAATATTAAATTCAATATTAAACAGTTCAGTTCAATATTAAAACAGTTTAACTCAAACTAAAGGTGCAGGACTAGGGAGTGTCCTGAAAATATATATGTCAGGTGTCAAAGGGGTGACTTGCAGCAACTATTAAAGACCTAATTTTTTATTTTAAAAAAATCACCTGATTTTCGCAGTAAATTCAGACCACAGTTATACTTGCCATGACCACGGCTGTGAAGGTCCCTTATGCCAAACCTTCAACAACTCTTTAACCTCTTTCCAAGATGAACCACCTTCAGTTACAAAAATGTTCAGGAAAAGCATGTCCATTCGCAGCTCTACACATTTTAATGGCTATGTGACTTTTGTAGGGCATCCTTGTTAATAATTCATTTCTCCGCTCTTGGCTGCACTCCCCACCCCCACCCCCACCCCACTTTTAAAGGACGTAGGTGTAGTTCTAGTTGCTCCTGTCTGTTTGCTGGGATGCTCAAGAAAGAAAGTGAGTGTCTGTGGCGAAAAGATGCAGTTCATTCCACCAGGACAGCCCACAGACCTCTGAGCACACTTCTCAGATTTTGAGTTCATGGGGGCTCCCAAGTAGATGTTAAACACCCCCTAAGGACTTTCCAGAGAAGATGGCACAAGCAGACATGATGCATTCACAACATTAAATGCATGTTTTCCTAAAAGTAAATGCCAGCGGCCAAAGGAGCAATCAGGGATTATGACTGTGGAATGGAGCTTTAATTCTGGGGTGGGGGGCCTCAGGCCTAGAGACCAAGTGCAGACTTCCAGGCCCCTCTGTTGCTGCTATCTCGAGGCCACACCCCCTTTCCAAGGCCACACCTTCTTTCCCCAAGCCACACCCCTTAGTGGCTCTGCTGTGCACCCTCCTTGAGTGATTTTGCTAGGTAGATTAGGTTCTTGAACCCTGATGATTCCTTGTTTGTCTAGATATAGAATAGAGAGGTGGGGGGGGGACTGTGTGTAGAAACCACAGGTGCAATTTTTATTTGTTCCTCCGCCCACTTTTACCTCTGCACCTCCTGCCATTGGTAGGTGGCCCCCTAAAGGCTGCCCAAAAGGGAGTGCAGCCCTCGGAATGTAAGAAGTTCCACACTCCCTGCTTTAATGCCTTGCCTCTGCCATGAGTCTGATCTGGATCAGGCTCTCCCATAGCTTCCATTTGTAGCTTCTGCTTGAGTGGGAAGCTCCCACTGGTTGCAGTCCTGGCTCAGTTGAAAACATAGGTCGTGTGTGGGTGGGTGGGTGTGGGCGTGTGATATCAAAGGTTTACACCAACCTGGGACCCTTCAGATGTTTTGCATTACAATTTCCATCAGCCCTTGCCAGTACGGCTGTGACAAGCAGGGGGTTGTTGGGAGTTGTTATCCAAAACATCAGAAAGGAGAGCCAGGTTGGCAAAGGTTGATGCAGACCCCTTAACAGAGAACCACCAGCTGGCATGTATGTGTGTAGAAATCGCATACACAAATTCTCCAGGAATGTACCTGTTGAAGGAGTGATCTTGCCTCTTCTGTGATGTGATCTGGCACGTTCAGACAAGTGTGGGTATTTATTCCTGCTGGGTGGCACTCCAGCAGAGTCTATCGCAAACCAACAAGAAACATGATAATATTGTTAATGTATATAGTGATATAATGATGGAAAAGAAGAGCAATGTGCACCACAGTGCTCTGCTACAGAACCTCTGCACATGTGTCTCCCAAACAGTTGGCTCAATGAGCATGCTCAGAATCTCATTTTACATTCAGAGATGGAGGAGGACATGGTTCAACTCAGCATGACATCGTGAATCAGGCTCACGGATTAGCTCTAACCAGCAGAATGACTGAGGAGAAGCAGAACAGCCCTGATTTCCTCTCCTAGCACCTGCACGTTAAACCATGGTTTGGCTTAGTGTGGCGTGCAAACCAGATTACTGTCTTGCCTTTATCTGTTCTCTGCCTTCCTGGACTTCTACAAAGTCCCCAAAATACAAGAGTCAACATGAAAAATACAGGAGTTAACATGATATATCAGCGGACTGTGTACAATGGTCAGCCTAGAAGCCCACAAGCCAGTTAACCCCTAGTTTACATCCTGCAACAAACATTCATTGTAAATTTTGCTCCTGTGTGATACCTTTTCAAGAACGTAACTTTTTCATTGTCCCTGGAAAGACGCTTGGTGCCATGAATCTTACCAGAATGGTCAGTTGTGAATTTAATTAACAGTGTCTACATTAACACAAGCAATGCTTCATTCTGCCCCAAGAATAGAGCATCTCTAGTGAGATAATCTAGCATCATCTGTTTGTCAGGATGCCTTTGCCTGTTGAAGAGTTCTGTGCAGTACAGAAGTATGCATCCTGCACTTCAGTTACTCTCAATAAAGAGATTGCTGATCTTCTCAAAGTTTCTGTTACTTGCAAACCCCTTTTGCTAAATAATGGTCAGAATGGCTCACCTTCCCCGTCAGAAGTTCAAAGAGCAAAGCACCTAGACTCCACCAATCGCAGGCCTCCGTTTCTTCAAAGACAACGCCAACTTCTGAATGAAAGACATTTGCAATGAAAATCTAAGCGATGTGTGCACCTTGAAACTTGTATTTACAAGGAGACACAGATGCCAGTGGAGCATATATGAAGCTAAGCCCTTCAGACAACCTAGTGCATAGACACGCATCATTACAGACAAAACAATTTACTCTTCAGTTTGGAATGTCAACAGAGGCTGCTGCTCCCTCCTAAACACCTCCCCCCACCCCCCACACCTTGAATGACTTTAAAAGAGCATTAGACAAATTCACAGAGGATGAGGCTATCAATGGCTATGTTCTCTCCTCACTGTCGGAGGCATTATGCTTCAGAATACCAGTTGCTGGGAATCACAGATGGGCAGAGTGCTATTGAGCTCAGGTCCAGCTTGTAGGGCTTCCCCAGGCATCTGGCTGGCCACTGTGAGAATAGGATGCTGGACTCAATGAGTCACTGGCCTGATCCTGACTCTTCTTATGGGTTTATGTCAGTTCTCTCCACCACAAATCTTTATGAAGAGGAATGAATTCCCCATGCACACTGAAGGAAAGAACATGCCCACTATAGCATATTACAGTCTCCTGGGTGCATAAGTGTCTCTTTACATGAACATGGAGCTGGTAGTATGTTGCCTTAATCTTGGTTAGCACTGCCCTCGCCCCACACAAAATACAGCAGAACCATGGTATATTATCAGTCTTTACATCAAGGGTGGGGAACCTATGGCCCTCCAGGTGTTGCTCCAATCAAACTCCCAACAGCCTGGCCAATAGCCTAGGGTGATGTTTACTCAATGGAAAACCCCACTGTGTTCAGTTAACATTCAAGATAAGCATGCAAAGATTTGCAGCCTTGAAGATCTTAGATGTTTTGGCCAAATGGGTAGTTGCTCTTTGATATAATTTTATTTTACCCTTCCACCCCTCAATATCTTCATTCTCCCTGCTTTGCCTCTCAGAGCTGGCTGTTTCCACATTCAGAATTAAAGTGAGATGCAGGTGGCGCTGTGGGTTAAACCACTGAGCCTAGGGCTTGCCGATCAGGAGGTCGGCGGTTCGAATCCCCACGACGGAGTGAGCTCCCGTTGCTCGGTCCCAGCTCCTGCCAACCTAGCAGTTCGAAAGCACATCAAAGTGCAAGTACATAAATAGATACCACTACAGCGGGAAGGTAAATGGTGTTTCCATGTGCTCTGGTTCGCCAGAATCAGCTTTGTCATGCTGGCCACATGACCTGGAAGCTGTACGCCGGCTCCCTCGGCCAATAGAGTGAGATGAGCACCGCAATCCCAGAGTCGGTCACGACTGGACCTAATGGTAGCTTTACCTTTACTTTCCATAATCAAGGAGACAGGGGCAGATAAACATTTGCCATATTCTCTCCCTTCCTTTGAATGGGTCACATAATTGCCACCACAATCTATTGATAGTAATAGGCTCAGTATATCACATCAATAAGGTTACCTTTTCTCTCAATAAGGCATCCCAGGAGAGAAGAAGAAAAATCTAGAAAACTAGAGATTGTGGTGTGATTTCACGTGATACGTTGTCCAAGCTAATGCCATTCTACATGACAAAAATGCTCTCCCCAGCCCCCCCCCCCAAAAGCTTTAATGTTGCAGTAAATCTAAACCCAATACCCATTCTTAATAATGAAGCCATTTCGTTCACAGCACCCAAGTCATTTACACAAGAAATGGCAGCGACATACAAGCTTAAGTGACCAGTTGCTTTGCTTTCCTATCACTGCAATTCGTTCCAACAGATATCTCCACAAGCCATTCAGGAGTCATTCAGGGAAGAACGTGGGGCTATCTGGATTGAGAAGCAGGGGAAGATGCCATACTCCAAATCAGGTCATTGCTCCACCTACAGAACCCACACTGTCCTTGATCTTTGAACAGCCAACTTGGAGCTGTTCCTCAGCATTGATTTTGATTTTCCCCATCCAGACGTCACAATATGCCGAATTTGTCATCAGGTCATCATACCAGGAATTCTCCTGATTGCAAGTCCTCTTCGGACTTTGTCTCCAACTAGCTGTGCTTCTTCCAGCTCCTCCCTTAATTTTCATCAGACAAACACTTTTGCAACGTCTTTTTCTATCCACATTAACCAAAATGTTTCCTGCAAATTTTGTACTCAATTATCTTTCTCATATGCATGTATGTCCAGGAACTTCTGACAACAAAGAAGGTCTGAAAAATAGGAAGCATTACATTTCAAAACATACAAGCATCTACATTCCGCTTTGTGAAATAAAAATTAAAAATCCCTGTGTCGTTTAAGACAAAGACTAATGGCAATAGAAGGAATCCTTCTTTTTCTTCCTGTTAGCTGCCCTCAGGATGGATTTAAAACTTCCTCTAAAGCCATCTGGCAATATAAAAAGGACAAAGTTGTTTAGTGCCGTGTTATCAAAGATGATAAACACTCACTCCTAGCCTGCCCTTTAGCTCCTTTCAATTATATAGAAGAGCAACTACCCCACCCCAAACCATAGAACTACTACATTCAGGTCTTGTGACCTAATAAGTGGCTCCCTTTGAGAACTACGGCTTCATTTTAAATGTGGATTGCACTTTGTTCCTAGTGCCTTGAGAAATACAAAACGAGTAATTTGCTGTATGCAATGTTTAAGAATACAGCACTTAGAATCCATTTGCTCTTCTGACAATAACAGTGTGGAATTCGTAGATCGAAGATCAACCATGCCAAACTAATATTTGGGCTCTCCAGTGCTCACATAAAGCTTCCCTGCCAATGGGCTCCCCCCACTCATTTCAATGGAGGGTCAATTCTCTACACATAGAACTGGCTCTCTTTACTGATGCTCCATGTGTACCTAGGTCTCTGGATTATCCACCTCCCCTGTAAAAAAATATTTCTGTGCAAATAGAACTCCACTTTCCCGTACAACTTTTCTTTCTCTGAAATGCCAAAACGTGCGAGAATCAATATGACTTAACTTAAGGGCACAAAGGTTTGTTGTTCAGCAGCAACAAGCCCTAAAATGTATCGCAACAGAGTTTTGAAAGGCATTACTTGGTAAGGGCCAAGGATATCTCACCTGACCTGATGTGTCAGTTTCTAAACATGTGATGCGACGATACTCAACCTTGCCCTGAAATACAAGCCCGCTGAACTGGAAGCCCTATCCCATAATCCTAGATGATAGAGAATAGCTGAGGGTGTTCAGCAGGGAGGAGGGGGGTGGTACATACATCCAGAGAGGAGGGTTTTTTTTTCCACCACCTAGCTGACATGTGACAGAAAAAGGTCTCGGCTAAAACTGATGATGCTAATAATCTAGGAAACGAGGGGAAGAATCATAGTTGAGTAGTAAAGCACACATTGCACATGAAGAAGGCCCTAGGTTCAACTCTTCTTATCTCCAATTAAAGGAACAGGTGGCAACACTGGAAAAGGACGTTCCCAGGTATCTTCCATTCAGTGCTATGGCAGATGGAGCACTGCTGTGACTCTACATCAGGCATCCCCAAACTGCGGCCCTCCAGATGTTTTGGCCTACAACTCCCATGATCCCTAGCTAACAGGACCAGTGGTCGGGGAAGATGGGAACTGTAGTCCAAAACATCTGGCGGGCCAAAGTTTGAGGGTGCCTGCTCTAAATTGTACAGTATGTGGTACCCTGGCTTCTGACACCTGACAGGTATCTTTTTAGGACCTGCCTTGTTTTTGTTATTTTGTTCTAAACTGTTTTTAATCTTTTGAAATACGGTGCTTTGATATTAATATTGTGTTTTAATTGTTGTAAGCCTCCCTGGGGACTTGGGGTGAAAAGCAGGTAATAAATGACAAGAGGAAGAATTTCTTTCACATGACAAGTGTCCTGATATTGACACCAAGATCCTCTCTTGGAACAAATTAAGCGCTGATGTTCAGATTGAGGGTAGCCTTGGATAAGAACAAAAGGACCAGCTAGCCTCTCCCGAACCAAGTCCCCAAACTGCAGTTTTATAAACTTTGTATTGTTTGTGAGCCAGCAGCAGCTTATACCTTTTGCCTTATTTTGCTGCCAATGGCTCAGCATTCAAAACTCCCATCGTCCTAGGCGTGTTTTGCGACAGGGAATTTCATAAACAAGAGCAGTTTTATAGCTCTGGGTGCAGTACTACGCCAAAGATTTCAGATTAAAATTGCCGCTGATACTTGGAAGTAAATCCCAGTCAGGTTCAATGGGGCTTCCTCCCAAGGAAAATATGAATAGATTGGGAACCTGAAAACTTTCTTTTCTTTTAACCCCAACATGTTTTGTTTAGGTTTTGGTTACCTTGTTTAGTGTTCTTTTTATGTATGAGATACCCTGTTTCCCCTATTTTAAGACGTAGTCATAAAATAAGCCATAGCAGGGATTTTAAGCATTCAAGGAATATAAGCCATACCCCGAAAATAAGACATAGTGATAGGCGCAGCAGCAATGCCAGCCGCGGCAGGAGAAAGAGGGAAAAAATAAGACATCCCCTGAAAATAAGCCATAGTGTGGTTTTTTTGAGGAAAAATAAATACCGTATGCTTTTAATTTGAAATATACTAGCCAGTTAGTTATGATGGTTTAATTAGTGCATGTTAAAGCATTATCTACCTCAGACTCTCACAGTGATGCTTAAAATCCAAACAAATTTTGGAGTGGGGTCACTGAAGGACCCTTAAGTCTTAGGTTTGCAAACTGGACACTCAAGGTAGGCATTTCTGCCATCAGTTCTATAGGCCTTTAATATGTGTCAATTGTGGTGCCAAAAAGATATATTTGTATGAAGGAAAGGGTGTATAGGGAGAATCCAGGGCTTGTCTGCAGAGTGAAAGGAAAGGAGGACTTTTTTCTGCCTCCCCACTTCCAGCCACTCTCTGACAACTGCAGAAGAGACCCTTTAAAGAATATTAGGGGGGCAGGCAGGGGGAGCATGTATTTGTTTTTTGAAGTCTTCAGATGAGGACTAGACCATGTTAGAAATGAACATAAGATTTTAGCTGCAGTTCATTTTCAGCTTTGTATTCTTGTTATAAAAAGTATGCCTAGACATTCCGTTGTTGTGCCAATAACCTAGGTTTAAGGTGTCATTTAGCTCCTAGCTTTCATATCTCAGTTTCTAACACTGCAATGACTCTCTAAAATCCAAGATCATAATGTTGACGGGGGGGGGAGCGGTTGCAGGAATATGTCAATAACAGAAGGCGATCATTTGCATTTCAAAATTTATCTTTCTTGCTCAATTAGACCAAAACATGTTGATTTAAAAGGTTTATGTGTGAGTGTGTTTGTGTTTCTTTTTTCAAACTTATTTATAGAGCAGAATAATGGCCCCCCTGCTAGCTTGGCATTTGCTCAAAATTTTCGGTCCCTGCAAATCGAATGTTACTGGAATTTTTCCCTCAGCTCTCCTCCTCCTCCTCCTCCCCTCCCCTCCCCACTCCACCCTCCTCCCCCTTTCAAAATACCAAGGCACATTAACCAAGAGATAAAAAGATTGGTTGCTGATATTACAAAGCACAGGGCAGGTGGTTAATGTTTTTTTAGCACAAATATGTGATAAGGATTCCCAGGGGACACTGGGAGCAAAGGGGTGTTTAAACAGAAGTGAAACATTTGCATCATGAGTTCAGGACAACTTTGCCCTTTTATCCAAACACCACCCACATACATGGATATGCTTACATTACTTTCTATATATATATATATATATATATATATATATATATATATATATATATAGTGGGTTTCTTTTTCTTTCTTTAAAAAATGAATGAACGTCAAGCATTTTGGGAGCTACCGATGTGCTGCAAACTCTCAAGCACTGGTTACTAACTTGCTATTAGGAAATTGCCTTAAACAGGCCATCCACTCTGGTGTTGTCTTTCCTGATAAAACTCAAGATTGTTCCTCCTCGTTTCATCACTTTATAACCATTTAATATTTTTTTTGCTTCAGGGGGTCAGCTGCCCCCCCCACCCCTCGCTGGGTACGCCCATGCTATATGGCTAATGCAATAAACTTTTGATACAATAATACAAAAATAAACATCACTGCCTGGATGCAGAATAGTATCTGCTATTTTGTGAAAGCTGCTCCTGCCCACTGCCATGTTCTGCAACGAGTAAAGCGATGTGTATCTAATTTGCAAATAAAAAATAAAAACCCCTCAAGATTGTTCAACCAGAACATACGTGCTCTAAAATACTACGATATTATTTGTCAAGAATATAAGGTTGTATTCAACCCAGTGCTAAGGGAAAAGTTCTGTCAGTGCAAGGATTTATTGGACAATGGGACGTTGTCCCCCTCCCCTTCTCCCAGGCACCCCTAAATCAGTTTTGGGGGTTCCTCCAACTCTCCAGAACAGATATGGGGATAGTGCTATGGGGGCAGGGGGAGGAAGGAGGGGGCTCCAGCGCTAATCCTTGCAAATATTTTGTTGAATACCTCCCACATCCCACAATAGCCCATGCTTTGGCTAATCAGCAGAAGTAACTGAATTCACAAAGCAGTTTATTCTGTTTCCCTGACATTTGCCTAGCCATTAATTTCCACTTTATACGTATCTGAGCTTCCACACGACATAGAAGCCGCGTGTTCTTTGCAAATAGAATTTTCCCTGGAAACGAAGAAGAGGGAAATGAGCGCCAGACTTGTGCTATATTCTGCTGCATCTCTGGAGGTTGCTTTTATGTCTCGTGAAAGCTCAGATACGATGTGGAAATTAATGGTTAAGAGAAATGTTAGGAAAAGATAATAAATGTAAATGCAGCCTGAGACTACTGTTGCTTTCCCTTACCTCTTCCTTTCTCTCCCTCTCCGCTATGTTATTGATTGGTCACAACCGATCTGCATTTTAAGAAATATGGAGCCGTGTTTTTTTTTCCTGTGCCTTCCACTCCGTATCGCTAGCTGATGGTGCAAAGGATGGGGAAACCCTCTAGATAATCTCATCAGGGCACTGAGTAAGTTGTGCTATACATTCTGCAGGCAAGGAGGGCAACACACGAGTCCATGAGGCTGCATCCTGCGTCAATCATACGCTCAGCAGACTTGTGGGAATTATGTAATCATAAACTGAAAGATATGACTAGCTTGCATCTATCAATTTCAGTGGGTCTATTCTGAGCAGGATTAGCGGACTATAACCCTATTTTTGGCACCGGCATTTCTTACAATATATAGTTCTGCTCTTGTGATTGTAAGCCTTTGGGCGCAGTCATGTGTTTTATAATTTTCATATGCAGCCGCCTTGCTTTTTATGGAGATAAAACATATTATTAAATGTTCTTCTTCTTTATTTTTTTATTAATTACCGGGATGGATTTTGGAGTCAATCATTCCTATTATGCTACGGAATATAGTCAATTTTTTTTAAAAAAAAATCTGACTTTTGTTTGGGCAGCACGCCTTTTCCGCTTTGGCAAGTGCTTCACTTGGAGAGCTTCTGCAAATAGCATTATAGTTATTTATTTCAGCTTAAACTTCTTTACGTAACCTGTCCTTGGGACTCTGGGAACTAAAGGGATGGCCTGATATGTGATAGTACTAGAATACTCAGAAACTCGCACAGCCGACAGAGCAGATGAGCACAAGCAATTACAACAAAGCTCCTCTACATCTAGATCTGGGGGGAAATACTAGGCCCCCGTCTTGACCACAGAAATCAGTTAATGGTAGGTTGCCACCTACTGGCCAACTTCAAGAAAGAATTCCCCTGGCAAAAAGCTGTTTGAGGGCCAAAGCAGATGCTACCAGCAAATGAATATTCTGGGTTTGGTCACACACATCCCAAGCCAGGGGGCTGCTTTGTTTATGGAAAAGCAACCAGGGGAGGGGGGTTGACCCTTTCCCTGCCGACTGCTTTCCCACTCCCACTTGCTACCTTCCAAACACTCCTGTCTTGAAAAAAGGGTTGCCAGACTCAATAGTGGACAGGACTTCTGTGCCTTTAATTGCCCTGCTCTCTTTTGAGTCTGGAAACCTGAAAGAGAAACCAGCAGACCCTTTGTTTAATTTTCAAGCAAAGGGTCTGCTGGTTTCTCTTTCAGGTTTCCAAACTCAAGAGAGAGCAGGGCAATTAAAGGCACAGAAGTCCTGTCCACTACTGAGTCTGGCACCCCTACCTGAAAAGCCGCCGGAAGCGGCACTTTTGGAGCACAGAAATGGCAGGCATGGAAAGGATTAAAATGGTGCACATTTGAAATTCAGTTCACCTCATTGTGATTTTGAGCTGCAGCCAGCTCGGGGTTTTTTTGTTTTTTGGTATGTGGAATACTGTATTGGTCCTCCAAAAGTGGGAGTTTTTTTAATGGGCATTTTAAAAGACAAGTTGGAGAAATAAAACGCGGCCTGCTTCTCTCCACACTGTCTCTTTTCTCCAGGATCAGGAGACAAATTATTTTTAAAAAGGCAAATGGAGCTGGGCTGAAACAGAAGCACCAACCCTGCAGTCCACATGTGCTGGGGCTTTGCCCCCAAGTGGGTTGCAGCAAAACAACTGCAGAACCAGTGTATCGTTGCACAGGCATGGGTATGTTTTTGAAGGCCAAACTGGGACCTTTTCCTCTGCCGGGGAACTGTTTTGCTGTATCAAACCAAAGCGCATCTCACCCCGCATACTGCTTCCAGTAGAGGTTAGCCAAACCTCAGCAGTGACTGCTTTTCCATTTGTTCCCAGAATCAGATGTTTGACGGTATACTGCCTCTGGACATGGAGGTTCCATTTGTGCCACATAGCCATGAATGTCTGATCCTGTTTCAAGACGCCAAAGCTCAGTACAACGTCCCAGGACGTGCTCCGCCATACATTGAGACCTCGGGTTACGAACTCAATTTGTTACGGAGGTCCGTTCTTAACCCAAAACTGTTCCTAACCTGAGGTGCGCTTTCGCTAACGGGGCCTCCCACTGTTGCACAATTTCCGTTCTCATCCTGGGGCAAAAGTTCTCAACCCGAGGTACTACTGTAACCCGAAGTGTTTGTAACCTGAAGTGTTTGTAACCCAAGGTACCACTGTATAACCACAGCATACATCAAATCAGTCCATTGCTCCATGTAGCTCAGTATTGTCTACAACTGAGATGGCATACTGTGCATCTGCGTTGCTATGGAACAAGGTCCTTCCTGGCAAGCCAACCACGGCCTTCAATCTCACATACTGTGCACATCCTTGATTGCAGCAACCCTGATTCCCGCATTGCAGGGGGTTGGACTAGATGGGCCTTGGAATCCCTTCCAACTCCACAATTCTGTGCCTTGGAACATAACTGGGGAGTTTTTATTATTTGCTTTGTTGCTAAGGTCTGAACTGCTTTGGTATTTCTTTTTCCTTTCCGCAAACGAAAAAGCAGCATAGAAATCTATTTAACAAATTACATGAAGAGAAGAGGAAAGGACCGTCCCCTTCTCATGCCTCTGCAAAAAACACATTGACTGCATTGGCTCCAATGGAGAAAATGCCTTACATCTGATAAAGGACACAGTCCAGTCCCTCAAATTAGGAAGGGGTGGGTGGGGTAGAAGAGTCAGGGAAAGCTTGACACGGGACCCCCCAACCTCACCCCTCTTCTGTTTTACCCCACACCAAGAGACATAAGAGGCAGCTCTTCTCGCTAATTCCTCTGTCAGATGGGGAGTCTCAAAGCATCTTTTCTCGACTTGGAAAGATGCCCTAGGATGAAACTAAAGAGCCCTTGGAGTAGCAGACAATCACTTCCCTTCTTTTTTTCTTTCCTGTGTGACCATTCATGCTGTGTTGCCACCTGATCCCTTTCAACCATGGAGCCATCCTATATCCACCCAGCATAAAGCCAGGCAAAAAAGATGAGGGTAGTTTGAGGGCAAAGCGTGGCAAAGAGCATGGGGATACTCCTGGCAAAAATGGCAACCCAGCATTGACTCCTTCCTCTCCCCGAAAACGAAGAGCAAATGATGAGGAATCATCATCATTTCCCCCAGTCATTTCATTGGCTGTAGTTGGGAGGGGAGGAGGAAAATGTGAGGTGGTGAGCTTCATCTCACACATTGTTATTACTTCACATTATATAGCGAGAAGAGTGAACTTGGCATAGGGCTGCCATTTTCAGTATCTGCCCCCTATTTTTTTTCCTCGTCTCATCAAGGCAGGCTCCAGATTCAGGACAGTCCTTAGCAATGTGTACTCTGGTGGCCCTATTATGTGGGCAGGTCTTGGCAGGTAGGAAGCAGTGCCAAGTGACTCGGAGTCATTTCATAATTTCCCACAATGCCCTGAGAGCAATGCTTCATTTAAGATCGCTGTGAGAAATCAAAATGGCGGCTCCCAGACCTAATTGCCCAGTGCTGCTTGGACTGCCGTACTTGTTGCTTTAAAGTGGTAGGTAAGGCAGGAATAAGTGGTGGACCTTGCTTAGGGCAGGGGTAGCCAAAGCGCGCCACATCCCCGGAACATGCGCCACGCCCCCAGAGAGGTGCGTCACAGCCCTCCGGGAGGTGCACCCCGCCCCCGGAATGCACGCCAGCCCCGCCCCCGCCAGTGCCGGAGCATGAAGCTACACCACTGCCTCCAGCTGTTGTTGGGACTACAACTCCCATCAGTCCCAACCGGCATGACCAATGAGCAGGGACGGTGGGAACTGTAGTCCAATGTCTAGGGGGTATCACATTGGCTGCCCCTGCCTTATGTGCTCAACGTCTTTTGTCTTGTTGCCTCAAGATCCACCAGATGTACAACTAAGGACAGCCCAAGCTGTGCCTGATGTAGCAACCATCACAGAAGAACACGCTAAGTAAATCCTGATTCTACACCATAGCTTATAGTTCCATCCATGAATGTGAGCATTCTTGTAGATCAGCTTTCTCCAACCTGGTGTGCTTCAGGACTACAATTCCCATCATCCCTGACCTATGGTCATACCACCTGGGGATGCTGGGAGTCCAAAACGCCCAGAGGGCACCACCAAGTTGGGGAAGGCAGCTTTAGATTATCTCCTGCACCATGAGATGAAGTGCTGCAAGATCCCAACTCTGAAAATAGAAATCAAGATTTAGAAATCCAGAAATACTTAAGCAGTTTCTTGCCTTACATCCCCTGCCTTGCTTTTCTTCACAGACCTGTTTATTTATATTGTTAGTCTGCAGATAGGGTTTTGTCACAGTTAATCTTATGTTAGTATGTTGTACAGTGCCTTGCTTTTTTAAAAAAAATGCTTCAGAAATAATAAGATATTATTATAATATTGACTGTAGCGAGCTTTCTTGTTTTCTACTTTGCAACAAACAAATGCTCACAAAAAGTTAGCTCCATCTTTATGAAGCCAGTAGCCTTTGGAAAAGGCTTGACAGTATTAAAATTCCAAATGATGCTACCTGAAGCATTAGGAGCCAGCAGAAAAATATGGAGAGGGAAAACAGGATGTATGTGTGTGTCTTTGTGTGTGCGTACATGCCAGAGCAGGGTGGAGGAGAGAATTTAAGTCAAACAGCCAGAGCTGTACAATGTGATTATACATATTGGGAGTTTGGCACGTGCCACTCAAATTCATTCATTCATGTAAACATTACTCAAAGCAATGCTTCCATATATGACTTTAAGAACTGAAAGTTTGCAAACGCAATCTGTGCTTTTAGAAATAAGATCAAAGTTCCAGAAAGAAGAGATTCCTAGCAGCAATGCCTCCTTAACTGCGTTACATCTTAATATAGGGGATTAAAAGCGAAGAATATGCAGTACTGCCTAACAAGTTTGCAGAAGTCCCCGACAGGCACAGGCCAACCCTTTGCAATTTATCAAAAGAGATTATGAAGTTTAGTTCTAGAACCCCACTGGCTCTTGCACCTGAGAGAGACCTATCTGATCTAATCTGTGTTAGATTAGCACAATGTGCTTTAAATGTGTTTTGGGAAAATATGACTAGTTCGGAATACAACAACTGGGATATTGACAAATGTTAATCAGATAGACCATAATTCACTGGTGCTGAAACAAACTACACTGGCCTCCAATTTATTTCTGGGCGAAAGTGCTGGCTGTGACCTATAAAGTCCTAAGAGGCCCTTTGTCTATGTGAATCTGCCGGGCCTATTAAGATAACTTCTGAAGCTCCTCTCCGAGCATCTCCCTATTCATTCATTAGGTGGGGTCTTCTTCCACTGGGGAGCCCTGTTTACAGAAGAGCCTCCCCATGGATGTTCAGCAGACACTTCCTTGATTCTCAGGCTTCCTTCATAAGAACCTATGAAAAGGCCTGCTGGATCAGGCCAGAGGCCCATCTAGTCCAGCATCCTGTCCCCACAGTGGCCAACCGGATGCCTCTGGGAAGCCCACAAGCAGGACCTGAACACAATAGCATTCCCCAACCCACCCCAACCGTTGTTTCCAGACACTGGTATTCAGAAGCATAGCCTTTACCACCATGAATTTTGTCTAATCCTCTTTTAAAGCCATCAAATTGGTCACCGCCCCTGCTTCCTGTGGGAACGAGTTCCACAGTTTAACTACGTGCTGTGCAAGGAAGTACTTTCTTTTACAAAGAAGCACTTCCCAATCTGAAACACCACAATTCTTTAAGCCTTCCTCCTCTGGAGCCCAGCTTACTTGACATGCAAATTTGTCTACACAAAGTATACAGTGGTACCTCTACTTACGAATTTAATGCGTTCCGAACGCACATTTGTAAGTAGAAAAAAATTGTAAGTCGAATCCCATAGGAATGCATTGGGAGAAAAAATTCGTAAGTAGAAGCAACCCTATCTAAAAATTCGTAAGTAGAAAAAATCCTATCTAAACCGCATCCAAGATGGCGGACGGAGCTCCATTCGTAAGTAGAAACATTCATAAGTAGAGTTATTCGTAAGTAGAGGTAGCACTGTATTGTCGCTATATTATCCTTAGAACTTTTAAGGGTCACAAAGACCGCTTCTTGTACACCCCTGGTTACTTGTGTTTGGATGTACTGGGAATCCATGGCACATTCGGCACCACAGAGACACAGTCTACTGGGAACATCTCTTGTGCAAGATAGCACAAGGCGGCACATAATGCATTTTCGACATGTCCCCCAAAGCATGATATATTTTAACAACAACCCCTTCATTTCCATGAATTATGTCAGGGATGGGGAGCCTCAAGCCCTCTAGATGTTGCTAGACTACAATTCCCATCATGCCAAGCCACTGGCCATGCTTACTGGGGCTGATGGGAATAGGAGTTCCAACACCACCGGAGGCACAGATTCCCCATCCCTGGACTACACAAGAACATGGCTTTTCAGAACCTTAATGCATATGTGTTAAATCTACAATTCTCAGTGACATTCTCCAGCTAAACAATGCTCAGTTATCAGCATTTCAGTATTCCAAAATAACGTATTAAAAATAAAAAATAAAAAAGAGCTAGAAGATGTTGAACAGCTTGTATTCCCAAGGAACAGAGGGTGGGGTGGGATGAAAGCTCCATGAGAAAATGAAAGCTGCTAATCTGTTTTCCAAGTGAAACATTTGAGGTGATTGCTCTAACCTGGGGCACAGTACATTCTCTCTATGGCATCGTTGTCACAGGAATCTTCAACCTCACTCCACCTGCTAAAATACGTTAGCTGAATGTGTCCTAAAAACAAAACGACAGGAGAAATCAAAACATTTTTCCCTTCCATTTTCTGCAGAAGTGAACTGTAATTACTCCTTTTGTAGCTAAAAACAGTATCATTAAGAATAATGGCATCATTAAGTACTAGAAGCTATTACTGGGGGTGAATTTGCTGCATTGATAATGAAGCTCTAGACAGGAAATGAAGATACTAATTACAAGATAAAACGCCTACTCAGTTAATTGGAAGCAACAGCGAATAAAAAGAAATGCATTTGCAGAAGTTCCTGACCTCGATCATTCAATAAGATGTTGTTTGGGTTCAAATCACGGCACACAATTCCTTCTCGATGCAAGGCATCAAGGGCTACAACCATTTCAGCTGCCCATCTCTGAACGCAGTCCTCAGGGAGGTAAAATGTGGAGGTTAGCGCTAATTTCACGTCGAGGTCCTGAAATATCTGGTGTATCTCATTCTCTCCTCTGCCCCTCTCATCCGACTCTCTGTGTTCTGCGTTGTGCAACATAGCAGAGCCGGTTTCCTCTTTACTCAAGTCTTCCACCTGATCAGAAAACAGCAGAACAGCTTCGTTGTCCAAATCTAAGCTGCGTTCTTCAGCACCCGCTTGTGCACTGAACGTGTCCAGTGATGACGCAGAGGCTCCTCCAAGCCCTTGAAAGAGAGTCCTATCCCCATAGCCAACTGGGTCACTAGCAGCTCTGTGGAATGTCCTGACCGCTTCCTGAGTGTCTTCTCCCACCACCTGCTCCACCTTTGGCTCAAGGCCTCCTCTGCATTGCTCTGTGCTGTTATTCAATTGCAAGACGTCAGGGGTTTCCAAAAGTTTGCTTTCCAAATTGTCACCCTTCTGCTCCGCCAGCTTAGCCGGCCCGTCTGCCGTGGCTTCTTTCGTTTGCTCCGTGAGGCCTGGCAGGTTGACCAGAAGGTCAGGTCTTCCTTCGTCCACGCTACTCACATCGTCGAAGGCGACATCCTTGAAGGAGATCACTGGCACTGAGTCATTGGAGCCCCTGCTGATCGTGTCCTGGTAGGCAGGGCCCAGTTTGGTTTCTACGGCATCGAGGCTTTTATCCTGATCTGGCATGGACAAAAACTGTTTCAAAGACTCAGATTTCAAGCTGTAAAGTTTATCTCCAAAATCCAGCCCCAGGTGTTCACTGGCACTGTCTTTGCTGTCAATTCTGAAGAATTCCATGGGACTGTTCTTGGATTTACTTAAAGATTCTGATATTCGGGTGGGGCTAGCAATTTCTTGATCAACGTCGTCGGCAAAAAGGTTTACTTCCTGAGATGTGAATGGGGACCCCAAATTCCCACTGGCAGGTTCATCACGTGCCTTGATGCCTCCTTGTTCTTTGGTAATGAGAATGCCATCGTCTGTTTTCAGAATAGGCTCCTCATTTAACGATCCGGGGTCGACCTTTTCTTGACCATATTCATTGCATAAGGTTAGATAACTTGTAGTGCATTCTTCCTCTGAACTAGACCCCGAATCAATCCACTTGGGAGAACTTTCCTGGCCATCTTCCTGATTACTACTGCCATCTTGAGAACTTGGAGTGAGACTGGCCTTCAGCGGTAACACCTTCAGCATGTTACCACCATTGCTTCCTCTAGACTCAATGCTACTGCCAATATCTTGAGGGCTAGGAGTTGCCTGGTGCAAATGTATTTTGGTAGAACTCGATCTTCTGGATTTGGGGCCTTCAAAGCTTTCTTCGGGGCTTCTGTTGAGGAATTTACTGATATAAGACCACAGCTTGCCTCCTACAACAAATAAAGTAATTGGGATTAATTGTGGCATGGCATATATGCATGTATGAAACTTAAAGCATAAAATCTCACGATTTATATAAAAATATATACCATGCCACCAGGCAGTAATAAGCGAATGCTATCAAACCAGGTCACACTTCAAAGAAAGCTTTTGTGAAGTCTGACACAATCATCTGAAATCACCTGTTTGGTTTGGTTTTTATATTTAGGTTTTTAAATGTGTTGTAGGAGACCTTCAGGCAACAAGCACCTAACAAGCTTAACAAATCATAAACATTCTGCGGGGAGGAGGAGCAGCAGCAGCAAGAGGAGGAAGAGGATGTTTGATTCATATTAATAGGTGGGTAGGGAATACAATGTGAAATATCACGAGAAATTCTTTTGAGCTCCCATGAGGGGCATGTATTTACCTAAAGTCCAACTGTTAACATTTACTTTTACAAACTCGCCTACCTACCCATTGTGTCCCTTCCTTTCCATGGAGGTTTTCCAGTTCTTAAATCCTTATGAACACATGATGCTACCTTATAACATCAGGCTTTTAACCCACCTACAGTAGCCCTGTGTTGAGTATTCTGGCTAGTGTCAGGCAGTAGCCATTCTTATCTCTTCCTACCTTATTCTTCTAAACCAGTGATGGGCAACCTTTTGAGCTTGGTGTGTCAAAATTCGCCAAAAAACCGAGCATAACTCGGGTGGTGTGTCACTTTGAGAAAAAAAACCATAATTTTGTGATATTTATAGTTAATTAACAAAAATGTATAATTGTAATATATAACTGTATTTAATAAACCAAAAACTAATAATTTAACCAAACCAAACCAAAAACCCATTATTTATCACGAAGTGCCCAGAGTTTGGGGGGAGCTGCTGACCAAAGTTTTGGAGGTTTTTTTGGGGGGTGCAAAAGTTGCTTTGCTTTTGGGGGGGGATGCCCCAAAGCTGCTGCACTTTTTGGGGGGTAAAGAGAACATAAATAAATGACGAATACTGTAATACCTTCGCTGGAACTAACACGCAGCACCGACATAGTCTGCCAAAGCGCCAAAAAACGCAGCGCAGAACGGGTTAAAAAATGAACGCTGTTACATCCAATCATAGTCTGCCAAAGCACCATAAAAAAAACAGCACAGCACAGAAAGGGTTAAAAAAACAATCTCTGGCTACCAGCAACGACAACAACAAAAAAGGACCCGGGTTTTAACAGCGGAGAAAAGCTGTAGCAGAGACAAGCTGTAGGAGGAGCGGGAGAACAAATTGGGGGGGGGGGACGACAACCAACAACAACAGCGCGAATGGGCTGATGGAGCGCGTGCCAGCAGTGCGGGCTCTGCGTGTCATAGGTTCGCCATCACTGTTCTAAACAGAGTTGCTGGGACCTGAGACCTTCTGCATGCAATGCTTGTGCTCTATCTGCAAGAATTCTATTCCTTAAGAATTCATACCTAGCGGAAACAAAGCTTAAATATGTGCAACTGGATTTGCTTGCTTTCAGCTATTTATTCCCCCTCCCCTTCCCAGGCCTCCTTTCAATGTGTCCTGCCCATCTAAATTTAGATTTTAAACTCTTGGGGGAAAGGGACCTGCATTTTGCTCTACAAAGTGCCATGTTTACTGATGCCGCTTTATAAATAATTGGCATCATCATAAATACAATTCTAAGCTCTTAATTTCAGATGCTTTCTGAAACCTGTCATTACTCTGATCAATGCACTCCCAAAAGTTAGAAAGAAACCACCGCACAACTGTTTTTAGAAGATGAGAGTGAAAATAAAGGAAAACCCCATTTTCGATGTTGATGCACACTTCAGTTCAACCAATAAAAATCATTTGAATGTATCATCATTTCTGTATGAATGTTATGGGAAAGGCACCAAAGTAAAAATATGTAAACACTTTTTAAAAAATAAATAAAATAGTTGGGTTAGAGAGAAACAGAATCAATGATTTTATTTCATACAAAGGCACCTCAAAATGCCCAATCTAGGTTACAGAGGAGCAATATTTCCTTCTGGGTATGTAATTATGTCTTTATGAATGACACACTAATAATCTTTTCTATCTTGTACTGCGATGGATAAGATCAATTAAATGCATTAGGCAGAGCTGGTGCACTACTGGCCATGTAATGCATGTAAAAATATCAGGGGGTTGGGGAAATCAATTGATGCAAAGGAGTTTCCTTAAATATTGCACCTTATTAGCAATTAGGAAAGGTTCATGGGTAGAGGGCATGCTTTGCATGCAAAAGGTCCCAGGTCCAGTCCCTTGCATCAGCTGTCTAATAGACACTTTCCATGTCAGCATCTAAATATCCATGTAGCTTCCCTTCAGTCGTTCAGACTTTGGGGCTGGGGGTTTGCCTACCGGGGGGGGGCACACTGTTGCTACTATTGATATTCATTTTTGCATCTTTACTGTTAGATCTTACGATTTATGATTTATATGGATATTGTTCTATTTGCTTGCGTACTTTTTTCCTCTGTTTTCCTTTGGACCACAAACTAGTGAGGCTAAGATTGGGGTATTGTTATCTGGGCAGCCCAGGATCTCCATTCACACCACCCAAGTTTGCACCCTGGAAAGGTCACTCCAGTGCTGCTAACACAGTGGTTTGACTTCACCCCTGAAGGGACACTCCATTGTCTCTTGAGGCAGATGGACACCAAGACGCATCAACTTTTAGATGTTTTATTTATTATTCATGACTACTTTTGTTATGTTTGTAATTATGTAAATCTTCTCATGTTGTAAGGTGCCTTGAGACACACTACCAAGCTAGATCCAGGTAAGGGTCATCCCTCAAAAGCGGTTTATATTTACTGAACAATTTTTGTGTCAAGCTAAAAAAGAGTCGGGGGGAGGGGGGCAGACACACATGCTTCCTGCTTCCTGTCCATGGAACAAAATGTATGGTTGGCAGTAAGTACTTCTGACTAGAGACGTCAGAGAAGTCTACTGAGAATGGGAATCAGAGATTGAAGGAGGTTCATTTATTTGTCCCCTGTCTGGAACAGAAATCAATCCCAATAAACAATTGATTATCCCACCACCACTCAATTTACAGTGTGCTATCTTTGCACTAAAATGAACAGGTCAGAATAATTTAACGACAAGATAATGTGAAATGAATAATGTAGTTTGGGGCAGAAGATGAACTGCAGTGTTAAAGAAACAGTGCTGCACTGAGACGAAGACACGGCAGAATGGAAAACAGTGCCTTTCTACATCCACACACATGACCCTTAAGACTGTAGACAGGAAAGATATAAGGCTACTATAGCACTGTCCTGCTACAATATTAGCGTCTGCTAACAGGAAACGTCTTCATTTTGAAGTTTGAGTGCTTTCCAGATGGATATGAACTCCAGCTTGTTTATGCTTAAAAAGAGTTGACACTTTCCAACAGCCACTTAAACTCTGATATCCGTCAAAGCCCTTCGCACCCCTTGCCCCTCAGACTGTTAAGAGTCTGGGGGGCCAGGGATGGGGAGGGCTTTGACGTCTAAGTGGCTGTTGGGAAGTGTCAACTCTTTTTAAGCATAAACAAGCATCTGTTTCAACCATTTCTGGCACTAAGTAGTGGTGAAGCCTCAGATTGGCTTTCCATCACATTACATCTAGCCAAGTGCTTTGTGACATAGCTAACAGACACTTTGTGGATGTCCTCGCCTTTAACAAGACATTTAATACATCGTAACCAAGATGTTGCGGGAGAGACAGTGGGGGGGGGGAGGAAGAGAGAAGAGATATAGTTCTACTAGATTGATCTATGATGTCTGGATACGACTATAAGAAAAACATTGTCACTGCTGCTTTCTATTGTTTGGAGTCTGGTTTCCAGAATGCAGCTCAGGATTTCTAAAACATGACTGGATGGATATATTCCAGAATTAAGTAAAAGGGGGGAAAGAGGGGGTGGGCAAGAGGAAACAGACTTTGGCAATCCCACCCACCATTGCACCCAATGTGTTTTGACTACACAAGATTTTGGCTTTAGGGGCAATGCCCGGAACGTAACCCGACGCAGACTGAGGGATTGCTGTATAGAGATATTAGCAGCAATGTAATTTTTTAAGGCTCCATTCCATTCTGAACAAAAGGGTCAATTAAATGTAAGAAATATTTAAATCCCCGTGTTATTCAGGTGGGTGGGGGGGAGTTAATAAGTAATTATTCTTTGCCACCTGTTCCCTGAACATACCAGCAAATTTCCTAAAGACACGGAAGCCACCACTCTGCTGTGCTGCTTTCAACTCCTATGTGATGCCATTGGCTATTTTTCCTTTTAGAAAACCAGATCAGTTGCTGTGTTGACTGTGGAAACTCAACAAAAGCTTGCTTTTAAAAGATTAAATAAATAAATAAATAAATAATCAAAAGCAGCAGTGATTATTCTTGTATGGATGCTAGGTGCATTAACCACACAACAGAAACCGGCTCATTTGCCGAAGATTACAAGGGGTTTAACTTCACCCATGTTAGGAACAGCCATGCATTTAAGCACTAGCCTGGTAGCCAAGGGCAATATGGACTTGTATGCAGGCGAGTTCAGGGAACTGCATGCAAAACAAGTGCATGGGCTAGTGAAGGGAGGGCAGAGTGCTCTGTCTCTTGTCTGCATCCAGCAAGGAAACCAAGTGGGTTGCCCAAAGAAGGAAGTCCTCAACCCCAGCATCCAGCACAGAAATGCAGCAGGCTGCTGTAAGGCGAACAGTTTTTTGTCCTGCCTCTGCAAACCTTCAACAGGTAAGCAGGGCCATCCCTAACCATTAGGCAGAGTTACAGGTAGGTAGCCGTGTTGGTCTGACGTAGTCAAAACAAATTTTTTTAAAAAAATCCTTCCAGTAGCACCTTAGAGACCAACTAAGTTTGTCATAGGTATGAGCTTTCGTGTGCATGCACACTTCTTCAGATACACTGAAACAGAAGTCACCAGGCCCTTATGTATAGTCGGTGGGGAGGGGTATTACTCAGAAGGGTGGTGGGAATGGGTGATTAGGCAAAGTGAGGCGACTGCCTCAAATGCCAGGTGCCGGGAGTGTGAGAGTGAGACAAGAGCTATACAGTGGTGCCTCGCTTAACGAATGCCCTGCTTAACGAAATTTCCGCTTAACGAAAGGTTTTTTCTAGTGGAGGTTGCCTCGCTAGACGAATTCGCTTTACGAAAAAATCGTCTAGCGAATCGCGGTTTCCCATAGGAATGCATTGAAATTCAATTAATGCGTTCCTATGGGCAAAAAAAAATTCAATGCATTCCTATGGGATTCGCTAGACGATTTTTTCGTTATAAGAAAAGACCCGTGGAACGAATTAAATTTGTCTAGCGAGGCACCACTGTATGTGCTACAAAGCCTGCCCTGTGCCCCCTGACCTGCTGCTCTCTGGTGAGGTGGACGCTGCCCCATCAGCATTGCTGAAGTAAGTTTCCACTCTGACTATGGTCAGTTTCTGTCCATAGAATGAGGGGGTTGGGGTAGGGGGGACCAGCTTGCCCTTCACTTCATCATCAGCAACTGTGTATTGAGGAAGTTAACTATTTTTGCCGGCCGGGGAGTTTTGCGGGTTTATATACCAGGCTGCTTTAAAACAGAGCCATGTTCAGAGGCTCTAAGAATTAGACATGAGCGGCAGAGGTCAGATGTTGCCTTCAGAGCCTGCTTTTGGGATTTCTAGAGGTATCTGGATGGCTACAGTTGGAAATGGGGTGCCGGACCAGATGGAACTTTGGATCTGAGCCATGAGTACTCTCCTTACAGTCTAATGGCAGGAGCAGGGAACATGTGGCTGCCCAGATGTAGCTGGGCTACAACCTATCTGAGAATATCATCACTGCTTTGCACAACACACTTCATTCTGAAGGCTGATTAAGCAGCCACCTTGCACACGCCATCGCCTTGCACACTCACAGCCGGGATGGGGGTTTTGAGCACTGCCACTTTTGAAATGCAGCAACTAGCAACATATTGGAAAGCCAAAAGGGTTCTGCTGTCATTAAGAAACTTCCTCAAAGTTTTTTAAAAAAAATCAAACTCAATAAAAATTTCCGGGTCAGGACAGGGACTTGCTGCCGCTCAAGATGGGTTGAAACATGGCAAGTGCACCACATTGCTTCAGAAATATTTCAAAAACACATTACAAATCCCAGGTGCATGACTTGCATAGGAGATTCATACGCACTAAAACAAGCCATGAGTTAGCATGGCAGTACAAATGCTCAGGTTGGCTGGGGTTCGATGCCAGCAGTGGTGAAAAAGGCTTCCCCACATCCCTCCCCCAAACTTTTAACTGGTATTGGGGTCCTCTTAAACTGAGAGCTGTTGCCCTCCTGTGTTTTGGTGCTTCGTGAGGGTTGGGGGAAACTTCCAAGAAAAGCGCAAAAATGCAAAAAGTGGGAACTGCACATAGCATGCAATTCAGAAAGAGGCGCGCGGCATTTATGTGCTTTGCAGCCGTGCCTCCGAAACCTCTGGCTCGAAAGACAGCCCTCTAACTCCGGGATGCCGCTGACTGAAAAGCCAGCATCGTTCTCCTCCTCCTCCCCTCCCCGATCCCTCCTGCAAGAGATCTGAAGCGGCAGACCCACCTTCCGCATGGCGCAGTACAAGGAAGACCGACTCCTCCGAGATGATGTACTTGTGCAGGGCCACCATGTTGGGCACACAGCGGGGGATGATGGTCTTTCTCTTCCTGCTGTACTCGCTACTTTTCCTTAGACCCTGACAGAGAACAAAAAGGTCAGTTGTACCCTCAGTTGCCTTTGCAGCATGCTGTGCTCGGTGTTTATCAACCAAACTAATCTATCTGAGTTACTCCAGGCTTCAGAGAAGCCACTCATCTGCTGCTCTATGGCCCTCGGTCCCCCGAGGCCCTGCTGATGGCATCTGGCGCAGGTCCAGAGAACAGAAGATGGCACAAAGCTCCCATTAAAATCAATTACATGGGTCAATGTTTTCATTAGAATCTCTCGCAAACCAAGTCATCAGGATGACACTCTGCTATTTCCCCGTGACCTTTTTTTTAAAAAAAAAAATCTATTTTGGAGGGTGGGTGGGTGCCGTACTTTTAAGTTGGAGAGTAAGGTGCAAATTTTTACACCCAACCACGTTTCATAGGCAAGCCTTCCCCCCTACACACACACACTCCGAACCACTTTTAATGGGTTAGAAGCAAGCACACACACTACTCTGTCTTTCCCTCAGCTTGATGGCGTGACACGGTTTGTTTCCTAAAGAGGTTATTACTTCAAAAGGTGGCACGGGCAAAGGAAAGCGTGATGAGGGGAGCCTTGCTGCTGGTAAACATACAGATAAAAATGTGCTTCAGGAAACTAAGGCAGGTTTTGCCAGCCTGGTGCCCTCCAGATGTTTTGGAACTGTGGTCCTAAAAATCTGGAAGGCACCAGATTGGCAAAGGCTACGCAAAGGTCATAAGCATCCATTTGATGGCTTCACATTGCGCATTTTGTTTTACAAACTTGCTAAGAGGAGACAGGAGGAGGTGGTGTTGCATTGCCACCCTTAGCTGACACAGACCTCACGGAACACCTTTTCCTATCATAATCTCGGGCACAACAATAAAAGGCATCATAGATGGTTCAGGGGAGGTGGATATCCTGAAAGTGGAATAATGCAGAGGGTGGGGAACTTTTTTCAACCTGATGGTGTCATGAGATTTCCCCTTGTGCGCTTAACTCCACAAACAGGATGGAAACCAGGAGGGCTCATATTTGCTTCTGGAGAGCCACACGCCAGTAGTTGGTAAGGCCAGAAGCAAAAGGCCAGAAGCAATACTTTGTTCATTATTATTATTATTATTATTATTATTATTATTATTTATTAAATTTGCATATTGCCCTATACCCATATAAAGGTAAAGGTAAAGGGACCCCTAACCAGTAGGTCCAGTCGTGACTGACTCTGGGGTTGCGGCGCTCATCTCGCGTTATTGGCCGAGGGAGCCGGCGTACAGACAAAGCCGCTTCTGGCGAACCAGAGCAGCACACAGAAAGGCCGTTTACCTTCCCACTGTAGCGGTACCTATTTATCTACTTGCACTTTGACGTGCTTTCGAACTGCTAGGTTGGCAGGAGCTGGGACCGAGCAATGGGAGCTCAGCCCGTCGCGGGGATTCAAACTGCCGACCTTCTGATCGGCAAGCCCTAGGCTCTGTGGTTTAACCCACAGCGCCACCCGCGTCCCTTATAACCATATATCTCAGAGCAATTCACAACATAAAGCTACAATATAAAAATACATAAAAATAAGAACAAAGACATACTCCTCCCCTTCCACAACACATTTAACGGGATATCAGATGTTCAATCAGCCAAATGCACAGTTGAAGAGGAACATTTTTGCCAGGCACTTAAGAGGGGTACAATGAAGGCGCCAGCCAAACCTCCCGGGAGAGAGCATTCCACAAACGGAGCCACTGCAGAAAAAGCCCATTCTCAGGTTGCCACCTTCCAGAGCTCTCGTGGAGGAGGCACACGAAGAAGGCCCTCAGAAGATGATCTCAGGGTCCAAGCAGGTTCATATGGAGAGAGGTGGTCCTTGAGGCTCGTTTCTACACACATACCTCTTTATCCTCCATGCAAACAAGCAAGAGGCGGTATTTTGTGTTGATGCCAACTGAGCCACACCAACTCAGGGGACAACCAGCAATACTCTGACAGATGATCTCAGTGATCAAGCTGGGATATAAGGGTTCAGGTGGGCCCCTAAGGTACCCTGGACCTAAGTTGTTCAAGGCTTTATCAATTAGTGCCTGTGGCACTTTGGAGTCTTGATTTTTTTGACTGAATTTGTGGCCAGGCGAGGAGACAAACATCAGCGCCCCAAGTGATGTAGGAAAAAATAATGACTTACCTTCAGTATAAATGTCTGCTGTGTCCTAGTATCCATTACCAGCAAAACCTAAATGAAACCAGCAATTACAAAAATGCAGGCAATTTGTATGAGCTTTCACGGAACAGCTCTTATGGCTTCCTCTCTGCATATCAGGGAGAACAAGACCCCCGCAAAGGAACTCTACAAAAACCCTCGAATATAGGCAACAACTCATTGCATTTTTAGAAAAACAGTAATGCTGCAAAGGCTTAACAAGATAGTGGGTCATTCAAGAATGCAATGTGAAAGTGGGGTGTATCAGCTTTTACACACCAGTACACAACTCCCAAACTCCCACTAGGGTGTTTGCTATCTACTATTTTAATAATGTGTATGTTCCCACCCAGGGACCACTGACTTCGCCGCTTTGTTTTTAGAGGGGCATTACATTATGGTGCTGGAGGAGACTCTAGAGAGTCCCATGGACTGCAAGAAGATCAAACCTATCCATTCTGAAGGTAATCAGCCCTGAGTGCTCACTGGAAGGACAGATCCTGAAGCTGAGGCTCCAATACTTTGGCCACCTCATGAGAAGAGAAGACTCTCTGGGAAAGACGTCAGGACGTTGGGAAAGATGGAGGGCACAAGGAGAAGGGGATGACAGAGGACGAGATGGTTGGACAGTGTTCTCGAAGCTATCAACATGAGTCTGACCAAACTGCAGGAGGCAGTGCAAGACAGGAGTGCCTGGCATGCTCTGGTCCATGGGGTCACAAAGAGTCGGACACGACTAAATGACTAAACTACAACAAAAACTACAGAGAACCAGTTCACCATAGCAGGAGAACAATGTATGAGCTACAGAGGAAGAAGCAACTTTTAATAGGAGTCTTATCTGTTGTGCAAATCAGAACTTTGCAGAACATGATTGCATCAGCTAAAAGCCAAAATAGAGAGAAGTCCACTTTCTTCTCAAATATGATGAACACAGCCACAGATACACCCCCCTCACCCAATGTGTTAGCATTACCTTGTCCTGTATATAGTAAACACGCTCAAGAAAGAGTAATGTAGAGAAGCCAGAAGAGGGGTGGAGGAAAGTTAATTCGGATAAGATATAGATTTAAAGGAGAATAATATTGTTAAGCTGTATTGTGTTTAAGATATTTGGAAAAAAATAATGAAAATTATTGCAGAAAGAAAAAGAAAAAGAAACCGCTAATGTCCTGGTTTATCTCATAGTCAGGCAAAGATAAATGGTTGGGTGATGACACCTATACTGGGCTTGTATTTACTGAATATCCAAAGTGTAAACTTGCTACAGGGAAGCCCATGGTTAGATTTGGTCCTTATTATCCAGTGGCAATTATCCAGATACTCTGAACGCAGAAACCTGCAAGTGGTCAGAAGTTCCAGAATCTTGTTTGATCCTCATACCAAGATTTTTCCCAAAGCTTCTGCTCCATTCAGAGCATGATCCATATGTGTATGTTGACATTTAAAGACCTCATATATAGTAGGGCTGCCATACGTCTGGAATTTCCCAGACATAGCCGGGATTCATCTGCTGAAGCGGCTAAAATATCCGGGTTACAAACACTTCAGGTTACAAACGCCTCGGGTTACAAACTCCGCTAACCCAGAAATAGTACATCAGGTTAAGAACTTTGCTTCAGGATGAGAACAGAAATTGTGCTCTGGTGGCGCGGCGGCAGCAGGAGGCCCCATTAGCTAAAGGTTAAGAACGGACCTCCAGAACGAATTAAGTTCTTAACCAGAGGTACCACTGTAGTCATCACTCTTTGCCCATTGAACAGGCTCAGTCCTTGCCATGGTGTTTTTGAGGTGTTCTCCCTCCCCGTAGTCTCCCCACTCATTGGAAATATTATTTGTACTTCGGAAAACGCTAGGGTTCGCTCCCAAGCAGGATGATACTTTTCCTTGCAGGCGTGTAGTGCCATTTTGGCTACATGAGGAACAGCACTCAGACAAATGAATTCACTTCTAGCATAAACATGCACACAAGTGCTGATTTTACGTCCCTAGGTTGGTGAGTTTCCCATCAAGATTTTATAAGATTGCAAATCAGGGCTATTTAAAAGCAGACTAGGAACTAATAGGATAAATCACAGCAGGAAAATTGAGCTGTGGTCTCCCTGTTTGGCTACAAGGCAAGGGTGGGAAAGACAGGCCAAATTAAAATAGATAAAAATGCTTAGAAAGTGATACATCAATTTTCCCAGGGACTTTGTCTTTTCAACCAAGTTTGTTTTCAGCTAGCTAACATTCACATTGAGGCAGTAAATACAAGAACATATGTGATTTTTTTTAAAATGTGCCCTTTGACTGTCAATTTTTCCCAAACAGGTGTTGGTTAAATGATTATAAATTGGCCCCTGGATACACCTCTTCAACTGAGCCGTACAGGACTGGAGATAATATAATTAGAGTAAAAACATCAGGCTGGTGAATGCTTTCCATCTGCTTGGCAATAATGTTTAGTTAACAATAGTCTTTAAAAAGAAGCACCTTCAACTTCCCTTCTTAAAGTTATTTATAGGGCCATTCTTAACACCCCAGCACTCTTGCTAACAAGAGCTTTAGCCACTTGGAAATTATAAGCCATACGGCTAATTCCGAAAAAGAAACGTCTGCATACAACATCTGCAGCTCTCCAATTTTAAATGAAGCAACCTCATTTTAGAGTCATTTCTTAATGAATGGGCCTACGACTCTGTATTAATATTATCATTGCGTACACAAAGATCATAAGGAGCCAAGCATTTTATTTTTTTGGGGGGGGGGGAATACCAACACGAGGCTAATCGGTAGTGAAGCCGTCAGCATAAAGGACAGAATAATAGCTTCTTTAACCCACAAGAGGGCTGGATCATTTGTAGGCTAGAACATACCAATTTAATAACACTGCTCATGGCTTTGCTCACCTTTATAAAGACAAAAATCTAATTTGGACTAATTTGATATGATCGTCTTCCCAATCAAAAGCGCCCAACACAGACTTTCATTTCAGGATAAAACAACTGCTGTAAGCAAGCCATCATGAAATAATTACCTTTGATAGCATATCATTATTGGGACAAATACCATTAAAAGAATGCTCCCTTTAATTCCTCCTGTACCTCCCAACTAGTATGTGGGGTGGCTCTTAATTGTCCAAGCAGGAGTAGGTCACGTTGACCACAAGCCACATGCAACCATCGGGGGCATAATCCAACTCTTCCCCAGAAACTCCACAAATGACCTTGAGCACAGCTCACCCACATCCTATTTTTGCCAACTGCAGAAGCGCCATTTTTGCTGAGCTTTGCCAACTCAAAGCTGGAAACAATGGCCAACCACTTCATCAAGCACTGCTCACCAATCTTCCATCTCTTCCTATTGTTCACGTCAGGCCTTGATGGAAGCAGGCACCAATTTACTTGCAACTGTGAAAATTCTATGCTCAAAATTCGCCCGTGAGGCTAAAAAGAGGAAAGCCAACCCTAACGAGACACACTTCCATTTTGTTTTAACAGAACTGTTCCTTTTAGCAACCTTTTTATTTTAGTAAAGGTAAAAGTAAATGACCCTTGGATGGTTAAGTCCAGTCAAAGGTGAATATGGGGTGTGGCGCTCATCTTGCTTCAGGCCGAGGGAGCCGGTGTTTGTCCACCGACAGCTTTCCGGGTCATGTGGCCAGCATGACTGTCACAGTGGCCTGGGTGGGCTACTTCAGAGTAACGACTCCACACTGCTCTGCATTTTATCTTTTTATTGGTGCTGCGTATTTACAGTGCTAAAGGCAATACTATTTACAGAGACACATCTTATCCGCTTGAGTCAGAACCTCCGAATGGCGTTTGGCGCGTTTTTCTCCAACATAACAACTTGGGGAGACCCAGCCTCTTCCCCCTACGTTTTCTGCGCAATTCCGGAGTTGGGGGGATAGGTCTGCCCCCCTTGCTTTCCCCTTCCTGTCCCACCTGGGACGATGGCTCCTCTACCCTGCCTGAGCCTCGGACACCGCTTCCTGCTTCCCCACTTGCGTCGGAACTCTCCCTGCTTTCCCCTGCGCTCGGGGATGGGCTGGAACTCAGGAGGGGAGGGACTTCGCGATATCCCCTGTCCCTCACAATGACTAAACCACTTCTGGCACATAAGAACATTGTGATGGAAGCCAGAGTGCATAGAAACGCCATTTACCGTCCTGCCACAGGGGTACCTATTTATTTACGGTACTTGCACTGATATGCTTTCAAACTGCTAGGTTGGCAGGAGCTGGGACAGAGCAACGGGAGCTCATCCTGTCACATGGATTCAAACTGCCAACCTTCTGATCGGCAAGCCTAAGAGGTTTAGACCACAGCGCCACCTGCGTTCCTTTCATTTTTTTTAATACATAGCATAGAAGCAGGTGCTGCCTCTTTTTTGGCGATCACTCATAGCAAAGTAAGATTGTCTTCCATAGACATGGTTCTAACAATGAGTCCGTAAGTGACTGTGGAGGCCAATTCTGGATCCACACGTCCTTCCACAGCGTGGGGCAGAAGGGCCAGAAAACACAGCAGAGCCGGAGTTCCGCATTTAGAAGCGAACAATTTGATCCACTTTACCATCTAAACAGGATGTGTGTGTGTCTGTGTGTCCGTGTCCCCATTAAGACCATTAAGCACTGAGCCTAAAAAGACCAAACTGCACAACTGCCTCTCCGATAACTTAGTGAGGTTTTTTATAAATATATATATATAAAAACCAGCTGACTACAAAACCTTTACTAATGCTTTAAAGACAAATATGCAGATCACATTGAAACAGTAAGAGGGAAAACCAAGTCAATGCCTTCAAAGGCCTCTTTGTGCTTTGACAGTAGTTTCAGTCTCCAAGTCAGCAGTACAAAGCTCTAAAAATTGCATGTAAAATTAGGACAAATTATTGTAAGTGGAGCAGCAAGGGAACATTAACGATATCTAAGACAGTAACACGGTAATTTCGGAAGAGGGCAGGGCTGCAAAACAAGAAATAAAGAAATAATCCCATTTTATTTTTATGTTCCCAAAGTTGAGGATCGACACAAATACTGCAATTGTAACTTTACTGTGCAAAGGTGTACCATATTTTCCCGTGGATTAGAGGTGGTTTTTTAACTAAAAATTGTGTTAAAAACTGGGGTCGTCCAATACACGGGTAGTGGCATTGGGGGGGGGGCTTGGTGCCGCTGGTGCCGCTGCGCGCGAGGAAATGATCTAGGGAGTGTTTCCTGCTGCATGGGGAGAGAAGCTCAACAGCTTTGGGCCATCTCCCCTCATTTTCTTAAAACTGAGTCCCCAAAAATAGAGGGGGGGCCTTATAGACAGGAAAGTACGGTACTTCACTGGAAATCAAGGAACCTGCAGCCCATATGGATGCTTTTACAAACATTTCCACTGAAATAAATGGGGTTCAGTCCCAGGACTGCACAGCATTGCAGCCTTGGCTCCACATGAAGACTTAGGCTGGCAAAGTCTAAATTATTCCCTGTTCCACCCCGTCCCCATAAAATAAAATAATTGGGATCGAACAGTTTTGTTTACCAAAAACAGGAGAAGGGAAGACAAGTTTTGTGACAATAAATAAATGCATTTTTATAAAATAAAAACTGGAGGGTTGTTTATTTGTTTTTAAGCTGGAAAATAACCACTATTTAGCCTAAAGAAAAGAGTTGATTTAAAAAAAATAAAAACCTTTAAACACACAGAAATTAGCAACTGTTTCGGTATGCTAATTTTTTTTAATTAAAAGATACTTCTGCAGCAAGAGCTCTTTCATATGCACTGCTGACTCTTCATCAAAAGCAAAGTTTCCAACTTAACACCAGCCTAGCTGGTGGCAGCCTGAAGGTTTACCATCTGCTGCCACCCCAAGTCACGGTGGCCACCTTCAGAACATATGCATCAAAGCGCCAAGATAAGAGACAGAAGGAATGCTGCAGAAGTCAGCAGAAAGGGAGGGGAGCCGAAAGCCCAGAGGCGGGCAACAGGCAAGCCACCAGAAAAAGGGAATATGGCGAATCGCGAAGTCACCTTATTCAACTCCCAGCCAAGGTCGCAAGGGACACAACTAGATGAACTACGAGCCAAGAATAAAATGTGCCTGTCTCCAGTCGGTTTTTCCTTCAACAGAAACTTGCATGGATGGATTTGGAGGGACAATTTGCGTATCTGGGGGTAGTAAAACACCCCACAGGGACTTAATTCCGCTTCCCTGAATCAGTTTTTGTTTGCAAAATCCCATAAGACATTCAGAGCTTTATGGGAAGAGGCGTAGCTCGGTGGCAGAGCATCTGCCCTGCATGCAGAAGGTCCCAGGTTCAATCCCTGGCGTCTCCAGTTCGGGCTGAAAACCCAGAGAGCTGCTGCCGGTAAGAGTAGACCATACTGAGCTAGATGGACCAATTATCTGCACCTCAATACTTTCCATTGGCTGGTGTAAAACAGAATCCCAAATGGGGACCCAGGGAGTATAAGAGAAAGAAATTTCACAAAGATATCTCCGTCGGTAAAACATGAGACTCTTAAATCTCAGGCTCATGAGTTCAAGTCCCACGTTGGGCAAAAGATTCCTGCATTGCAGAGGGTTCGGCTTAGATGACCCTTGTGGTCACTTTCAACTCTACAGTTCTGTGTTCTATGAAACTGAGGGTCAGAGTACAGTACATGTTTTATGTAAGAAACCTGTGACTGGATTTCCCCTGCATCACCTTCTTTACTTCAAAGCAGATACACAAGATACTAATTTGATCTGATAGGGGGAAGCAGTGCTGCAGGGGACGCATTTACCCCCTTTCCCCCATGCCGCCACCACCCCGATCTATTTGCTCCACATACAATGAAGCTGCTGTTAGGTCCAGGGGAAAGGGGCGTAAGGGCACCATACAGGAATATGCTCTTTCCAAGAACTCAGAGAATGAACAGCATCTTTGCGAAGTTATAATTCCCAGGATTCTTTGGGCAACACCATGAGACATGTAATGTTTGCTGCGTGGCCCACACCTAAAGCAACCAACTTCTCTATCTCTGGAAACTTTTCCCCTGATGCAGGATGGAGAGGGGTGTATTTTCACCACACAAACTGGCCTCCTCGCAGACACGACTGCCAGGGCACTGAATTGCAAATCCAAAGAGAGATTTAATATTAAATGGGGATTGAAGCTCTTATCTTACAAAGTGGGAAACCCCCTTCCTTTCCTTGCAATTTGCTTTCGTCATCTTCTGTCTCTCTTTTTTTGCCATGCATTGATTAAAGAAAAGTAAGACCACAAGGAGCTAAATAAAACTGGTTCAGCCTCTGGGCTGCCAGTTGGCTATTCCTGGCCCTAGACCACCTGCAAAAACCTCCTTCAGGCAGCAAAAAATCCTCATTTGCTGGCTGTCCTTTCTTCCTCTTGATTTCTGCTTGCCAGCAAGTGAGAGCAAGGGAGAAACTGAGCACATCTGGCAATCTCTGTATTTGCTGATCTTGGGTTCTGTTTTTCCCGTATTTGCAAGGCTGGCCTAGAAGGCAGTGACTGTTGCCTTCCGCTAACAGACTGCCAGCATCTCATAGGTCTCCGCCGCTGAAGTGCTCAAGCTCCATTCTGCTCCTATGCAAACAGTTCTGGCTTGTGCACCAGCAGTGGATGAATCCCACACATGGATGCACCCCAAGACTTGCAGCTATCTGCTCCATCCCTCCTGGTGAAGGATTAGGAGGTTAAGTCGTTCCTGGACCATCCTACCGTCTTACAGATTTATACAGTATACACAGCTGAAAGCTATCATCGGCTTGGTCAAATTGCTCTTGCCGTCTAGGCTCTTTAATAAATACGCAAAGAAAGGAACACCAGACCAGATCAGACCCTTATAAGTAGATGTAAGCAGATGAGAATGAAAAAGACGTTGACTTACAAGCCTGACCTAGTGACACTGGAGGAAATGGAACTAAATTGACTCGAATCTAAGCGCTCTGACCAAAGAGGTCTGCAATCCAGGCGGCAAGACATTACTGAGAGGTCTCCTAGCGTTGCAAGCTTAATGCACCATACATCACAGCGGAAAGGGAGGTGTTACTAGTTATTTCCGAGGACACACGTTTTACCACACTGACATCCATCAGGTATTTGTATTCATTTCTTGTGTCTTTCTTTCTTGTATTTATTTCTGACCAACAAGCAGTGGGTTGCCCACTCCTTCCCAACAGCGATCGTATTTCTGAACATGGACACAGTGCAATAAGAACATGATTATCAGTGCACAAGGTCCCTTACAGGGTAGCAAGAAGAAACAGCAGTAGTCCCTGCCTGAATAGGCTAACAGCATGAAATATGACGCAGGGGAACACCAGAGGTATATGAGAGGCAACGGTTATTGGAGAAGGCTTCAGTTCAGTTTTGTGAGGAGTGTTGTTTTTGCTTGTTACTGTGTTGTGTATTTTTGTGTTTTTGTATTGCAAACCGCCCTGTGATCCTCAGATGAAGGGTGGTATAGAAATTTAATTAAATAATAATAGTAATAATAATAAATTTGAGCCACTTGCAAAGTTCTGATCTGGCAATGGGTCACAAATGGCTCCAACATCCAAACAGTGTTGGGACCTTGGCTGGGAGGGTTGTACAGAAAGAAACCTGTTCCCTCCCTCCTTCTCAGCTTAACATATCCAACTCCCTCCCCTCAACAGCCATCTCCATTTCTAGCAAACAGAGGACAGTCTCACCAGCCAGAATACTAGTGCATGAGCCTAGTTCAGGCATAGGCAAACTCAGCCCTCCAGATGTTTTGGGACTACAATTAACATCATCCCTGACCACCGGGTCCTGTTAGCTAGGGGTGGTGGGAGTTGTAGTCCCAAAACATCTGGAGGGCCGAGTTTGCCTATGCCTGGCCTAGTTCATATGCTTTGGGAATTTGGCATTTTCAGTATTTTGGATATCCAAGGGTTGGGCATCTGTAGCCGAGTCAAAAGTCTTGACTTATATATAATATATGAAGACTCTTGATTTGCAGTGTGTGTGTTATTTCTATAGCAGGTCTCATGCTTCTTATTCGTTATCTCAATGATTCTTATAACTGTGTAAGTATGCTTATCCTAAGAAAGAGAGAGGATTGTTTACCTAAGTCAAAGATAGAGAAGTTCCCCGCTCACCATTAAGAGTCACATTCCCTTGGAGAATAGTTGCCAGCAACACAGCAAGAGTAGGAGGAGCTTGCTGTGGGAAAGCATACAGCCACACCCAATTCTCTCTCTCTCTCTCTCTCTCTCTCTCTCTCTCCATCACACAAACACACATAAACACACACACACACAAACACACCCTGCAGGTCACACATTCTCTGTCCCTGGTAACACTATCCTGTGAGAGTATGTGACTGAACTGGCAGATGAACCAGGCATTTCCACCTCGCAACTGAGGTGTTAAACCCAGAATTTAGAGTACAGATCAAATGCACACAGTATGAAAGGGCAGATTTAAAATTTTCAAATAAATGAAAGAAATAAACCTCATCTGAGTGACTACAAGGAGCCATCAAAAGACTGGCAGATTAAATGCCGAATGAAGAAGTGCGCCTTTAAAAGTTAAACAGCCCATTTCATTAGCGTGTCACCCAAGTTTGACTTGGATCACTAATTGGCTGTACTTAACCAGGGCAGTCACTTTAATCGCATCATCTCTTTGGTCTCTCAATTAGGCTTACAAGAGCCACATCTTGTTCATAATTGTTTACTCAAGACAAAACGAAATTACCCTGGATGGAATCTGGGTGTATTTTATCCCACATATACTAAAAATAAGGAGGCAGGGAACCATCATTTTCTTCCCCATAGTTTTTAACTTGGGGGGACTGAAAAGAACAAGGAGAAACACCTTTTTAAAATTCACTTTTATTCTCCTCTATTGCCCTGAGACACACACACACACACACACACCCGCAAACCTCCAACTAACACCCCAGACTCTCACACCAACTCCACTGAACGTATATTTCCCCCCCCCCAATGTTTCCGTCTCACCTAATACCAAAAGACCAAAACTGCAGTCTTTCCTAGAATGTAAGACAAGCTGTGCCAGATCAGGGTACGTAGCCCATCTAGTCCAGCATCTCATTCACACAGCGGCCTACCAGATGCCAACAGGAAGCCCCACAAGCAGGAGCCAAGGGCCACAACACTCTCCTCCCGCTGCAGCTTTCAGCAACTGGTATGCAGAAGCATAAGGCAGGCATAGGCAAACTCAGCCCTTTAGAAGTTTTCGGACTACAACTCCCATCATCCCTGACCACTGGTCCTGTTAGCTAGGGATGATGGGTGTTGTAGTCCCAAAACATCTGGAGGGCCAAGTTTGCCTATGCCTGGCATAAGGCCTCTGACAGTGGAGGTAGAACATGGCCACTGTGGCTAGTAGCCACTGAGAGCCTTATCGTCCAGAAGCCTTATTCCTCAAGCCCACCAAAGGCTTCCCCCAAGCACACATGAGGGATAATTTCCCCCCCACCCTTGGAAATTTGACAGCATTTCTATTCACCTCTTCACTAGGCAAACACAATACCCCACCTTTTTGCTGCTAGTGAAACACTCAAGGCATGCCATTTGAAAGTAACATAAAATAATAATAAGAAAAACAGCAAACACAGTACAGTCATACGTCGTGTTGCGCCCGCTGCGGGTTGCGTTTTTTATGTGTTGTGAACGCAGCAGACCCAGAAGTGTTTACTTCCGGGTTTTGCCGCGCGTGCATGCGCAGAAGTGCTCTAACACGCTTTCGCGCATGCGCAAAAGCACAGCTCAGGTTGCGGACTTTTCGGGGTGCGAACGGCACCCCCGGAACGGATTGGGTCCGCAACCCGTGGTACCACTGTATTTCCCCATCACAGAATACTGGGAACTGTCATTTGTTAAAGGTGCTGTGAATTGTACCTCCGTGAAGGGTAAACTACAGCTCCCAGAATTCTTTGGGGGAAGTCATGTACTTTGTACTTATGCTGTGTACGCAGCCACAAAATGTTTGCCAAGCTCCAATACGGGGGGGTGGGAGGCAAAACTGGAGCATAGCAAGTGGGGAGGGAGGACCCGTCTTAAAGGAACTCCTGTTTTGTAATTAGTTCTGAGCCTTCCTTCAAGTTGCACCCAAGGTTGAAAGAAAACGAAACGTTCATGCCTTGAGAACCTGTTTGTCAGCATTTGCAGCATTTACACTTACCTTTTGAGTAAAATCGGGGACGTCATATTTTGGGGGAACAGGATGCACAATTTTCCATCTTACTTTCTTTCAAAGTTGCCATTCCTGGCAGCAACCTGGCACCTTATTTGGCATATTTTTAGCTACAGCACAGTAGCCGGGGCATAGCATTTTTTCAAAAATATAAAAATTTCACTGGGCCCTTTTTGCAGACTGGCACCATATTCTTTAGCTCAAATATATTTTGCATGACCTTACATGAATTGCTTAGATAAAAGCCTTTCCCTCCCCCCCTTCTACTTTTGTTATTTTAAAGTGCAGATGCATTTGAGTCATTTTCCCTCTTTGTTTCATATCCTTAAGATCCGCAGCTTCAAAGACAGAATGTCAGCATGCAGTCGATTTATGACTGAACTCTTGAAGAGACACTGAAGAATTACCTTGTCAATCACCCCAAGGACTCTAAAGGCCTTCAGTTCCTCGGCAGGGCTCCTTAGGTTCCAAGAGGGCCTTGAACTTAGTGATCCTGGAGGCTAATGGAAGATATCAAAGATTACAACATCAATCAGGGTGGTACTTGAAGGAAGACTGCCTGCTGGAGCAAATGCCAGGCTGAAGGAAACTAAATTTATCATAAATCAGAGAGAGGGAAGATGAAAGAAGTTTGCTGTTTGTCCTTAATGCAAAAAAGGAAGCAGGGGGAGTTGATAGTAAATAAATCGCTGGGACACTGAAAATGGAAATGTGGCAAAAAGGAATATTAATATTTTAAGAAAAATATATTAAGAATTTAGTTCTTTGTGCATGCAAGGAATCTCGGGTACATTGCCCGTATCCATTACTCTAGGTTTGAAGGAAGAGGAACAAAAATAAGAGTGACAAAAGTATAGCAGGGAAACTACCGGCAATGGTTTGTGCAATTATTCAGTCTTTACTTTCATTAGGGGGGGGGGGGGAACCCTCTAAAACCAGAAAAGAGATTTGCTAAATAGCCTGACTTTAAACTAACTATGGATTGTGAACCTAATTCTGGCTCCCCAACTATAAACATATAAGCAAGGGACATCCTTTCCCTCCAAGGAGATGCACTTAGTGGTCACAGCTCCAAGTGGGGCAGAAGAGAGAGTTAACCTGCCACAAACCCAAATCAGTCACATTTTGACAGAAGGTAGAAATTCCCTAATTAGATTAGTTGTTTTAAAAAAGGTAAAGGACCCCTGACAGTTAAGTCCAGTTGCAGACTACTCTGGGGTTGCGGCGCTCATCTCGCTTTACTGGCCAAGGGAGCCGTTTGTCCGCAGACAATTTTTCTGGGTCATGTGGCCAGCATGACTAAGCCACTTTTGGCAAAACCAGAGCAGTGCATGGAAACGCCGTTTACCTTCCCGCTGGAGCGGTACCTATTTATCTACTTGCACTTTTTTGGCGTGCTTTCAAACTGCTAGGCTGGCAGGAGCTGGGACCGAGCAACCAGAGCTCACTCCGTCGTGGGGTCGTGGGGATTTGAACTGCCGACCTTCTGATTGGCAAGCCCAAGCAGCTCAGTGGTTTAGACCACAGCGTCACCCGCATGTTAGGAAACACCAATTCCCCTCAAACAGCTGCAATTCCCAGTTAACTTTTGAGGAGGGATTTGCGTGTTAAACTACTCCGAGAGCTACAGTGAGGGGAACTGGGGGTCTCCTAACAATTCTCAGCACCCTTAGAAACGACAGCTCCCAGAATTCTTTGGGGGAAGCCATGATTGTTGAAAGTGCTTTGAATGTGTGGTGTGAATGTGGCCTTAGTAATAACCCACCCCAATACCTCTATTCAGACCGTCTGCTTCTGTGTCAATGCACAAGAGAGCAGTGAGGTTAAGCCAAACAGATCTTCTCCTCGTTTTATGCTCTGAGAAGTTGCTCCTCCTGGTGTCTGCATGAACAGCAGAAATCTCTACAGGGAAGTGCAGCTTTTCTTTGCCCTGCTTAAAAGGGGGGAAATGGTTCTAGTTTGTGGGGAGGTTTCAGGAGGGCAGGAGGCAAAAATAAACAAATGTCTTTTTCTTCTTTCTCACCTCCCTTCTCATAAGCCCTCAAAAACACAATGGGTAGGGTTCAATCAACGAATCCTGTCGGCAGAGGGCAGAACAAGGACTTCCGCTGGCAAAATGGGGCCTTCCCCACTCTACTCCCTCCATGTTCCACAAACTTGGGTTGGAGGGGATTGGAAGAAGCCCTGGAACAGTGAGCAAGGGGAGGGGAGGGGATTTCATTCCAGCTTTCCAGCCGAAACGCCTGTCCTGACAGAATGATTGACACAGTGTGACATGGAATTTTTCCCTACATGGGGACCATTCAAGGCTTGGAAAGAACCTGAAGGGAATTTAAGGCCAACCCTGTACCATAACATCCCAATGCACAAATATACCACTAAAAATTAAGCAGCCCTTAGGTGGGGTGAAAAACGTCCTCCAAAGCTCATCTGGGGAGTTCTATTGGAGTAGAAGAGGCTTCCTTTCCCTGTTTTGTTTTTTCTCGCCCCCAAAAACCTTCCCTCAAAACAGAAAACAACAACAAAAGGCAATCACCATTCAGCGAGGCAGAGATTAATTTACCCCTTTGCCTATTCACAGCAACTAGCTGCCTTCAACTATTCTTAGGGTTGTTCAAAGTAAGATGAAAGACTCATTTGCCCTTTTTTGTCCTTCTGTGATACAAATGTAGACAGACAGGAAGTTTGGAACTTTTAACGTTTACTACATGAGAGCAGTCATCGACAATCACACACAGTTTTGTGTGACTGCAGCAAAAGACATCTAAGCTAAGAACAGAAAGGTCCTCGGGGAATCTTTTATTTTATTTTTTGGCTGTTGCTGAAGAAGGGCAAAGTCAAGATTTGTTAAAGGATGTATCTCGTTCTCTCAGTTCCAAGTCCAAGAGCTACCACCCCAGTCCCTGCAAATGTTTTAACGATCACTCCTTGCTGGAAAAATCCCCATGTAAAGATCGCACTGAAGATGGCTTCAGAAGCGCCTTAATGTTCAAAGACTATCATATCACCAAGGTGTCCCTTATCATTACTTTAAAAGAACATCTTCTCCTGTGCAATCCTGTCTGCTCGCCTCCCCTCCAAATCAGGAGGAGAGGCTCCTCCGTAACTTCCAACTTTTAAAAAAAAAAGCTGGGATGCGAGATTGTGCTTTTTCTATTGTTGCATCTACAGTTTGGAAGTTAACACCTGAAGAAATCCACCTACAAACTTCCTTGTTCTCACCCTGCCCAAACAAGACTTTTTTAAAAGCCTTTCCTCAGAGGGTGGTGCTACTGCCGTTTTTGTGCCCCCCGTTTCAGAATCATGCAGTCATAGAATTGTAAAGTTGGAAGGGACCCCAAGGGTCATCTAGTCCAACCCCCTGCAATGCAGTAATCTCATCTAAAGCATTTAAAGCTTTAAAACTTCCAAGGAAGGAGAGTCCATAACCTCCTGAGGGAGTCCGTTCCACTGTCAAACAGCTCTTACTATCAGAAAGTTCTAGTTACAGGAAGGTAGCCGTGTTGGTCTGCCGTAGTCGAAACCAAATTTAAAAAATCCTTCCAGTAGCACCTTAGAGACCAACTAAGTTTGTCATTGGCATGAGCTTTCGTGTACATGGATCTGAAGAAGTGTGCAAGCACACGAAAACTCATACCAATGACAAACTTAGTTGGTCTCTAAGTGGCGCTGTGGGTTAAACCACAGAACCTAGGGCTTGCCGATCAGAAGGTCGGTGATTCGAATCCCTGTGACGGGGTGTGCTCTTGTTGCTCGGTCCCAGCTCCTGCCAACCTAGCAGTTCGAAAGCACGTCAAAGTGCAAGTAGATAAATAGGTACTGCTCCAAGCGGAAAGGTAAACGCCGTTTCCGTGTGCTGCTCTGGTTCGCCAGAAGCGGCTTTGTCATGCTGGCCACATGACCAGGAAGCTGTACACCAGCTCCCTCGGCCAATAATGCGAGATGAGCGCCGCAACCCCAGAGTCAGTCACGACTGGACCTAATGGTCAGGGGTCCCTTTACCTTTAAGGTGCTACTGGAAGGATTTTTTTTATTTTGTCAGAAAGTTCTTCCTTATGTTTAGTCACCAAACTTTAATCCTTTGGTATGGATCCTAACCCTTCAGAGCAGGAAAAAGAAGCTTGCTCAATCTTCCATGTGACAGCCATTTAGATATTTGAAGGTGGCGCTCAATACTTAGTACTGGCCTTAGCTTGGGCGGTTTGGTTTTTTAAAAAAAATATCTTTTTTTTATTTTTCAATTGTGAATTGTGATCTTTAATCCAGCATTCTTCTTTCTTAAGCTGAAAATCCATGAATAAGCTAAATAACTGCTGATAAGCCAAACAGGACAGGGAAGCTATGGTCTGCCTAAAGCAAAAGTCAAGATGGTGCCCACCACCACCCCAAAAGACCATGCACAAAAACTGGCAGCAGAATCTGACCCCAGTGTTGATGGCCAAACACCATCCTTTCCTACACCCGAGGACAGCACGTGGCACAGTGCAAGCCACATGGCAGACACAGCTATGTTTCTGTGGCATTCCCTGCCCCCAAATCTGCCACCTGAGATAGCTGCTTCCTTCTCTCTAATGGCAAGAATAGTGCCTTAATTATGGGCAGCCTTCCCTCTCCACTTCTGCAATGCTTTGGTCCAGAGCTGAAACTATTTGCTTATCTGGCAGAATCCTGCTTCTGTAATTCATAAGGAGAAGCAAACAGCTATGCAAGGTGCACATACAAACACACCAGGAGAGATTACAGTTGTACCTTGGAAGCCAAACGCCTTTGCGAGTCAAACGTTTTGCAGCTTCCTGCAACCAATCGGAAGCCACGCCTTGGTTTCCAAACGTTTTGGAAGTTGATTGGACTTCCGAAACGGATTCTGTTTGACTTCCGAGGTACAATTGTACATTATTTTGCATTTTGTAAAAAGAAAAGAACCTACTCCAGAAACCGAACCGTCTTCTGATGAGGGTTTACAATAGAGGCTTGAAATTTTTTCTGCTCTCATCAGATATTCCGAAGTCTTCCTCTTCACTGCTTCGCGGCGAGTTGGACTTGACTCCCCTGTGTGATATAAGACAACAGTGTTAAAAATCTGCCACCTCTGAGGTTTTGTCTTCCTGTTGATTCAGCTCAAATCAATGGGTTGCATCCAAGGCTGCTTTTCCACTAGCTCAGTAAACTTCCACTCGTGCAGTGGTTCTCTCCTCTCCCCTACAGAGCCGACACACCGCCTCAAAATCTGCTTCAGAGGATTGGAGGACCTTGTGGAGAAGATTTTAAGGGTGCACAGGGAGAGAAGAGGAAGTCCAGTTGTGCAAGCGGAATACCACATGTTCAGTGCTGGTGACAAACCAGTGGTTTTCCATTTGTCATAGTTGTGAGTTGCTGGAAGCTTCCAACTACTAAGTAATTCTAGCTAGTAGTATTTACATAATCTCCAACTACTACGGCTCAATTTGGCTTCAGTATCACAGATATCCATAAAATTGTTTGCATTTGCATGATTCACCTCTATCAGGAAGTTTGGCATTTTACTATATTTTTAGATGTGCAACGCAGCCAGATGGGCGGTATAGAATTAATGAAGTTGTTGTTGTCGTTGTCACCAATTCTGGACATTAACATCTATTACACACACTCACATACACTCACGCATATACAATTTAACATCTCATTCAATGGTAACATTTTCTAGCTTAGAATTTTTGAGATGTTAAGGATAAAGTTGAGGATTCTATTTTCCTTGTTCTTCTTTAAATGAAAGAGACTGCTGCTTAATATATTTTGAGTTTGTCACAGCTAGAAATTAGCATGCTGCACATGCCTCCGATTCTATTCATTGCATAAACATCAAACACAAGACAAAGAAATTGCTAATTATTATCAAATTGTAAAAATTCATATTTCTAGCACATATCTTGAGATATTCAATAGGCGGTCTTCCTAAGTTCACTTTAAGGTGCTTTCTTTTTTTCATAGCTTTGTGGGTTCATATGTATATAGGAATACAAGTGTTAACTGCGTTAAAGCCTTTAATTTTTCTTGATGGCAAGATCATGCAAGGTCACCCCACTTCAAACAAAAGATTCATTTTCTATTTAGTTGTTTTCCTAGATACCAGCAGATATTTGTGTTTCATTTGATAAAGATCAAAGCTTTTCACCTAAATCAGTCAGATTCGAAAAAAGAAAAGAAAATGAGCAGTGTCATTTTAAATGTTTGAAAAAAACTACCCTCCTCTGAAGATATAAAAAGTGTGTTAATGCTGATGACAGAGACCTTCAAATAAAAAAAAACCCTTCGAGATTCCTCTTCTCTCTCTTTTTCTCTCTCTCCCTCCCTCCCCATTTGCTATACAGCAGCTGTGCCTCACACAAATTCACATGAATGAAAATATTTGGGAGAGAAACCACCCCCTTAGCTTGTTTTCCATATGACTTTCCTGTAATTATTTTGTAAACTGTTCGCACAACAATATATAAAAACATCTGCAAAAACAGGTAATTAATGTGTCAAGCTAAACTAATGCATTTTTATGGTGGCCATGCTTCGTCAACTGTAATTATAACTCTTTTTAAGCAAATGATGATGTGTTTGTTGCAATGTGAAAGTGGTTATTTTAGATGCTCTGTTCACCGTTACTGCAAACAGAATATTTAAAAAAAAGGAGGGGGTGCGACTCTACACAGCTTACTACGCAACGTATACAGGCTTCTAGCCATTTGCTTCCCCTCATCGCAAACCATCTTATTACGCTTAAAGGGTTGATCTTTCTTTTATTTGGATCGGCAACTGTGCTGGTCAGGTCAAATTGAATTCTTCTTGGCCACAGACACGCAGAAACAGAGGTCACTGCCTTGTACTGGCAGTCAGACCCTTGGTACATCAAGCTTAGTATTCTCAAGAATGACTGGCAGCACCTCTCCAGGGTTTTAGTAAGGGGCAGCCCAAAGTCCTATCTACTTGGGGACCATTTTGTCTCCAAGGGCCAGATCTTTATCAGGATCCACCTCAAGGGTTAAATATGATAGGTGGGTGGGGTTTCAAAGCATGTTGGGACTTCAAAGCGCTTGGCAGGCAGCAAGGTGATGCTAAAAGGCTTTTTGCTATGTTTCAGCAGCCCCTGGTTGCCGCAACTGGTTGTCAGGCACCCTGGAAGCTGCGGAAGGGGGTCGATCGGCAGGGCCAAGCCTCACCCATGTATGAGTTCAGGTACGGGGTACATGGGTGTTGCTTGCCCAAACTAGCCTTGCGGAAAGTTGGGTCTATGTGGTGCAGATACCCCAACCCTGCCCTACCTTGGAGATAGTGAGGATTGAACCTGGGAACCTCTGAATGCAAATGAGATGCTCTGCCACCGAGCTACAGACCTCCTTCTCCAATCGAACCTGGGATCTTCTGTATGCAATGCAGATAAACAGAAAAACCTGTCTCATTCTTCACCCCCTCCTTCTGCCTCAAATATCCAAGCCCTGCCTCATAACCTTATGCAGGAACAGTGTTCCTGCAACGACACTAGTTTTGACACTGTTTTTTTTTGTACAGCCAATACATCAAGTATGATGCGCAGAATATTTAATCTGTCCAGTGTTTAAGCTTAATAATTCATTAAAACATTGACTGTAACTGAATTACAGCATGACCTATGGTGGGTCAAAACTGCAGCACTAACCAGGTATAGAAAGTTAATATTGCATCTCGAGCCTTGCTTACAGGAATAAGATAATAATTTGAAAAAACTACCCTATAAAAGCACACTAACTGAAAGCAAGATGAGAGTTGCATTCATTCATTTATGGTACATGTCAACTACATTCCTTGGTAGGCTTCAAAAGCAAATGAGAATCAATTTGTGTTGTTGTTTTTATCAATAAAGAACTCTGTTAATTTCACAGTAGAGGCTTCGGGGCTTGACAACTGCAAGCAGAGGGATGAGGCGCTCTCTGTGTGGAAGTCATTTGTTCAGGAGAGGCCATTTGAGGGAAGTAGCATTTGATCATCAATAAACGCCAGCCACATTAATAATAATAATAAAAAGATTAGAAGCCTCTAGAATTGCCTTCCCCCAACCTGATGTCCTCTAGATGTTGTTGGAGTAGAACTCCTATCACCCCTAACCCCTGGCAATGGCTGGTGGGAATTGCAGTCCAAAACATCTTGAGGATTCCTGGATGAGGACACCAACTTGAGGACTCCAGTGCATGTAGGTTAGACTAAAAGATTTACAGAAAATGTTTTGGAGATGTGATATAAACTATAGCTCAGATAAGTCTTCCCACTGACGCCAGGCGCCATTCTGCACGTCCCCTTGTTTCTCACAGAAAGAGTATTGGATCCTATGACAGGATATCAGGCAATGTCTAAGGTTGTGCAAGCGGGGTTCAGTTGTCCCAGTGGGACTTCCTTTTCCTCTCCGTCCTCCGCCACCCCGTTCCACTTGTGCCCCAAAACCTGCTTGGAAGGTGTCCTCATTTCCACCACCACCACCACCAAGCATTGCAGCAGCTCCGTTTAGAAAACTAAGAAATGCTCTACTGTAATGTTGAAATTCCACTCCTAACGTTCATTTATCTAGTTATTCAATGTATTTTAGTACATACATATTTTAGCTCTTTAGTATACACACACACACACACACACACACACACACACACACACAGCTTGCTGAGCGGTTTACAAGAACAGCTGTAAGACAGTTCCTGCCCTCAGGTTTCCAATCTAAAAAGACACAAGGGAAAGGGGAGAGGGGTGGAGAAAGGGGGAAGCAAGCTGAGGCTCGGCATAGCTTCATCGGATGCTTCGAATGGCTCTGAAATACTGTCCAAAGGGCCAAGGCCCTTTAAGGAAGACCCATTGAGGTGGGTTTTTTCCAATTAAACACCCACATAGCTGCTGAATTCACATGCCCACAAATCACAGCAGCATGAGATTCATGCCACAGGACAGGAGTCCCCTCGCTGCTGCTTCGGGATGTAAATAAGGTTTTGGCCTTCTATGGAGAAGGAAACTTTCCTTTGACTATCTCTCAAAATCTAAGATGGAGCACTTCCCAGAATCACTACAGCCTCTTTCTTTAGGCTGGCATTTAAAGGATCTGGTTAAAGGTGACGTAAGATAATTTTGTTTCCTCTTCTTAGCTGGTTCTGTGAGAATGGGTGCTTTATTGTGCTGGTTGAAATTTCAAATCTGGGCTTTGGATCAAGACAAAACACGGAGGGAGAAGCAACGGCTTCTTACTGCCGACAAGAAAACAAAATGGTGCCAGAAGCGCTCCGTGTTCCAGCATAAAGACTACAGAAACAGGAGGAGGCTGTTTTCATAGCCATGTTCTGAGGTTGTTCACACACAACCTCTGAACAGTGGGGAAGGAAGGCGCGATATTTTCCAGTTCCCTTTGCATTCTGTTCTGGAAGAGCTTTCAATCCAGCAAAGGCAGAGATGGCCAAGAATCAGAGCAGCACAAAAGGAACTTGTTAGGCAACAAAGAGGAACCTAGCAGACGCCTGATCCTGGGAAACCAGCTACAGCAGCTTGAACAGCAAACAGAACTTTAGATACAGGGGCCGCAGGAAAAATATTTGTATTACATGCTTCCTGGAAGATACTGAAGTATCTTCTTTTTTCATTTTTTGCAAATTGAATTGCAAAAAAAGGGTAAAACAGGGAACCTGTGGCTCTCTAGACTTTTGGACTACAACTCCCATAATTCCTGGCCATTGACCATTCTGACTGGGGCTGATGGGCCTCAGATTAGCTACCCATAGCACTGGGTGTATTTTGCTGCCTTTGTACAAGGACATCTTCACACATTGCCAAACTTCCATAGACAAGTCTCTTCCATGTAGGAAATTGTGAGCTGGTTTGGTGTTTAGTGTCAGCCTAGAGACTGGGAGACCAGGGTTCAAATCCCCACTCAGCTATTAAGCTCAATGGGCGGCCATGGACCAGACCACTGCCTCTCGGCCTAACCTACCTCAAGACTGTTGTTGTGGGGATTAAATGAGGACTGGGGAATTTTGTGTGCCACCTTCATCTCCTCGCAGGGAAAAGGTGGAAGATCAATGCAATACATAAAACAAAATAGGAATAAATAAAGAGCAACCTGATGCAAGGAGAAGGGCAGTGGAGGTGCTACTAGGAAACACTACCCAATTAGCCCATGCAGTGCTCTGTGAGAATTGGCAACAGGGGCCCAGAACATTCCCAGGATGCTCTGTGGCAAGCAGAGACTCCGCAGCCAATATTTATTTATTTAAAATAGTTTCCATTCCCTGCTTTCCTCTAAAATGCTCAAGGCACCTCACCAAATAATAAAACACTACCATGTCAACTTGGGAAGAATTCCCTGAAGGTGGGGAAAAAACAAATAGGAAAGCCACTGCTTTTGCTTATAAGGGAATCAGATTTCTCGCTTGTTGATTTTTGAATCAACATTGAAGACAGGGAGGGCAACGTAGTTATGTGGCACATGGGTCATTCGAGGACTACTGCAAAGGGTCAATTAAGAAGGAGGCTGCTCACTAAATCAGAGGGCAATCAATGGGCCTGGAGGGGTGAACCGACCTCAGACTGCTCTGCAAGCTGATCAAAGACAGGAGGGGCACCATCAGCTCTACAGGAGGCCCGATCGTGTCTTTCTTTACAACTGGAGCTGCAAAGGGCAAGCAGAGCCAGCGTAGCTCCAGGGCAGGGATGGGGAACCTATGCCACACCAGGTGTTGGTGGACTACAACTCCCACCATCCCTGCCCACTGGCCATGGTAGCTGGGGCCGACAGGAGTTGAGCCTGGCAACATCTGGAGGGCCACGGGTTCCTTATCCCTATTCTGGCTGTTGCCGTGTATGCCAGTGGTAGTTAAAGAGGACGGTGGTCTCCATCAGCCCCAGCCAGCCTGGTAAGTGGGGTTGTAGCAACACCTGGAGACAATCATGCCGGACATCCCTGAAGTAACTCATCTCGCAGGGTTGTGAACTCTGGGCCTCAGCCATGCAATTGCATTAAGGGTGAGGAGGCTTTGGCCCTCCAGATGTTGATAGACTACAGGTCCCATCGGCCTTGACTATTGGCCATGCTAGCTAGGGGCGATAGGAGAAAGGGGAACATGAGTGGCAGCTTCACACACGAGGGTTCCCAATAGATAAATGTGTGACAGATGTAGTTTAGCAACATCTGGGGCCCCATGTTACCCCTGCCAAGTATCTCCCTAGTCAAAGCCCTAGGACCGCCACCATGACACGAAGAGGTTTCTTCTTATCTATCATGCTTTTGCTTTGTTTTTTGTTTTGAAGGTCATTACCCAGCCTGTGCTTTAGGGTTAAGTCGGATTTCAAATATATAAACACACAGCTGGATCATTTCCAAGCCAAAGCAAAAATAAAATCCTTCCGTCTGGTCCTGCTCTCTTGTTATTTCGCTGGACACTGTTGTCCTCGCTCTCGCTCTCGCTCTCTCTCCTTGGACCATCCCCAAGGAACAGAATTTGGGCCAAGAGGTTTCACTCCTTGTACCTGAGCCTTGGGCAGCCATCAGGCGCTACTAGTTTTCCAGCTTCCAAACGGAGACTGGCAGGCGACCGCTTTTGCCCTGAAGCGACAGGCAGATCAGTTTTCTTGGAGAGACTTGTAAGTGGAAACCATGTGACAGAAGAGCGATGAGGGATGGCGAAAAACAACAGCAACAATGCTGTACCACCAAAGGGTTCCAAATCCACTGATAAGCAAGGGTAATTTCCTTGACAGTTCTGTGCCTCAGAAGATCCAGCTCTCTTCAGCAGCTTGGCACCATGGCCAGCATTTCTTGGTAGAACTATACCCAGGATGAAAGGGTGAAGCCACAGAGATATAGGCACAACTCCTTGAGTTTCAATTTCTCTTGGTTGGAAAGCACATAAACGTTAACACCAAGGGGAGGGTCGCGGCTAGGAGCATCTCTGTTGCACACAATGGGGTCTCAGGTTCAACCTGCTGCCAATTGATGTAGACATGGAGATGGACCAAAGCTTCATAGGCCAATTCAGACGGTGGATCCAAGGAGAAAATAGCAACGCTTGCTTCCACTGTTGAGCGCTGAGTGATGAAGAGGCTTTGCTCTGGTTATCAAGAAACGGGGAGGTTTACACTGATGGGTTTAAAGCAGCGTTTCCTGAAATGAGAGCTGCCACCCTCTGGGGGGAGCTGGAATGTTCCAGGGGGGCGGTAGTGGCCTTGGGTGCCATTGCGGGGCGTTGAATAAAAATAAGGGGGCAGCAGAAGCAAAAAGAAAGAAGGTTCGTCCTTCTCATTAGGATTATTTTCAATGCTATTCATAATTTTTATGTTAACGTTATCCTTCATTGTCTTAACTTTCTGTGTGCAATGCGAATGTTACTATGGTTCATTTTAATAAATAATTTTATCACTTCAAGCTTCAAGGTGTCTTCTTTGCAACAACATCTTTCTTTACCATGTCGTAGGATGTAGGTAGAAATAGAGGTACATAAAAAAGAACGCATATTTGTCACTGCATCTTCCTGTTTGTTCACTTAAAGGTGGTAGATTTCGGGGGGGGGGGCTGAGTATTTATTTTTTTCTGAAAAGAGGGCAGTAGGCCAAATAAATCAGAGAGCCCCTGGTTTGGAGAGACTCTTTCTTTTTAATTGATTATTATTATTTTCTCATATACAAAACCAATATGTCCAAAATAACCTTAATCCACAGTTTCCTATATTGATACACCTCTAGTAAACATCGGTTAGAGAGACTCTTTTAAGAAGCCCTTCCTCTCCTAAGTGCATGGGGGCCTCTCTCCCACTGTCTGGCGCTCTCATTGAGCCACACTGTAGGCTGAATTTTAGTCAGAATAAATGTTGTTCCTGTGAGTGGAATTTGGCATAGGACTGGACTGTATCAAGGCTGCAGGGCCTCACATCTGAGGGTGTAATGCAGACCTCCAGGCCTCTCTATCTGGTCCTCAGGACTCTCCCTGGGCCACACCTCCTCAGCCACACACTCCACTCTCCTTGAGCATTTTTGCCTTGCAGGAATTGAGCATTTTTGCCCTTGAGCATTTTTGCCCTTGAATGCCCCTTGCTTGCCTGGATGGAGGGGTGTGTGGTACTGTAGAAACAAGCCTGCCACTCACAGGTAAGGTTTATGGGTTTTCTGCTTTGCCTACCTTTTCCTCTGGCCCCGCCCACTTGTGGCCCCCAGGAGGTTGCTCATAATGGAATGTGGCCCTCACTCTGAAAAAGGTCCTGTCCCCCATCCCCTTGACCATTTATGGCCATTACCCATCCTTGACTACATAGCAGTATGAATTCTATCATGCTTTCAATCCAGATGACCCCAGGTTCAAACCCGGTGAGCTCCAGTTAAAAGGATCAGGTAGCAGGCAAGGAGAGAAACCTCTTTCCACTACCCGGGGCAGCTTCCAGTCTAAGCAGACAATACAGTGGTAGCTCTGTTTTCGAACTGCTCAGTTCACGAACGTGGAACCCGAATGCTGCAAAAACCGGAAGTAGGTGTTCCAGTTTTCAAACTTTTTTTTTGGAACATGCTCCATTTTGAGTCCCCCTGTGTTTCCTGTTAGCTGCTAATTTGCGTCGCCCCCATTGCAATTCAAGTCTTCTGTTTCCGATTGCAGTGTTCTGAGGTGATATTTGGAGCTTATATTTGGTGCTTTTGTTTTTGCTATTTATTTTAGTTAGTTAGTTAGTTAGTTAGTTAGTTTGTTTGTTTGTTTGTTTGTTTGTTTGTTTTAAGGGCTTTTTCAGTTAATTTGTTTTTGTGGCTGTGTGGGTCCCAGTTCAGCTACTGAGTGAGTGCGTGACTGACTGCGGAAATGGATAAAAGCCCCCCATCCAAACAATGACTATCATCAGTGCAGGTAAGAAAAAAATTAATTTTAATTTTCATCATCTACAATACTGTTTTATTTATTGTATAGTACAGTGCATTGATTATTGCTTTCATTTTATGGATCAATGGTCTCGTTAAATAGTAAAATTCATGTTAAGTTGCTGTTTCAGGGGTTGTTTTTAAGAGTCTGGAACAGATGAATCCATTTTGCATTACTTTCTATGGGAAAGCGCGCTTTGGTTTTGGAACAGACTTCAGGAATGGATTAAGTTTGAGAACCAAGGTACCACTGTACTGGCCAAGGCGGTCAAACAGATTTTATTTATTTATTTATGTATTTAATTGAATTTGTAAACTGCTTAATTGCAAATAAAACCTCTAAGCAGTTTAGAGGAGTTGGGATAAGGCAGCTTCCTATGTTTCCATACATCTGAATGCCTCTGAATGTCTTGGATGTTTTAGTTGAGATCCCTGCATTGCAGGGGGTTGGACTAGATTACCCTCAGGGTCCCAGGATTCTATGATTCCTAATAGTTTTCAAATCCAGCAGCCAACAGAATCATCAGCAGTAGCGTAATTTAAAAAAAAAGTCTAGAGCACTGAAAAGTCTGCTTCCCTTTTTCTTTTTGTATTCTATTCTATCATTTGGATAATAAACGAGGTGATTGTATGTGCCTATGTTAATTAATGGAAGGGAAGCAGATCCCCACTGCACTAAACAAAGCAGGTGGGGAAGAGTCCTTTTAGCAACTTACAGATACAGTAAGAATAAATGCTGGTTGAGATACTGAGAAAAGGCTGCGTTCATCTGATTTTCACACTAATGTTGCATTGTTGGCAGGATGGCAACAGCTCAGTACTACGAACTACTAAGGCATCATATGCAAACCAATCTGAAGTTTTATTGCAGTCGTTTGGTATTTGATGCAAACTCCACAGAGGAAGAGAGAGAACTTCTCAGGAGTTCCAAAAGTTAATGCTCATGAAAATATACCCCCTTCTAATGCACTGGCTGTGCTTAGGAGATCATACATCTCCATTATTATTATTATTATTATTATTATTATTATTATTATTATTATTATTGCTATAACAAGTTTTTTTGTCAGTGCTTGCAGCCCCTTTGTGGCACAAGCAAACAAACTAGGAAGTCTTCAACCAACCATAGTTTGGGGGACTACAGTTACCAGCTTCAGAGCAGTAAGGATATTAAACCATGGTGTGAAGTTCATTATTCATCATTGCTTATTAATTTACATACTGCTTGCCTGCCCAAATGGCTTCCAAGTATAAAATCAATTATAAAACCCATACATAATCAAAAGCAGCTTTGAATTTCCTGGTTTGTTCCCAAACTGAAAATGATAGTTTCCCCGTTCAGGGGAAAAAAAACCTGGAAGTTTGTGGCTAATTAGAAGCTTCCTAGTTTGATAGTGGGTTGCCCAAATTCGCTCCCACACATATGGCAAAAGGCTTGTTCACATCTCAGTATATTAAGTCAAGAAAAGATCACCTGAACTGGCAATGCTGTACCTCTTAAACTCACTGCACGTACAGCATATGTAATGTCACCATGAGATTCTTGCAAGAGGACATGAGAAGTGGCCTTTTGGACTATATAAATTATAAAACTTAATGCTGTGAACTAAACGAGACAGCAGTTAAGAGGCTATTGCACTATTACAGTGCAAGGAAAGGAGAGATTTCTGCAAGGCACACCGCGAAGTAAAGTGCTCTAGATCAACTGATAGCAGAAATCATTAAGAGCAAAGATAAAAATCAAGAAGTGATGCTTTTGGTTTTTTGTTCTCCGTGTTCAAGCAACTGAAGTTTGGAAGCTTCAAATCCCACTTACTTGGTGCCACCATGTGGCAATAATCTGTATTGCCACTTTTTCCATCAATGAAGAATGGAAACTGGTTCACAAGCAAAAACATTCCAACACTTGTGTAAATCCTTCTATTCCTGGGGTCCAAACTGTGAAGTAGAGGCAGTGGGGGTGAGGGGGGTGAAGTAGCCTCTTATACATCTTTGAAGGGGGGGGGAGAGAGAGAGAGACAGGAAGAGACAGAGAGAAGGGAGCGAGCAGAAGATAAGTCAGGAATAGGCAACCTTGGCTCTCCAGATGTTTTGGAACTACAACTCCCATGATCCCTGACCACTGGCCCTGTTAGCTAGGGATCATGGGAGTCGTAGTTCCAAAATATCTGGAGAGCCAAGTTTGCCTAAGCCTGAGATAAGTTTTCTCCTGACACAAGCCCACTAGGAAGAATAAACTCATTTGATAAATCCATAGGTAGCTTCCTAACTATTAATGCAGATATGTAAATTCTGCAAGACTGCACTGTTTCTCATGCACCCACATTACTTTCGACAGACATTAACACATGAGAAGAGCTCTGCCGGATCTGACCAACAGCCCCTCTAGTCCAGCATCCTGTTCTTACAGTGGCCAACCAGACACCTGTGGAAAGCCCCCAAGCAGGACATAAGAACCACAGCACTCTCCCTTCTCATGTTCTCCAGCAACTCGTGTTCGGCACAGCAGCAGAAAATAGTTATCACTGTTTGTAGCCGTTGATAGGATTAGACTAATGAAAGGAGGATAAGGCTTTTTCAAAACCATCCAAGCTCCATCACTACACTACCTTTTGTACCTGGCTGTGCAGTTCTGGAATGCTTACACATAAAGGTTGAAAAGCCAGGGTCTGTAGTGCTCAAACCGCACCCATTTAATAATATAAGAAACCAAATGTGAGAGGGAAGCCCTGCTTGAGTGGAGCCTAGCCTGCGCTTACTGAGATCATTCGACCCTAGAAATATTTTGAAGAAAGGGAACGAATGAATGAGGTTGAGGAAGCCACGAATTGTAAAGTTTCCGGTCTCAGCTAATGTTCCAAGGGAAAGGATTCCTCTAACTCCAAAGAAAATCAGAAGAACTTGAGTTTTAAGTGGCCCCTGTGTGGACTTGACAGCATCAAGGCGGCCCTCTTCACCGATAACCTGGGAAGGAATTTCTCTTTTTGGAATATAGGCAAAAAGGATGCATATCCAACAGGGGCAAAACTTTGGCCAGCTTGCCTACTGCAAAAGCACGTTCAACTGAGCTGCACAGCCTTCTTCCCTAGATCAAGCTCGGAGGAAGCCCGCTCCGAAAATCAACGTGAGGCAGGATACAGATTCCTATGGGGCTGGTTAACTGCCAGGAGCAGCTGTGATCTGTGGACAGCTGCCCCACGCTGAGCCTCTGAAATGCAGGTGACAGCTTCTCAGTGAAATACCCTCAGGCCCTGGAGTGGCTCCACCCACCCAGGCTGGTCTCTGGATCCTCCTGGGCAGAAAGCTATGGAAGAAGCTTCTTGTTCCAGTTGAAGAACAAGCACTTCCTGAGCTCTGGCGTACATTCCCATATCCTTTCATTGCCCTTCGGTGCTGATCCCTGGGTTGTCCCTCAGTCCTACCTCCTGCTTTGTCCTTTGGCCCCAAGGCTTCTCCATCCCTCTCCTCCTGGCTCATTTCTGGTCAGCATCCGGCATCCCAGCGCCAACAGTGACACAGTCCCTTTCCTCCTCCTCCTCCTCTCCAAAGTAGTTAAAGCATATAATATGACTTTTTGCTTTAATCGCGATGTTTAGCTTGGTTTTTTTTAGTTGTTGCTTTGTTATCAGTGTTTTATGGACTGTTAATATTTTTTACACTGATGATTTGCTAATTATTCCATTTGATTTGTGCTGCATTTGTGATGTTCTGTTACGTTCCATCATATGCTCCTGCTCTTTATTGTTTGTAAGCCGCTTTCAGGATTCATTTGAAAGGAATGCAGCCTAGGAATACAATAAATCAAATCAAATAGATTTGGAACAGCAGGAGTCAGAAGATAACGACACCAAGGAATGGCCATACTTGTGAGTAGTCAGAGGTCATGTTCAGGGTTACCAATGGACAGAAGAGGCAGGATTAGATGGTCTGATCTAGCAGGGCTACTCTGATGTCCTCACAGGGTGGTTTTCAATTTACACCACAGATAAGGAATCTGTAGTTCTCCGACAAGGATCATGAGAGTTGGAGCCCGGCAACATCTAGGAAGTTGCAAGTCCCCCCCCCCATTCCTTAGGAAATGTAAAGGGACCCCTGACCGTTAGGTCCAGTCGCGGACAACTCTGGGGTACTGGCCAAGGGAGCTGGCGTACAGCTTCCAGGTCATGTGGCCAGCATGACAAAGCCGCTTCTGGCGAACCAGAGCAGCACACGGAAACGCCGTTTACCTTCCCGCCAGAGCGGTACCTATTTATCTACTTGCACTTTGACGTGCTTTCGAATTGCTAGGTTGGCAGAAGCTGGGACCGAGCAACGGGAGCACACCCCGTCACGGGGATTCGAACCGCCGACCTTCTGAGCGGCAAGCCCTAGGCTCTGTGGTTTAGACTACAGCGCCACCCGCACCATTCCTACCTTATGCCAAACCTAGTTCAAGACAAACCTCAGGCTTAATAATTTAAGTGGACTCTTTTGAGCACTTAGCAAACTAGCTATGCAGACACAATGCAGCTATTGAGTTTCCTCCCACTGGCAGGAGAATCCCCTGGACAGAGTTCCACTCATGGGATCTTCCAACTGGCGAAAGAGAAGAGGCAACTCTCACCTGAGGTTGAGACATCTGGAGGGCAGCAGGCTGGCAAAAGCTGAACCAAGTTAACAAGAAATGCAGCAAAAATAAAATAAAACACAATATGTAAAACCATACCTTGCACCCCTTCCAGGAGCAGATCCACTCCTTTCCTATAAAAGCCAAACGCAGCCTCATAGTCTTCCTCTTCCTCCTTCTTCAAGGCCAGCTTTATCAGCTCCCCTGCCTTGTCCAGGTAGTCTCGCCTGCCAAGCTTGGCCTTTAAGCTCCCAGTGAACAGGCCACGGCTCTCCCTCTCGCCATCAGGCTTGCTCCATTCGTGGTCAGAAATGGCAGAGGCCAGCGGTTCGGCGGGAAAGCTGAGGCTGAAGGATCTGCTGGGGGAATTCTGGTTAGATGCCATTCCATCATCTAACTCAGCAAGAGAGTCCACATCAACGGTCAAAGAGATCAGGTCGCTGTCGCTTGAGAAACCTGAAGGGCAGAAGGAGAATGGAGTTGGGAAAGAATCTGCTGGGTCATCTACTCCAGAGGTAGCCAACATGGCATCTTCCAGCCGCGGGCAAATATTGGCTGCCAGAGGCTCCAATTTGGCCAGCAAGACCCATGTCCAAGTGTCATTCAGGTGATGTCACTGAGTGATGTCAGCTGATAGGCAAGGGGTCGGGATTTGATCCTTTTGGTGAAGCAGGCCCCTGCCTAGAGCAGGATTGAAGTCTCCACTCATGGTGAGCAGACAGTTCAGTCCTGCTGGGTGCTGCTTCGCCAGCACATTCTCTGAGGGGAATGCACTGGCAAAAACAACCCCTGCCTCCCTCCTCACATGGCACAATCCAAGATTTCAGCTAATCACAGAAGCAACCATTGGCACGACACTGCTACATGCGCGACTGAATCTCAAATCGACCACTCCTTACTCACGCTTACCTCCATACTCTGACTGACTGAGTGTCACGTCATCGAGGAGACCGGCATCCTTCCGAGCTTGAAACCAAAGGGAGGGAAGAGAGGGGAAATATATAGAAGGGAAAGTGGGTGAGTTTCCGTAGGCCGGGACGAGTCACAACTCCTGAGATGACACCTGCATGTGTTATAACTGGGATATACTGAGCCCTTTCTCTAATCTGTGTAGAAATCAAACGACCTTGGCCGCATTCATAGCTCAAAGCACAATAATACATCACTTTAAACAGTTGTGGGGGAAGCCATGAGTTTTTAAAGTGGTAGCACAGTACTTTAAATGGTGTGAGGAAAAAGGTCTGAGAAACCAACCCCTCACTAACAAAAACAATATAAATGAATCACATGCTTATTAAAGACATTGTAGATATGCCAAACTACAGACTTACAACATGGTCCTAGGCACTTTTGCTCAGAGTCCACACAGTTTTTTTAACAGGGCTTACACCCTAAACAAGCAGGCTTAGGGTCGCAAGTGTTAGAAGTGCCTTTTACAGAAAGACAGCTGCATTAAGGTATCTCAATCTCTGGCATTAGCAGGTTTTTATCCCATATCAGCAAAGAGCGGCAAGGTTTGGGACTCCATGCATGCTAACACCAACTACGTTTACATGTTTGCGCGGACCAAAAAATTATAGCTGGAATGCTAATGCTGCCATCTAGAGGAGATGAGGAGGGAAAAGGTGCATTTTTACATTCCTTGACTATGCTATAAATCACCCTACTTGGTGAACTTGGGCTGGAGGCAAAATTTACGAGAGGTAACACGGTGGGAGCCAACCTTCAGAACTGCAGACCGATAGGCTGTCTGTCAGGGAATCCGACAGAGGATCTGCAGGGCCAATCAGTTCAGAGCCAGCATGTACTTCTCCATCCTTGAAAGAGAAAGAGAAATTAGGACTTACTTAACTGTTACTTACTATGAATTAATGCAACTTCCACTTTCAGCGAGAAAAAGACAAGAGCTATAGAAAAACGTGGCCAAGTCACAGAGGCTTCATACTCTCCCCATTCAAAACCAAACTTCTTAAATAAAAGGCTCACTGGTATTTTCACCCATCTGGGGGAAAGGAAAAGTTATACCTCCCCTCCCCACACTGGAAGCCCCCCACACTTGAACGGTATATTTTTAAGCTCATAGTTGCCAACTACATATTTCATGAGTGTGCAGTTTAGCCCTAAGTATCTAGCTACCATAAGCAACACATTCTAAGCAGCCTGCTCAGTGAAGAAAAATATCATTTACTTTAAATCGCCCTTCTTGCCTGCAGCCCTATTCCACAAAAGGGAGCAGTTCTGAAGCAAGTGTGGCATTCTGGCTGCACACAAGTGTCTCCTTTGCGGGCAAAGCTGTTATATTCCCATCTATTCATATATCGAGTGATATACAACACACCAGCACCTCTTGCAATTCGTGGGGAAGACATAGGTAGCAACTTAAGACATGATGTCTAGCTATGACAGCCTCCACTGTCGGAGGCAGGATGACTCTGAACACCAGCTGCTGGGCATTGCAAGAGGGGAGAGTGCTATTGCAAGCGGACGTCCTCCTTGCAGGCTTCCCACGGGCATCTGGTCGGCCACTGTGAGAACAGGATGCTGGACTAGATGAGCCTTTGGTCTGATCCAGGTAGAGCTCTTCTTAACGTCCTACTGACCATGCTAACTGTGCAAGGGTTACCAGAATCTGGTATATGGGTGTTTAAAGACAGGCATATGCCATTCATGCCTACATGCATAGGAAATGAATAGCATCCCTAGCTAGCAGGACCGGTTGTCAGGGTTGATGGGAATTGTAGTCTAGAAACAGCTGGAGACCCAGGTTTGGGAAACTCTGGTTTGAGCTTTCACAAATGCAGGCAAACCAAGGTTCAGAGCTGTATTTCCTAATACCACTTTATTTATTTATTTATTTATTTATTTATTTATTTATTTATTTATTTAAAAAATTGATTTTCCAATATTGACCCAATATTACCACAGTTTTGCCAATTATACAGATTCCAATTAATGTCAAAATAACTCCAATTGATTCCAAATTTATACAATTTAATTAAAGTGGTTTCCCGCGCTCCTTAATCATTTTTTATGCAGTCCTTATATTGTTGCGGTTCATATTTTTTATTATCATCTAATTGCATTTCAGTTGGTATATTAATCATTAAGATAACGGCTGCATTTTTAACTATTAACTATTCATGTTAATACCTAATCTAACTATCCAAGGATTTCAAATGAGGTGCTCTAATTATTTTCCTCTTCTCTGCATGTGAATATGTTGAATTATAAAGCCCTTGGCCACTAACACCATTTGAAATAATCCCGGTTTCCCCAAAATTATTATGGGAACTACAGATTGTCTAGGATATGTAGTTGTTGGGAGACCCCTGTTTGCCTCCCAGATTTATAATTCCCAGAGTTCTTGTGAAGAGGCATTGACTGTTAAACCACTCTGAAAATTGCATCTCTGTGAGGGAAATAAGGGTCTCCTAACAATTCTCAGAATCCCTGCGACAGGGTGAGCTCCCGTTGCTCGGTCCCAGCTCCTGCCAACCTAGCAGTTCAAAAGCACATCAAAGTGCAAATAGATAAATAGGTACCGCTCCGGTGGGAAGGTAAACGGCGTTTCCGTGCGCTGCTCCAGTTTCGCCAGAAGCAGCTTAGTCATGCTGGCCACATGACCCGGAAAAACTGTCTGCAGGGACAAATGTCAGCTCCCTCAGCCAGTAAAGCGAGATGAGCGCCGCAACCCCAGAGTCGTTCGCGACTGGACTTAACTGTCAGGGGTCCTTTACCTTTACCTTTTTAACAACTCTCAGAACCAGGGCTTTTTTCAGCCAGAACTTGCCAGAACTCAGATCAGGCAGCTCTCAGGTGGGCACCACTGCCACGATAAGAGAACAAGTGAGGCATTCACAGTTTCCAGCACCTCTTTTTCTAGAAAAAGCACTGCTCAGAACCCTTAACAAGCTACAGTTCCCAGAATCCTTTGGGGGAAGCCATGACTGCTTGAAGTGGTATGATACTGCTTTAAATGAATGGTGCGAATGTGGCTTAAGTTCTACTCAAGAGTAGACAAGCTGAAATTAATGGACCTACCAGTAACTTACTAGGTTTCTTTCATTTCAATGGGTCTACTCTCAGCTCATCTTGGCCAAACGCCACCCCACATATAAACCTTTTTAAACGGGTTCCTCCTCCTCCCTCCCTAGGGGAGATCCTGTTTACGTTGACTTGACCTGACTCTCAAAGAGTAGCTGCCTTAAAGAGCAAGGGTGTTGCTTATTCTGCCTAGTTGTGTCACTAACGAGGCGTGGAGCGGCTCAGAAGTTATTTAACCTTAAAGAAATCTTCAAGCTGCTTGCTGTTAAAGAGCGCCGGGATGTTGGCAGAGAACTGAAGCAAGTCTTCTGCGCACTGTCTCCTCTCTTCAATCACGCCTTCTTCAAATCGCCCTGAAACATAAAAAGCATCAACATTCTGAGAAACAATTAAGCCTTTTCCTTGCTTTGTCAAAAAACAAACAAACAACCCACCACCCTACGAGAAGAAAGCCCCGCATCTATGAAGACGACGCATGATCGCTTTGGGAGACAGTGACAAGCTTCACACTTCTCAAAATGCCCCCTTACAATCCTGCCTCCTGCAATCAAATGATATAATCTGGCAGCGGCTCGCAGAACCCAAGATTCCAGCCTCTTCAAAAGACGTGCGAAGCAACACTCCGGATTAGCCAAGAGACACAAGCATATGTCCATCAGTTTCCAGAAGCTAAATGTTCTAATCCTCCTTGTCACATTATGGATGGCCACGTTCTGCCTTAGCTACAGGCCTAACCCTGCGCAGACTGGATCACCACCTAGCAAAGGCTCTAACTGCACGTGTAAGTCAAAGACACAATTGTTAAAAATTAAATACCAGGCGCCAATGGGATTCTTCTTCTTTTTATTTCCCTTCCCTTAATGGTAATTGCTGCACCAGGATTAGGGTGAAGGGGGGGCGGATTTTACAGAGTTTGCAGCTGGAGAGGGAAAGATTCTATTTCACCTTCCTGAACGCTGCAATCTTGGTACCAGGTGTGGGTCTCCCCCCCAGACAGTTATTTAATTTTAAAGACACACAGCGCGATTACTAATCACATCATTAACATCACACGTAGTTGGGCCCTCAGCTAACATAAAGGCAGAGGCTTGAATGGATGTAGAATGGAATTCTGCTCATGGGATGCTCCCATCAGAAGGAAAGGCAATTTTCGCCGGTTCCCTCTCCCACCTGCAGCCCCTGTGCATCCCCCACCCCAACCTGGAAATCTGCTCCGGAGGGCTGGAGGACTGCCCAGAACAGTTGGAGGTGCAGGAGCTGCAGGGGGAAATGGGAATAGTCAGAAACTGGCACCTCCTCCTCCTCCCCCCATCAAAGGGAGCCCCCACTGGATTAAAAGTTCTTATGTGAATAAGAGTCCTCCACTCCACAGCAATGTTCTAGTCGTCTTTTTTTATTTTTTATTTGTTTCCAAAAAGTGTGGTTCATTGCAATATATATGTATTCCGTATCTGCTGTCTGATTTTGACAATTTCGAGATAAGACAGAGTTATGAGATTTGCAGTGGCGGCCCAAAAGCAGAGGAAAAAAACTAATGGAGGCTAATGTGGCAAAGCACGGTAATTTAATTGGATGATTTGATTTTAACATTTATCTAGATGCCTTTAAATGTATCAGCTCTCTTGACCATTTGTACTCTAATGCATATTTTCGTTTTATTCTTTTGTCATCTTTTGTATGTTGAATACAAAATAGTAGTATTTTGGTCAATTTTAATGTAAAGATAATATTAACAGTGGTTTCAATTTTTTTCCTGTGGTTAATATGACCATGATGGCCAAAACAAGAACACAAAACGGTAGTAAGATTTATATTCTGAAATGCTACATAAATACTTTATCTTTCGCATTGGGTGATAAATTCATCTTTCTCAACCCCACCAGCCTTCATTGTGGGGGTGAGAGGGAAGCAAGCTTTTAGACCATGGCTGGATCTACAGAGATATAAAAAACAGTATGGGAGGGGAAAGCTATAAAAAAAATACAGCTCCCAATTAAAATTTTCAGACTTTGGTTTGCTGCTTTACACTTTTTAATGCACATTTTTATGATGAATTTCTAACATTATAAATTCACCTTTGTAGCTAAGATAATAGTAATAGTAATTTATTATTTATACCCCAGCCACTATGGGCAGTTTCCAACAAAATATTAAAAATACAATAAAACATCAGACATTAAAAACTTCCCTAAACAGGGCTGCCTTCAGATGTCTTCTAAAAGTCAGATAGTTGTTTACTTCCTTGACATCTGGCGGGAGGGTGTTCCACAGGGCAGGCGCCACTACCGAGAAGGCCCTCTGCCTGGCTCTCTGTAACCCCACTTCTCGCAGTGAGGGAACCTCCCAAAAACCTTCAGAGCTGGACTTCAGTGTCCAGGCTGAACAATGGGGTGGAGACGCTCCTTCAGGTATACTGGGCCGAGGCCGTTTAGGGCTTTAAAGGTCAGCACCAACATTTTGAATTGTGCTCGGAAACGTACTGGGAGCCAATGCAGGTCTTTCAAGACTGGTGTTATGTCCCTTATCTTTGCAGAAATAGGCTTGAAAGGCTCTGGGTAATGCCTGACAAAATCTTACAGGAGTGGCCAAGTTCCAGCCATCATGGAAGCAGTTTGAAGGCTTTGTCTTGCTTCGCATACTCCACATGACTAGCAGAAACACACTTCCCAAACCCTGATGGAAAGACACTTTTATTTAGATTGTAGCTGTAATGTTCCTTGGTTATGCTATTTTCCATGCAATGTACGTATCTCTTTGGGAAAACATATAAAAATACAACCTTTAAAAAAGAATGTGACAGATTAACCACCATAGCTATGCTTTGCCTCCATAGCAGGAGACATTGTGCTTCTGAATACCAGTTGCTAAAACCGTGAGAGGGGAGGGTGCCAATGCGACTGGAGTCCTGCTTGCAGGCTTCCTGTTAGCATCTGACTGGCTGCTATGAGCAGAGGGTGTTGGATGAAACAGGCCACGGGCCTGATCCAGAAGCCAGCCTCTTCTTGTGTTCTTAACTTTATACAGTTGTACCTCTGGTTACCAGGGACACAGGTGGCGCTGTGGGTTAAACCACAGAGCCTAGGGCTTGCTGATCAATCAGAAGATCGGCGGTTTGAATCCCTGCAACGGGGTGAGCTCCCGTTGCTCGGTCCCAGCTCCTGCCTACCTAGCAGTTCGAAAGCACATCAAAGTGCAAGTAGATAAATTCCAGCGGGAAGGTAAATGGCGTTTCCGTGCGCTGCTCTGGTTCGCCAGAAGCAGCTTTGACCCGGAAGCTGTCTGTGGACAAACGCTGGCTCCCTCGGCCTATAGAGCGAGATGAGTGCCGCAACCCCAGAGTCGGACACGACTGGACCTGATGGTCAGGGGCCCCTTTACCTTTACCTTTTTACCTCTGGTTAAGAATTTAATTCGTTCTGGAGGTCCATTCTTAACCTGAAACTGTTCTTAACCTGAAGCACCACTTTAGCTAATGGGGCCTCCTGCTGCCACTGATTTCTGTTCTCATCCGGAAGCAAAGTTCTTAACCTGAGGTACTATTTCTGGGTTAGCGGAGGCATTTGTAACCTGAAGCGTTTGTAACCCGAGGTACCACTGTACACTGAAACAGCCCTTCAAGGACTTTTCACTGTAGTGTCATAATCAGTGTTTGAAATTGGCCAGGCATTGGCGCATTTTGCACCTGGCTATCAGTCGCTTGAGACCAAGTGAAGATGCCTGGGCGCTCGGTTGGCGTCCAACATCTCCACCATCCGGAGGTGCCTGCCTGGGGATCCTTGGATCTGGACTGCTTTCACACACTAATAACCACACCCTGTAGAATTCTATCCGTTATATTTTATCTGCACAATCAGAATGAATTGCAGGAACCAAAATGCTTTTTCTGTGCAGCCTGAGTAGGAGCTCAGTGAACGACGTTATAGTTAACTGTCGTGGTTTGTCTTCACTTAACCCACCCCACTGCCCCGCTCACAGTTGTGAAGAATGTTCTTACGTTATGAATGGTCTGTGTCACCATTAAAAGAGAGGGTTAGGAATAGGCCAAGATATTTGTGGACTGTCCCTGGGTCAAGTGGCTTTTCTTCTTGAAGTTCTCCAAGTTCTTAGCCTAGCTCAAGTTTGTCATCTGAACTAAAGGTAAAGGTAAAGGGACCCCTGACCATTAGGTCCAGTCATGACAAACTCTGGGGTTGCGGCACTCATCTCATGTTACTGGCCGAGGGAGCCGGCGTACAGCTTCCAGGTCATGTGGCCAGCATGACAAAGCCGTTTCTGGCAAACCAGAGCAGCGCACGGAAACGCCGTTTACCTTCCTGCTGGAGCGGTACCTATTTATCTACTTGCACTTTGACGTGCTTTCGAACTGCTAGGTTGGCAGAAGCTGGGACCGAGCAACGGGAGCTCACCCCGTCGTGGGGATTCAAACTGCCGACCTTCTGATCAGCAAGCCCAAGGCTCTGTCGTTTAACCCACAGTGCCACCCGCTTCCCGTCCATAGCTGCCAAGTCTCCCGTTTTTTGCAGGAAACCCCCTTATTTTAAACCGTTTCCCGCTGACAGCCCGGATTGGAAAAAATCCTGTAAATCCCCCAGATTTCCTACCTGCCAGGGAGGCTCCATTTTGGGTGCCGGCGCCGCCCGATTTCCAGTGCCCAGACATGGGAAGCGCGGCACCGGAAGTCGCTTCTACGCATGTCCGGACATGCAGTAGAAGCAACTTCCAGTGCCGCGCCGCTGCTGATCCCGCATTTTTCAGCAGGAGACTTGGCAGCTATATTCCCATCTGAACTAGCCAGATGTTTAACTGAGAATCAATCACAGTCAGTCCATCATTTGAAAAATGATGTTTACAGTCAGCTTGCCCAAAAATGGCAACTAGACATTCAGTTCTGGCGACTGAAACCTTGGTTTTAGGAGCCATTTGGCGCCTTGTTTTTATACAGTGATACCTCGGTTTACAAACACAATTGGTTCCGGAAGTCTGTACTTAACCTGAAGCGAACTTTCCCACTGAAAGTAATGGAAAGTGGATTAATCCATTCCAGACAGGTCCGCGGAGTACTAAAACTGAAAATACTCAAACCGAGGCGTACTTAAACCGAGGTATGACTGTATCTGACTTTCTAACGTGGGTCAGATATAAAAGACTACACCAGTTACTATGGCAAATTCACTTTGGCCATTTAGAAAAGTTGCACAGTCTAGGGTTTTTAAGAAGACTTTTGCCTCTGAGTGAGAGAGATACATTATTGCTCTGTGCCACATTGACTAGGATCATTGCTTGTTATTGTGTATTAGCTGTCTCTTCAATGAATGAATAAAGCAGTAGCAGCCAATGTGGTAGTAGCAGCCAACTCCCATTATCCCTCAGCATTGGCCATTCTGGCTGGGGCTGACGTGAGCTGTAGAGACCAAGTTGTAGAGGGAAAGGACCTTTCATGTAACATTTGTAATCACTTGGAGACAACCTCACAAGGAAGGGGAACAGGAATTTAAAATATTGATTAAGGCTACCCTCTGACATGCACACTTACCTAAGAGTAACTCAGAAGCACTCACTTTTGAGTAGGTGCATACGGGGTTGTAAGTTACTTTGCTGGAGCTAGATCTGGGAGCAGGACTGAAGATCAAAGAAAGCTGAGCAGCTGGGTCTATTGTCATTAACTTTTGGTTTCCGTGCTCCATGCCAGCATTGTCTATCCGGTGGAGAAGGTGGAAAAGTCCGAGCAAAATTGAGGAAAGCAGCATGAACTCTTTCCACATCATCAAAGGGTTCATTATAACCCTATGGTGAACAGGTCTCTATTGTAGCAGCACCAAAAGAACAATACATTGGCTTTCCATCTTTGAAACTTTGTGGGAACAGGGGAATTCTTAGCTCTCCGCCCATTTTGCAAAGGGGGACAGGGTGTAAAGAGAAAGGAATGTAGCAGCTCTTCCAGACTACAGAAGTATTTAGAAAACATTTATTCAAGTTGCTGTGCGGCTACGGAGGTGAGGAGAGGAGAATGGGCACCCTCTGGCTTCCCTCATCACCCAGAGAACTCAGCCTTGCTGGAAGAGGACTGTGTTCCCCTCTTTTTGAGATTATTTCCATAAAGGGAAGATCAGCTTGGCCCCTAGTAGTTTTTGAAGGCTTAATAACTTGCCTCGCGACGTGAGGACTGGCACTCAGGGAATGCGTTTAGGTTCATGAACGTGGCCTGCAGACGTTTGGTGGGCTCTGGTCCAGTGGTAACTAGCACTGCCTTCCACGCTACAGCCCTTTCTTTCAACGCGGGGCACTTTGGTTAACTGTTCTGTGGATATTCTGTTCCATATATACACCAAGACAGGGCTAGCCAACATGGTATCTTCCAAATGGATTCCAACCCCCATCATCCTTGACTGGGAAAGTCTACAGAACAAAGGAGCACATAACAATAGGTTTTCGCCCCTATTTTGTGTTAGAAAATGTCTTGAAAGCAGGGAATTAGTTTTTGCTTTTTCAAAAAAATGAGAGAAAACTAACAAGCAATAATTGTCAGGCGCATTTCCTTAATTTTACTATTCCAAATGCGAAAAACATTCCAGTCTTACTCTCCTCCTTCCAAATATTCGTCCACCCTTCTATTCTGCTCTCACTCTTGCCAACTCTTGTTCCTGATGCAAGCTGTTGTTAAAAAACACACACACACATCCAAAACCCACAAAACCCAATCACAGCATTGAATATTTTACAACCTCTGCTTGAGCAGAGAAATCAAACAATGCCACTTTCAGAGCACATTTTACCCAGGCTTCTAATCTTGCTCATGCAACTCAATAAAAGCATCCAGGGAGGTGAGGAGATGATGGTTTGAAGGGGGGGGGCTGTTCTGTTTATCATTGCTTCCTTTAGGGAACTCATCAGAATTGCTGTATTATTACAAGCATGCTGGGAATTCCATTAGAGAAATGGGGCCTGCAACAAAATGTTGCAGCATCAAGTGCTCCTGTTCACAGCACCAGCCTAGCCAGCCAGTCATGACCTCTTCCAAGACACCCAATTCCACCCTCCCTGCTTCCCCCACCACCAACAGACATTCAACATCCCATGCTCCCTGAGCATGATCAGTTCTCATTGAGCTGATCTGTGCTTCTGCCAACCTTGAAACTCCTCCAAGCCTGCCAGCATCTTCCTCTGGGGTACAGATGGTGCCATTTTGGCTATCTGAGGATCAGCAGTTGAAAAACAAGCTCACCTTTTTTTATTAAGAAAGAAAAGAAGAGGGCAGCCCTCACCCAATTCCCAAGTTCACTTGGCCACAGACAGGTGGGGCAGTGAACTGCAACATGAGGACAAACTGGGGATAAATGAAGGGGAGAAAAAAGCTTTGTTCTCTCCTTCATCACCCACCCACCCCACCTCCAGGCTAGCAGGCTTCTTTCTCAGAAACCCCTCAAGAGATGGTGGGTGCTTAGAAGAGGTGGGTTGGTGGGGCAAGCCCAGGTGAACTGAGGAAGTTTAGGGAGCTCTAGCAGAAGGAGTGTGTGGCTTTGGCAAGAGGGGTTGGTAGGGGGCAGGTGGGGGTGGTGAGCAAAGACAGCAAAAGCGAAGTCCCTAATAATGAATATAGTTTGATGGGTGGTGTCAGGGGATTGTTGTGGCTACTCTTGAGTAAAGACGCTCCAGTCTACTCTATCTTTAAGAGCTTTATTGTGCATATTATTTACAGTGCAGAGATATCAGAAAACATGACTGCCTAGTCCGATTCAGAACCCGGCAATGGTGCTTGTCTGCTTTTGCGCCAGCATAATAGTATGGGAACCCCAAAACGCCGCCCCCTTGCCCTGCGTCTGGAACTGGGCGCCGGAAGGGGCTGAGTTCCTTCTCCTGTCCCTTGGCTGCAGAGGCTCCGACACCATCCTGCACTGCCCTTCCTCCTCTGGCCAGCTGGGTCGGTGTCGAGGCTCCGATACGTCTGAGAGCCCCCTCTCCACTCCGCTCCATTCCTCATTCCCTCCTCCTGACTCGCTGCTCACGCTGTCACTGGACGAAGTGCTGGTCAGGGTGACTGGGGGAGGGTCCCTGTAGGGAGTCCCCCTGACAGGTAGCATCACTATTTGTACATATGGCACATTTCTAAGTGGGTCCTCGACTTGCTACCTTTAAGCCTCTACTGAGTGTGGCACAGAGGTGATTCATATCGCTGCTACCTGACAGAAGAATGCAAAGATGGCACCAGGTTCTCTTCTACTGAACTATGGTCCCCACCACAAATATGGCTTTTGCATTCAGCAGGAAGAGGTGCAATTGCAACAAGAAATCAGGGAAGCCCTGGTGCATGTATTTCAAACGTCACAGCTGCCTGCCACTTCAGCGATGCAATAATTTTGTCACTTGCTTTTGGACCACTTGCTCAGCAGCTCTGTATACTAACCAGGGTGACTTTTACATTATAGAAATAGGTTGGCCCCCCTCTCTCCTTGCCAAGTCTTTTGGGCACATCAGCATCGTGTCCTTGAGCTCTTTAAAAACATTTTTAAAAACTTAACACTCTGTGGCAATTCGGTGGCCCAATCCTGTTCTAGCCTCGGCATGAGCCTTGCAATAAATAAATAAATAAATAAACCATTGGGTCTGAGCCAGTATGTTATTCTGCAACAAAGAAACCCAGACAAACTGCAAAGCTCAAAGGAAAGAAAGCCTTTCTGCAGCCTAATACAAGGCTCATTCTTGGTGCTAGCAGAAGTTGTGAGACCAGGCTAGCTCTCTCTCTTATCCTGGTTGTTTTGCCATACCAATTCCTCTCTTGTTTAATTGAGTACAAGGGTAGCCAACAAAGTGGCCTTCAGTTTATGTTGGGCTCCAACTCCCATCAGTCCCAGCCAGTGTGGCCAATAGGCAGGGAAGATATGTATTGCAGTCCAACAACATTTGAAAGGCACCATGTTTGCCACCTCTAATTCAACAGCAGCTCGCCCAGTCGGGCAGAGCCACAATGATATATTTCTGGCTGCGGCATTGCTGTCACTTACTGGGAAGGGGAGGTAGCAGAGAGGTCAGTGCAGTGTGTGAGGGCAGTGGTGAAGTCAATCCGGCACTCCACAAGTGCATTTGCACCATGCCACCCTCCCAATATTCTCCACCTCCCTGGTAAGCAGCACCAACCCTGCTACCAAGAAGCTAACACTGCGGCTCTGACCCGCCAGGTGAGCCCCCTCTGCCCTAACTTGGAAGAAATACTAAACTTTCTTATTTTTAAGAAGATAAACCCTTTCCATGCAATTGGGGTTATAATACCAGGAATGCCTTGCAGCCTCAAGCTTTCCTAATCATTTTTCTGAGCTAACACATGACTAACCACAGTTGTCTCAACTCACAGATCAGCACAACAGCCAACTGTGGTTTGGAGCTAACCACGTGGTTATTAAAAATAAAAGAAAAAAAGACCATGCAGAAATTATGGTTAACAGCTAACCCTTGGTGCATTTCGAAAATAAAAGAGAGGGGGAATCTCCACAAAAGATGGAAGTAACAAGAAAAGCTTAAGAAGCTCCTGGATATGAAAATACGAAAGAAAATATTAAATATAAAATAAAAGATTAGGTAGTGTTGGGTCTACACTGAATCCACAGAAGTGTCTCCCTGCCAAGCTTGCAGATCTGCACTACCATTTATGTCTAAGTTTCTACAGTCACTACTAAAACTTAGCAAATGTTATAGACCCAGCGTAGGGGGTGAAGAGAGGTTTGCGGGTTTTTGTTTCTTTATGCAACACCAGTTACTAGTACAGTATTTAAAAGAGTGGCTGGGGAAACCCACCCAGATGTGTGGGGTATTATTGTTATTATTATTATTATTATTAAACTGATCACACACAATATACTTCAGTTACTATGTTGCTTTTGGCAGAATCAAAACAATGCTAGCACAATACAGAACTCTGAAAATCCAGATTTATTCACCAATCATTCCCAAATGATTTTAGCAAAAAAAAATTTAAAAAGTATATATGCTTACCAAATACTATTGCTTTAGCAAAAGGAGGAAACAATTCTGTCTGCCTGAATAAGTGTTTATGAATCTGCCAGAGTTCTTTGTGCAATTTCTTAAAGTCACTGTATCTCTTCCAAACGACTATCTGAAGTGAAAACAGAAAACAAACACCCATGAGGCAATTATTCCTGCTAATTGAGCATTTACCAAGAATGGCAGAAACCAACACAGTAGCATATTATACGTGCCCTATGAGATGTTTTTAAAAGTCACTAAAACTCTTTAACTCAAATCTTGCCCTTGCTGTACACCCACCCGCATCCCTGCGAAGTATCATTCAGCCAATATATTAAGCAACAATTAATCTCCAAGCAGCCCATAAACTACTTAAACCACACAAGCTGCTGCTGTGCTTGAACTTAATTAGCAATTTCCACCCCAATCAACCGAAAGGGCATTTGTGGATTTTGGTTAATAGTAGAAAGCTGCTTTATACTGAGTCAGACCACTGGTCCATCTACCTTAGTATTGTCTACTACACTGAGTGGCAGCAGCTCTGCATGGTTTCAGGACAGTTCCCACCCCCCCCACCCCCCATTTCACTTTGCTTTGTATTGTGCATTCATGATTATAGCACAGTCAGCAGAGCATGAAATTTTTAATCTCAGGGTCTTGGGTTCGAGCACCACGTTGGGTGAGATTCCTGCACTGCAGGGGATTGGACTAGATGATCCTAATGGTCCCTTCCAACTCTTTGATTCTATGATTCTGTGATTTGTGGTATCAGGGCAGTTACACACGACCTTACTTTCCATACTATTTGCACCTGCAAAGGTTTCAAGGTAGGCATATTGCCTCATTCCCAGTACGTTCATATCCTGCAGCTTCCTGCTAAAATCCTGTGACTTTTTATATCATGAACATCCCCACAGGCGGGTGTCTCGCTTTTGTTGCACAATAATAACTCAACGGTGCCCCTCCAAACAGCAATAGTAGCAGTAACATTGCGGGAGCACTGCAAAGCCAATGAATAAAGCAGAAGGATGCATGGACTATCCAGTACAAATCCACCCCGATACTCTATTATTAAATCAAGGACATGCTGCAGAATAAACCTGCCAAACACACACACACACAATAACAACAACCAGCATTTCTTTCCCAGTCCTACATGGAAATGTCAGGGATTTGAGCCTGGGACATATGGCATGCAAGGAAGGCTCTACCACTGAACCACAGCCCTTCTCTCAATTCCTCCTTTGCAGCTCAAACGTTATGCAATATGTATAAACATGGGATGTCGAACACCAGGAAAAGACACCCCCAGGACACATAAAATGATTCCAGGTTGCCTAGTCTCTGCTATATAAATTTTACTTTGTACTATCACATGCCCCTCACTTTGCTGGGCAGGAAGAAGTTCCAGGCATAGCGCTAACCTGGGGATATGACTTCCTTTCGAAGGAAAGATCAATGGGGACTTGCAGCATTCTGTAATATCTGTTTTACTTACAAATATAAAGGCAGAACGAAGACTGGAGGCCTGGGCATTTGCGGGGTGTTTTTCCAGGCCAGGACAAAGTAAAACACAGTAAGTAAAACAAAGTAAAACACAGTGGGGCACAGTCTATTTTCTAATTTCTCACACACAAAAGTGAGAAGAACATTTGCCTTTCATCCCAACGAAAGCTAGAAAACACTCTTTTTGAAGAACGAAATAAAACCGAAAGCTTGGAATCTGGAGGTTACAGTTAACTGCTGAAGGGGCAACAGCCCGCATTGCCAACCCCCACCCCTGCAGTAACCCATAGTTGAAGGCAAATAGTTTGGCACTCTTGGCAGCACAGCCAGCGCCAGCCCTTCCGTTAGACCGAGTGAGGCAGCTGCTTCAGGCACCAGGTGGTTGGGCAGTGGTGGCAAGGTATCAAGGGACAGAGATATGCCTTTGCCCCCTGAAAGAGCCTGCCACACTCCATTACTGTCCTCCACAACTGCTGAAATAAGATTCAGCTGCCAGTCCAGCTGGATTCTGCGCACTTTGTTTCAAAACCTATGTGTGTGCCAATGTCTGCAAACCTGACTTGGTCCCATCCACTTTGGGTTTGGGCCCTGTCCATACTGCAGGCCATTAACCCCTAACAAAAATGGTGGCTGGTACAGCTTGACTACTGAAGCATTAAGGAACAACAATGAGCTACTATAGCCCTTTGCTACCCCTTGGTTCAAAACCTCGGCCTCATTTGCAGCAGTTATGTAGCAAACTAACAGAATCCCACAGTGTCTGCAGCATCTTCGAGCGGATGATTCAGCAGAAGAGGAGGGTGCTACAAGGAATGCTAAGCATGACAAATGGGTTCTTTCTTATTATAATTCTTTAACAACAACCAAAAGGAAAGGGAGAAGAACAGAAACAGAAAAGCCACCACTAAAAATAATTCTTTAAATTTTTTTTTAATTTTAAAACCTTTATTTAATATTAAACATATTTACCATAAAATCAACTTAACTCAACATAAATCAATACAAATCAATGTAACACAAATGCAAATCAAAATTATACAAATTATACAAAAAACCAAACCACTAAAAATAATGATATGCTAAGAATAAGTGGTCTGTGCCTATTCCACCTAGTTATAACATTTTTGCTGGAATGAGAAAATTAAGGAACTGGAGCAGCTCTTTGGTTAAGATGAAAACAAGAAACATTTGCCAGTTCTTCAGTTCTTAGGGTAAGGGGGGGGGGAGTAGATAAAATTGATAAGGTGTTGAAGTGAGCAAATACAATGACCCAAATTCACTGCAAAAACTGAATCATGAAAGGTTCATACTCTGAGGGAGGACAATCACCTCAAAGATTTACATCAAGACTCGTCCCTTTAAAGCTCCTGCCACTTTACCAGGGAGGGCCAGCCCTACTGTAAGGCAGAGTGAGGAAGCTGCCTCAGGTGGCAGATACTGAAGTGTATGAGGAGCATCAGAAGAAGCTCCCTTCTGCTGGGGGCAGAGGTATGTGTGCCACACAGCCAGCCCTGCACTCCTTAAGCTAACGTGCCACCATCAGGTGTGGTGGAAGTGTTAGTGTTGAGGTAACAGTAAACTTCCAGTCCAGTCAGTTTCTGTAGGTGAAATGGAGACGGCCGCCATCTTGACCTTCCCCTCAAGACGGCCCTGCCACAAAGTTCTAAATAGCCACCCACTTAAATTGCCCATGGTAACAATTTTGTGAAAGCAACTAGACATAGAAGCTGCTGGACTACTCGAATTGCAATACTACTCAAATTAAGAATAGGCTTTCTGGTGAGAAAACTCAGTGCTAATTCAGAAGATCTGATGTGGACTGTTCCTTTTTTTAGAGCAATAATCAAGAGCAGACTGAGCAGGACCCAGCAAGCACCAGGACACACCAAAAGTTAGGACTAAGCATAGCTGAGGGCCTCAGTGCCTTGCACATTGCGTTGCCTCTTTCCAGTGGCAATTGACAATGTGGTTTTTAACTTACTTTTTTTCTCTCCAAAGAATTGGAAAAACAGAAAGGGAGATACTGTTCTTTCTAGGTCTTGACAATTCTAATCCTAAAAGTAAAATCTAGATGATCTTGGTTCATTTATTGTTGTTGTTGATGATGATGATTATGTAATATATATTTTTAAATATACTGCACATAAGCTTTAAGCAAAGCCAACTGGCAATCAAACAAAACAACTTAAACACAATTGCACTATCTATTTGCCAGATAATTTCCCTCATCTCCCAAGTTTGGAAGTCAGACATTCCATATGGACAAATGACAGATTATTTTCTGACAACAAACAGCACATTTTGTACCTGGGCCAAAGTTTACACGTGAACAACTGTTTGGAAGCAAAAGACACTAATGGCTCCAAAATTATAAATTATGTGTGCTGTTGTTGCTGCTTTAAGAACATAGAAGAGGCCCTAAGCCAAATGAAGGCCTCTAGGCTTCTCTATCTACCCCTCAGGACTCTCCCAAGGCCACATCCCTCCCTGGTCATACTTTGCGTCCTCCTTGAGTGCTTTTGCCAGGCTACAATGTGTATTTGAACTCTGATAAGTGCTTTCTCCTTGCCTACATGGGGGATTAGAGGAGGATGTGTGAGTAAATTAGCATTTGCTCCTGGCCCCCACTTAGCACAGACCCGTGGCCCTCAGAGTGTTACCTAGAAGAGAATGCGGCCCTTGAGCTGAAAAAAGGTTCACTACCCCTGGAACAGAAGGTCTTGTTTCCATTTCCAACAGATTAATGGGGAGGGGGAATCCCACCAGAATCACATCTCTGTTTAAAACAGAGCCTGTGCAATGAACTGGTTCACACAAGACATTAAGCCGAACCCGTTTGAAAAGTACTGTAATTTTATTTCATGCAGAGAAAAGTTTAGGCATCAGTCTGAATTAGTAAATGTCTTACAGTCAACTGCTGCAAACTTTCACATCAGCAGCATTTGCTGCTGCAAACAAATGCTTTTTGTATACCAGCATTATTATCTGCCTTCTGCATCTATATAAATTAAAACTCCCTGGTGATTTACCATGTATGGCATCTTAGTGTTTGCACTTTCAGAAACCATTACGGGCCAGAAAGGAAATGCAGTACTATGCTTTGTTAACAATGCCCTGGAGAAATGTCAAGGTTTGGGGATGGTAGCACAGCAACAGAATGGTTGATAAACTTACAATGACATGCGATAAAAAAATTCCTTCCAGTAGCACCTTAGACACCAACTAAGTTTGTCATTGGTATGAGCTTTCGTGTGCATGCACACTTCTTCAGATACACTGAAATACATCAAGCCGGTATGACCACTGGGTCAGGGATTATGGAATTTGTAGTCCAGCAACATCTGGGAAGGCTGCAGGTTCTCCACCCCCCCTATACTGGGCAAGCAAGGAAAAGATTTGGCAACTTGGTTTTACCCTTGCACGCAGAAAGTAGGAAGCAAACGATTTGACAGTATTGGGATAATGTTTCTGTAATTAATCCATTTTATACAGTATTTGTTCTTACTCAATGATCTATAACCAAAGACTGTCAAAAATCGATCAGGCTGCTTCAAGTTCAAAATTCCCTCGTAGATAGATAGATAGATAGATAGATATCTTACTAAATTTGCTATAAATAGGTGAACCAACTGTGTCTATGAAATATGCTTTATTTCTAGATTGTGGATGAAGTGGAAGTGCATAATGCATCTTTCATTACAGAAAAGATCTTATTTTGAAATATTAAATATACTGTAGAAGCCACAAGGAAGAAGGCTTTGCAATATACCTACCCTGACCATCTTCCCAACTTTCCCTTCCACCGTCTTCCATCATTTCAAAATGCCTCTGCTAGAATCCCATCTCATTGAAATCATACCCACTTTATTCTCACTAAGCCTCTACTGCCAGCATACTGCCAGAACCTTGTGTTAAGGACTCCCAAATCTCCTTGACCTTACTCACCCTTTGTCACTCACCCCTCTGCCTACAGACCCATCCCTCTTGTCTGATTCTGCCAGCACCTTCCTATATGCTGATTTCTTGCATCATGCCCAGAAGTCTACCTTGCGTCAGGAACAGCTTTCGATCTAAAGAGAACATGTCTTTCTCATGTAAAACATTTCGGGCAGAAGCCTTGCGTGAGGAATGTGGCAAGAAAGATTGAGAAACATTGTTTCTTCTGTTTCATGCAGCCAGATGAGCACTTCAGCAGTTTGGGGGCTGAGCATCTCCCACATGGGCGTAGGCAGGGGGGGCAGGAGAGGGCAATTGCCCCCCCTAGAAGCAGGGCCGCTGGCCAGCCTGCCCCGCTGCCCGCCCGGTGCCGTCTCCCTTCTTCCCTGGCTGGCTGTGGGGCGGGCGGAGGGAAAGCCCCAGAGCCGCGCAAAGCGTTTGGCTGGCTTTCCCTCCGCCCGCTCCACAGCCAGCAAGGGAGAAGGGAGAGGTCCCTTCTAGCCGGCTGGCTGTGGGGCGGGCGGAGGGAAAGCCAGCCAAACGCTTTGCGCGGCTCTGGGGCTTTCACTCCGCCCGCCCCGGCGATCGCAGAGGGGGGGGAGGGGATCGGAGCAGCCCGATTTCGGGCTGATCCTGGCGCCCCCTCGCCCCTGCCGATCGCGGAGGGGGAGGAGGGAGTCGGAGCAGCCCGTTTTCGGGCTGATCCTGGCGCCCCCTCGCCCCTGCCGATCGCGGAGGGGGAGGAGGGAGTCGGAGCAGCCCGATTTCGGGCTGATCCTGGCGCCCCCTCGCCCCTGCCGTTCGATGAGGGGGAGGAGGGGGTCGGAGCAGCCCGAAATCGTGCTGCTCCGATCCCCTCCTCCCCCTCCGCGATCGCCGGGGCGGGTGGAGGGAAATCTGGCAAGGGAGAAGGGAGCTTTCCTTGCCCCGCTGTGGCCCCTCCCCCCGCCCCTTGGTCCCGCCCCTTGGTCCCGCCCCTTGCCCCCCCCTAATTTTCATCCTGGCTACGCCCCTGATCTCCCACCCCAAAACTGCAGAAGTGGAATTATTTTGCTCTGTTCACAGCCTGCGGCCTCCTGGCCTATGCCCGGAGGATAAAGCTATCAGTGGCGACTAGCCATGATTGCTATGTTCTGCCTTCACTGCCAAAGGCAGTATGCTTCTGTACACCAGTTGCTGCAAGCAGGACTCAGGTCCCGTTGCAGGCTTCACCATGACAAGAAGATGCTGAACTGCTTTCACATCCACACCATACATGGTTTCTCCCAAAGAATCATGGGAACAGTAGTTTATCCCTCAAACCCAGCACCCGTAAGAAAATACAGTGCCCAGGATTCTTTCTGGGGAAGCCATGTGCCCTAACTGTATGGCAAGGATGTGACCTGAATGGGCCCAATGGCCTGCTTGTGTTCTCATAAACAGCCCTCCTCCACTAGCACCTCATCAAAGCTTTTGCCCGAAGGTTTATGTAAAGCCTTTCTCAGCTGCAAGTATTTTAGATTGTTCGACTCCCCTTGGGAAAGAAGCCATACCTCAGTGGTAGAGCACATGATGTGAATGAATAAAATCTCAAGATTTAATCCCGGAAATGTTCAGACAAAAAGTAGGAAATGATATGACAGACCTCTCTACCTGAGGCTTTAGGGCAGGCATCCCCAAACTTTGGCCCTCCAGATGTTTTGGACTACAATTCCCATCTTCCCTGACCACTGGTCCTGTTAGCTAGGGATCATGGGAGTTGTAGGCCAAAACATCTGGAGGGCCGCAGTTTGGGGATGCCTGCTCTAGGGAGCCACTGCCCATCAGAGAAGACAGTTTCCTACCTTCCTATCCTTGTTTCTCCTTTTGTCAACTCTGTTTTGCATCCTGTTAATCTTACATAATCACTTTTACTGTCTAGTGTTCAGATGGTTATGGATCACATCTCTCTCCAATTCTCCATCCATCATTCTGGTATTTGTTGTAGATAGGGCTATTGAGTACTTTCCCTGAGTTTTGAGAAAGTGGTGCTGTGCTTATGCTTTGGGGGTTTTGTATTGTTCTCTCCCTCCCCCCCCCTCTCTGTGTGTGTACTGTATTTGTCATTTTGGGGAAAACCTCATGGCCACCAGGAGTTAACAGTTATGTTGGGTAGGTAACACCCCCAAGGTAGGACTGAGGAACTCACTAATTTAATTAGAACTGTGCTAAGCAGTTATTACACAATGGTAGCTTGAAAGAGAAAAGTGCATTGCTACCCATTTCCTTCACAATCCATTATGACTCTCTTTCGAATATCAGATAGAAGATGAGGAACGTGTGTGCGTGCGTGTGTGTACGTGTACAGGTGTGTGCACACCTGCACAGGAGGGTCCCTAGACTTAGCCTGCGAGCAAATGACCAACTGAGGCAGCAGAAACAAGATTAGCCATCAATTGCCAATCTAGTCACTAAAACAGGAACAGAAACTTGTTCAATTTTGCAATATAAAAAGACAAAACAGTTTGTGCCATACCTATGCTAGAACCAAAAATGCTTTAAAAGAAAAAAGTTTACCTCTTGGACATCTTCTGGATTTTTTCGAGAAACAATCTGAAAAACAAAAGCAAAGGCCCTGTTAGTGCTTGAATTTGTTAATGAGAAACAAAGAGAGAGCACACAAAAGCGCCCAATGATCTAATATTGATTTTTTTAAAACGGTTTTTATTTGGGGCTCTGCTTGATTAGGATTACGCTCATCCATCCCAGTCTTGATATCCACACATTCCAGCATCGTATCTGCAGAGGGGTTTATACACATAGAAACCAATTCATGTGAGTCCCATAGAAGGTGCAGCTGACGCCTACGCAGATTTAATTCAATGTACTTCGGACCGTATGAGAACATCGTGATCCAATGCAAGGCAGAGCAAGAGCACCCAATCCTATTACTCTCAGTGTGTTTCGCCTTTGCAAACTGTCTTCAAAACAACATGTCATTTACAACTCCACATTCAGCGTATTTTTGTACCGTAGGCAAAAATACAGACGTGCAAGGGAACAGAAAGGCAAGTCGTTAAACAATGGAGTTCAACCGCACAATAAGAAGAAACCTCATTTTCCTCTTCATCCTCCCTCTTTCCGTCTTCATCAGTAGTTTTCAAATTTTCACCTTTTCCCCACACCAATCTACCAATAAGCCCCTGTGTGTCCAACACAGAAGCTCCCTGTACTTTGCCATATTCTAGGGAATGTTCTAAGGTGAATCATCAGTTCACAAGACAAGCAGGCCAAGACCTCAGCATTGGCCAGTACGAAGGTACACCCTAGAAAGCATCCAAATGTCACCTGCTGAATTACTAAAGCTGGAAATGTATCTGTCTGGTCTTTCCCACTGGATGGGAGAACAACCGAAATGAAGCCTGCAGGTGAAAGGAGAGATGCACTGTATAGGTGAAACAAACCAACCAGCCTGAATGCATACACTGGAACCTACTTAGGTTTTTCTTTTCTTTTTTAAAATGTTATTTATATTTTTCAATGTTACAATTTTTTTCAAAACCACATTCACATTAAAAGAAACATTTCCTCATTCATATCTTTCTTTAAAATAAACCAATCATTTACGACTTCCCTTCTTCCCCTTCCCTGGTACCTTTAATTTCCCCGCATATTCTTGTATAGCCATTTAACTCCCTTATTCCTTTGTTATGTGTTATACTGTTGAATTTACCTTAATCCGGCTAACGTTTTCACACGTTTACAGTTGTTTTCCAAATACTAAACAAAATTTGTCCATTCCTCTTTATATACTTGATCTTCTTATTCTCTTATTTTACTTACAGGTAGGTGTTGGTCTGACGTAGTTGAAACAAAATAAAAAAGTTCCTTCCAGTAGCACCTTAGAGACCAACTAAGTTTGTCACTGGTATGAGCTTCGTGTGCATGCACACTTGCACACAAAAGCTCATACCAATAACTAACTTAGTTGGTCTCTAAGGTGCTAATGGAATGAATTTTTTTTAATTTTGTTTCTTATTTTACTTGTTAGACCTGCCACCTCTGCATATTCTGTAATTTTTAATCACCGGTCCTCCTTACAGTTTTACCTTGGAAGTCAAACGGAATCCGTTCCAGAAGTCTGTTCGACTTCCAAAATGTTCAGAAACCAAAGCAGAGCTTCTGATTGGCTGCAGCCAATCGGAAGCCACGGAAGCCCCATCAGACGTTCGGGTTCCAAAGAACGTTCGCAAACGTTTGCGGCGTTTGAGAGTCAAAATGTCCAAGTACCAAGGCATTCGGGATTCAAGGTACAACTGTATTTGGGACCTCACTCAACCGCCATTTCTGGGCTTACAAACCTACTGATGTTTTTTGGTTGGCATGCAGGACAAGCAGCAGCACCTGAAATCTTAGGCAACTACTGGGGTCCCAGTGGTCACTGCCGATACCAGGTCTGAGATCCCCCATACAGGAAGCTTGACCTTAGAGCCACAAGCTCTTTAATTAGATGCCCCAATCCTTAAAAGGCCACAAACAGACTGCAGTGCTCAGTGATACAAAGGCTAGCCCAATATTATGAGGGCAGGGGGCCTTTCTTTAATTCACTTTCTCCACACCAGAGATAATTTTATGAACTTCTAGCATGTTATCTCTTAAGCAAATGTTGGATGGCCATCTGTTATGGATGCTTTAGCTGAGATTCCTGCATTGCGGGGGGGTTGGACTAGATGACCCTTGGGTCCCTTCCAACTCTAAGATTCTATTATTCACCTTTTCTTAAAGCTAAAAAGTCCCAAGCTATTTATTTCTTCCGTTTTGGCATTTATATTCCACCTTTTTGTGCCAAATCAAGGTGGCATGCAGAATCTTTACAGATATAATGGCATATAGAGATGGATGCTAAAATGCACAGCAGCATTCTCCAATAAAATACCGCAACAACACACACCAGGAACAGCAGATAAAAATGCATCAGCCCACAGGCTCCAATTAAAAAATGCCTGGTGAAAGGAAGCAGTCTTAAGAGCCCATTTAAAAGCAGGCCAAAAAAAGAAAAACAGCCAAACCCTCAGTATGCTCAGTATGGATTTATACAAATCCTCTTCAGGTGTTACTAAAGAGAGTTAACACAACCAAGAGCTATTTCCACTCACCTTCCTCCAATTGTGGAGGCTATCCCTATCCCTATGAAATGGGGAGCCTTCTGCACTCTTAAAGGCTGATTTTCCAGCCTTTTAAAACAAAGAAACCTTCACAAGCACAGTAAGATCCAGGATTCAGAAGGTCAGCTTCCACAAGTTAGGAGGGCAAGAAAAGTGCTGAGGGCAAGAAAGGTGCTGAGTTAGGCTGTCAGTAGGCTCCTGCTGTTGTCTTGTTGGGCTGTGTATGTAACAAAGGGGAGCCACACCGGGGTGAAGGCATCATCTTTTGTTTGTCCCCTACTGTTTCCCATATAGTTTGGTACCAGTGGTCCATGTTTACTCCTGACAGGTCCCTCCCGTGTCTAGCTATGATGCTACCTCTGGGATAGCTCAGTCAGTAAAGCATGAGACTCTTAAACTCAGGATCATGGGTTCAAGCCCCACATTGGGCAACCTATTTCTGCATTTTCAAGCCCCACATTGCAGGATGATCACTTCCAACTCTATAATTCTATGATTCCTGGCTGCTTGGAGTAGGTGGCTTATGAGTTCTTTGTAGTGTGAGTGTGTTATTGTCTTGGAAAATATTCAGTAGGGCCAGTTCTGGAGTGGCTTCTAGTGCGTTTTTGTTGTTGTTGTTGTTGCTGCTGTTATTTTGCATATTTCTTGGAGGACTGAATGATCTGTTAGAAAGACCTCTATGAACCGATAGCAGCGACGCTGTATGCACTTTTGAAACCCAAGAAAATCTTTAATAGAAACAATTTAAAAGAAAAGAAAGGTGCGGAGCTAGTACTGTGCATTCATCAACCCCACTGCCCCACTTTAGTAACAATTGAAAGGGGCTATAGACAAACCCAATTCTGCAGGCAGCTTGTATGTCATTGATCAGGGCAATAGCCTTTGTACCCTTAAGGCAACTCCAATCAACTCTTAAGGAAAGCGTTCGGTACTTGCAGCAAGTGGTCAGCAGTCATTAAAATGTTCCAGTGTTCCACCTCAGCAACTCAACCAATGGCAGTCCACAATTCCCAAGACTAAGCAATCCTACCATCACAGGAAGGCTGATTCAGATTATCACTCATTTCACAATACAACCTGAGAAGACTGTGAAGATTCTAAGGAACCTTACCGTCAAAGTTTTAACTCCAATTGCAGCATGTTGACATGTAAGCTCAGTTCATACCAGCAGCTTCAAGCGCCACCAGCGCTAAACTCTGTACTGCTGGCTGGCTCTATTCTGTGACAAAAACGGGGAGACCTTACATAGATGCTTGTTGTTAACATTACTTTAACAAGCACTATCCCCCTGGTATTTGAAGCTTCGGGTGCATTTGCTTTGGTTACTCAGGAACTAAATAAAACCAAGGGAGCATGATGCAATGAGCAGGTGGAGGACAGGAATCCCAGCTTCTTTTGGAGACTGTTATCATGGGCGTGAGCAGGTGCGCTGGGTCTTTTCTTTAACCTTGCTTGGGCGAGTGCATTTAAAATCCAATTCACTTAAAGAGCAAGGGCCTGCAGGTTTTAATATATTGATTTAAGAGCATTTATCTATAATTGTGGAACAGCTCTGGCTTTCGCTGTTTACAGTTCACATGCCTTGCACAATCTTTACGCCCCTTTTCCTCTTTGTCTCTCTCACACACATATACCCCACCACCTCAGGCTCACAATGAAGTAACTGAATTGTCTCAGAAATTTAAAAGCCGGGTTTTCTTATCTACCATCCTCCTGGACAAGCCTGCTTTCTTATCTCTTGAGAGAAAGGCACTGTGGAATTTACCACCAGGAATGGACAACAAAGGGCCCATCCTTTGCACTCTACATTTAAAGTACTACCATACCACTTTAAACAGTCATGGCTTTCCCCCAAGGGATCCTAGTAACTGTATTATTATTATTATTATTATTATTATTATTATTATTATTATTATTTACATGTGTTGCATCAGGAAGTTTTTGGGTGTCACATGGCAGGACAGAGTTTCAAGCAAATACGTGCTCTCCCAGGCCCATAATCCCAGGATGTTTGCACTCCTATCTCAGCAACATTGACACTGGCTTGGTCACGTCCACAGAATGGAAGACAACAGGTCCCCCAAAGGAGTGCTCTATGGGGAGCTGGTTTCCGGCACCAGGCCCATTGGCAGGCCAACTCTGTGTTACAAAGATGTTTGCAAACATGACAGGAAAGCAACATCACCCCTGCCAGGTCACAAGACAGGTTCCAGCAATGAAAACACTGTAGTTGGTTAAGAGTGATGGGAATTGTTAGGAGACCCCGGTTCCCCTTACAGTTTCCAGAGTTTTCTGAGGGGAATAAGCAGTGCTATATTTCTAGAAAAAGAGATGCCAGAACTCACTATGAATGCCTCCCTTGTTCTCTTATAATGGCAAAGGCAGCCACCTGAGAGGTGCCGGAACTGAGTTCCGGAAAGTTCCAGCTGAAAATAAAATCCCCGGGAATAAAGGTTTCCTAACAACTCTCAGTACCCTTAACTAACTACAGTTCCTAGGACTGGGATGGAGGGGAGTCATGACTGTTTAAAATTGTATTATACAGCTTTAAATGTAGGGTTTGGGTGTGGCCCAAGAGACTTGTGGTACATTAAAGACCAGGCATCCCCAAACTGCGGCCCTCCAGATGTTTTGGCCTACAACTTCCATGATCCCTAGCTAGCAGGACCAGTGGTCGGGGAAGATGGGAATTGTAGTCCAAAACATCTGGAGGGCCAAAGATTGGGGATGCCTGTTAAAGACTAAGAAACCTCTTGTGACAAACACCATCATGGGCTGAAGCCCACATCCTCAGATGCACAAAGCGAAATCTTAGTTGGCAAGTATACAAAGAAGAAAAATTATACGGTAGGTGTCCAAAGGGCACCAAGATGCAAAAAGTAGAGGCAGTTATAACTAGAGTTTAAATGTTTGTTAAACTGGTGCACCTTTGATAGTAGCAGGTTGGTGAATGTTAGAAGGAGAAGAGCAGATAAAAGAAAGAACTTCTTCATGCAGCACACAGTTAAACTATGGCACTTGTTCCTACAGAAGGCAGCGATGGCTACCAACTTGGATGGCTTTAAAAGAAGAGTAGAGAAAGTCAATGGAGGACAAGGCTATCAATGAATACCTAGCCATGATGGCTATCTCAGCTATCAATACCAATTGCTGGGAGCTGCAAGTGAGCAGACTGCTGTTGCCCTCATGTCCTGCTTGCAGGCTTCCCATCAGCATTTGGCTGGCCTCTGTGAGAACAGGATGCTGGCCTAGATGAGCCATTGGCCTGATCCAGCAGGCTCTTCTTAAGTTAATAAAATACAAAAAAAATAAAATATGTAAGAAATAAAAGCAGCAATAGTAATGCAACGTAAAATAATTATGAATACTTAATGCAGGCATGTCATGGAAGCCTGCGGATCGCAGGTTATCCACAGACCACAGTTTGGGATACACACACACACATAACTGTTGTAACAACTACTGAAGGGAAAAGAAAGCAGCATCTAATCCAGGCTGTAGCAGGTTTATTTGACTGCAGTTTCTCCGTCATCACGATTGAAAACTCACATTTTTCCCAAGGACAGATAGGGAATCAGGTGGATTTCACCCCTTTAAAAAAAATGAGTATTTTATGGAAACCATTTGGAGGTTGTTTTTTGTTAAAAGATATATAAACCTTGCAAAATAAATATATTAAATTAACACCAGTAGAGCCTGCATAAAATGCCACTTTCTCCCAGCAGTGAGAATGTGGGATGGATTGCAGAAGAAGAGAGATGAGAGTCCAAGACTCTTAGCAGATGAAGGTTTCTCCCAAGTAATGTCTGAATGAGCCCTTGTCTCTTACTGGAGACGTAATGTAGCACGGAACTTCAAAAGAGGCTAATCTCTGATAGGTACCAATCTATTATTTATTGATTACTTATTGGTTGCTTTTATATCCTATGTTTTTTTTTTCCTCCAAGGAGCTCGAGTTCTTGACATAGTTCTCCCCCTTGTCATTTAATCCCAACAACCCTGTAAGGGAGGTGTGGCAGAGAGCCAGTGACTGGCTCAAGGTTACCCATTGAACTTCATAGCCAAGTAAGGATTTGAAACCTCATCTTCCAGGTCCTCGTTGGACATTTTAACCACTATGCCACACTGGGTCTCAAATAAATGTTTTTAGGGCAATGTTAAAATATGGGTGGGGAGATCAAGACATGGGAAATGCTACTATTTTTTTCACTTTCATTTGAGTTAGGTTGTCATCTGTGCAAAAGAACAGCTCCTCCTTCATTTTCAATAGCACAGATGAGAGGACATGGTATCTTTGCATTGTACTCAAGGACAAGGTCTAGGAAATAAATGGGTGCTACTATACCATCAAAACCTGGCTCTGCCCCAGGCATCCCCAAACTGCGGCCCTCCAGATGTTTTGGCCTACAACTCCCATGATCCCTAGCTAACAGGACCAGTGGTCGGGGAAGATGGGAATTGTAGTCCAAAACATCTGGAGGGCCGAAGTTTGGGGATGCCTGCTCTGCCCTTTTAGCTGGAAGCCCAGATCAAACCATAACCTCCTGCTGCCCTTTGGACAACCAGGCCCATTGAAAAATCAGGCAGAACTACAAACTGCCTCCCATCTCTACACCTATAGTGATGGCTGTCCCTTCTGACCTAGCCTTACATAATGCAGATTTTGGCTCTCTCCCCAAACACATCTCTACTGGGGGAAGCTCACATCCCTGAACCAATGTGCAAGAAGCCAGTCCCTCCATGTTCGTGTTTATCCCAGGTTAAGCATGCAGAGGATTGCAGTGTTATTCCTACATCCCATCCACTCCTCTGAAGATAGAGGGTGCTGACCTCCCCTCCAGATAAAACCCACATGCATGGAAACGAGAGAGGAGGAGGATCTGAAATGGAAGGGAGATGCCATGATCCCTCCTACCCCCCCCCCAACTGAGTACTTCTGGAGTGGGGTCCGAGTAGAAATGCGCCTCCTTCCATCCTATAGAGCGAGGAAAAATGGATAGAGATGTCGGGGAAGAAAGAGAATCGGTGCTCTTTCGGCCGCCCACTCACTCCTCTCAGCAGATGGTATGGGGGGAGAGATCTGGACATCTGCTTGCGGGCGTTGCCAAGAGGCCCTGGGTTCCAATCCTGCCTTCTCCGGCTTCGGAAGATGCCGGAAAGCCGCTGCCCGCGAGCCGCACCGACGACCTGCCTACTTGCATGCAGGCAGGTTCCCGGGATCTCCCTGCCCGTGGCGGAGATCAGAACGGGAAGGATCCCGTTCGTCGTCACCACCGACCCTAATCGAAGATTGCACGGAAGACGGCCTTCCCATTTCTCTTTCTCTTTCCCCTTTCTTCCCAAAGCTCACTCACCCGCGCGGTGACCTTATACAGGGTGTATCCCCGAGGATGGCGCTTGGGCTCGGTGACCGTGTAGAACCGGGCCACGTCCCCGCCTCGTCCCTGCGGGGAGATCATCCTTGCTTGCTCGGGCTGGCCGGAGGTGCGGAGGCCGTGGCTTCCTTGGCGCCGGCTCAGCGCCGCAAGGCTGCTGCAAAGATCCACTCCCGGGTCAGGCCTGAGCCGGCGGCGGAAGCGATGGGAGAGAGGGAGCAGCGGCTGCGCCAGCCGCTAAAGCAGCGCCTCTCCTCTCCTCCGCGTGGATCCGGCGCGCGATGCAGGCGAGGACGGCCCCCGCGACGCAGCTCGCCGGCCTGCCACTCTTTCCTCCCCAACCCGCCCTGCCCGATCCTTCCCGCGGGGGTCAGGATGGAGCCGCCGCCGCCTTTGAAGAAGCAGCGCCGGCAGAGTCAGGCCGGCTGGATTGTCCCCCGGAGTGTCCAGGGGCGCATGAAATGACTGTGCGCGCGCGACCCTTTTCAGGATCGAGAGAAAAAACGTTCCTCTGCTGAGAGTTCAATTTGAGAGAAAGTAGCACGAAGAGTCGGGGTTGTAAGTCGGGGTTGTTGCCCTTTCCCACTACCTCTTCCGCTTCTGGGGGCGCTCTTTCCGCAAGCCTAAGCATGTTTATTCGGAAGTAAGTCCTGCGGAATTCCGTGCTTCTTGCTCCCAAATGAAAGGGTGCGTAAATGTGCAGTCTGACTCTTAAACCTGACTCGTGATTTCTAATAATAATGCGTTTTATGCAGCATTTTATCATGTTCCTGGCATGCCGCATACACACTGTCTTGATGTAGGCCTATGCACAACAACCCTGCAAGGAAGATCTGTATTATTATTCCGGGGGGGGGGGGCGTTTAAGAGAGAGACTAAAGCCACCTAGAAAATCCAGGACAGATGTCTAGCTAGTAGGCCACATCAGTTCTCTGTATTTATTCAGTGGTGGCGAGTGACATAGACTCTGCACCTGCTCTGGCAATTTAAGTCTATTTTTATTTCCTACGTGCGAGGGTTTAAGCTTGCAATTGAAAAAACGATGCCAAGACTGAATTAACCCCTGTATTTATGCATGGGCGTAGCCAGGAGGGACAGCTGTCCCCCACCAATAAAATTAAATAAAAATACATAGCAAACTGAGGTTCTGCACCCCCCTAACAAAAGGTCTGCCCCCCAGCATTTATGACTACTTACATCTAAGCATAGCTACCAAGGTTATAGAATGTTTAGTATTTATGAGGTTGGATGGCCATCTGTCATTGATGCTTTATGCCCCTCAATAACTAGTTGCTGGGAGAGCACTGTCGGGGTGGAGAGCACTGTTGAACTCGGGTCCTGCTTGCAGGCATCTCATGGGCTTGTGGTCGGCCACTGTGGTCAACCACAGGATGTTGGACTAGGTTGGCCCTTGGTCTGATCCAGCAGAGCTCTTCTGACATTCGTAGAAAGTGCATATCCTTTCCAAAGGATCCCCTAAAAGCTACAGACTACAATTTGTCCTCTGGAGGAAAGGCTTTGTGGTCTCCGATGTGCTATTTTTGATCTGATGAAGTGTGCATGCACACGAAAGCTCATACCAAAAAAAAAACTTAGATGGTCTTTAAGGTGCTACTGAAGGAATTTTTTTATTTTGTTTCGACTCAGACCAACACGGCTACCTACCTGTAACTTTTCTATGCACCTACTATTAATCCTCTTTTCGCATCTCGGTATGTGAGCACTGTGAGCAGTCTGTCGAGTTTTAAAGGTGGGGAACGGCTGGAGCATAACTCTGCTTGGAGGTCACACTTTCAGCACTGGAATCCCTGGCTAAGTGTAGAACTTGACACATGTCCCTGTTGAAATTCATTTTGTTAGTTTGGGCCTAGTTCTTCAGTCATGATTTAGGGTGGAAAGAGAAGTCTGTATTCAAGAACCGATTAACAAACAATATTTGTACTGATGCTTGATCACTACATGTCAGGTGCGAAGCCCACAGCCATACAGACAGGTCCAGTTTAGGAATTATGTGTCTATTTAAATATGCATTGCACTTATACTTACCTTTTGTCCAATGATTGCAATATACTCTCCTATCTTCACAACTGTAGGGTAGATTGGACTGAGAGATAGTTACTGACCCAAGGTCACCCGAGTGAGAATCTGAACCTTGGACTCCCCAGTCCGAGACCCACATTTTAGCCAGTATGTTATACATAGCACTATGCTGCAAATTCAGTTAGCTATTGTAACTAGGTGTGTGTTTTTAGATTACTAGGTCACTGTTTATCCACATCCATAGCTTGCCACATGATTTATTTGCCATTCGGCTAGGTACTCCCTTTTAAAGCAACAGACTTATTTCACTTTAACTCCTTTTCAGCTCAATTTATTATTATTATTATTAATCATTTCAATACTGTTTTGATACTTGATTTTAATGTACACCATCCAGAAATCCATGTTTTGTATAAAGACACTGATTAGAAATTTTCAAAAGAAATAAAAATAAGCAATTATTGATTTCGCTATATTACCCACCCTTCACCAGGAGATCCCAGAGACTGTTACAACTACGGTATTTAAAATGCACTTTGGACTACTTGAAGTTTCTGAGTTGTCTTCAAGGGCAGTCCCATGTACTGTAAAGCACACTGCAATAATCCAATCTGGACGTTACAAGCGCATGGAGTACCTTGGTCAAGGCATCTTCAGGTACAGGTAAAGAGTTAAAATCTTGATGTCAAAAGTTAACTGTGAACATACTACCCCCATGGCTTGGGTATGCAATCAAAGCCACCTCTTCATAATCATGCACTGATCAGTGAGGTAAATCACGTTACTCTGATTTTTTTATGTATTTTGCCAGTTTCATTAGCTGCATAATTTAACATATATATGATTTTTTCATTTATTTTTCCTCCAAAGACCACTTGCACAGAACTTATAAGCGTCATTTAGAGTTCATTTAATAATAATTTGTTATTTATATATTATTTATATTTATTTTCTAATTACATTAAATCCCACCTTTCCTCTAGGAGCTCCTCTAAGGAGCTCAACAGTTATTAGGTAAGCTTACCAATTTCAAAGTTGTTTTGTTTAGTAAATACAAATAAAGCAAAAATGTTGAATTAGATCACTCATCAGAAAACTTTCTGATGCAGACTGAAAAAAATCCAGATGCAAATTAACCTAATTTGTTTAGGAAAAGTTTCCAATTCTAAATTTTCCAGAAAACCCACATCACTGGTTAAGATTGGAATTTTTTTGTGATCACAATAGAACAATGGTTCCAAAGTTCTAGGTCTAGCACTACAGGTTTCCATGGCAATTGTGATTTGGTTCCAAGAGGACCAATTCTGCCCTCACAGTTCGCCAACTATTTCATTTAAAGTTAGAACTAGATGTGGAACCGCATCATGGCCATAAGGTGAGTTTTTTAGCTAGTTAAAACTCATTTGATTGTTCTGTTAGTGGATTTTGTGTATGTTTATCTAAAAATTTAAGTCACAGAATTGTAGAGTTGGAAGGGACCACGAGGATCATCTAGTCCAGCTTCCTGGCGTCGCGGGCCGGATTGGCAGGCCAATTGGGCCGCATCCGGCCCCCGGGCCGTAGTTTGGGGGACCCCTGTTCTAGAGTGATAGCACATGAACTATGAGCAATTCCCAAGAGGGTCTCCTGTGTTAGCCTCACTGAAATGGACTGGAGCACTTAATTCCCATTCATTTTAGTGCAGTTCATATGGGAGAGCACCATGCTCCATGTTACTAAGTAAGATGAGGGATTATTTATACACCCTTCCAATACCTTATTAGGACAGCTTGCAATTAAAAACAGAATTACAATAACTTTTAAGGTAAGTTTCAAACACCAAATCTACAAAAGCAGTATACATGTAAACCGCCCCCGCCCCCCAGGGGTACAAAATATCTTGAGCCAGCCCTGATGCTCATCCTTTTTGTTTTACTCTTGGAAAAGGCAGTAGTGCGGTAGTTGCCTGTAAAGAAGAACAGAAGTACTGGTAGTTGTGGTCCTGCAACACACAGTCCAACAGTTGATTGTAGTGGCTTTGTGTCCAATCCATGATGAAGAAACTCAGGAGAACACACTCAGTTTACATCAGAATTGTGGTCTGACTACATTAGCTTCACACTGGGAGGCTTTAGACTGGCCACTGTTTCTCAGTCATAGAATTGTAAGTACTGTAGTTGGATAGGATTCTGAGTCATCTAGTGTCCCTCCAGGGGGCCTGAACCACCAACCTTCTGTTAAAACAACCTGGCACATTGACTCATTGTGCCACCAGATACAACCCCCCTTAGAGTGCTGTAAATGAACCATGCCCACAATCCTAGAATCATAGAACTGAAAGGGACCTGGACATCCCCCAAGGGTCATCTAGTCCAACCCCCACTGCAGCAAGGAAGCATAACAAAAATGAAATAAGCAAATGAGCAACTTAAAATACAAACAGATGTGTGATGTGCGGAGAGGAGAAACTCATTTATTTACAATAATCCTGAACCCCTTTTGCCAAGATCCGTTTCGGACCAGTTCGACACACTTAAAATGATAGGCAGGAGGTGCATTCGTCTCTCGGGTTTAGACGGCAAAAACGACCCAGGGCCAAAGGCTCCAGCAGCAAACTCCTTTCATGGTCGGGGAGGCTCTTTCGCGCGTGCATAGCGGGCGGTCTCCCCCCAAAATCCCACGGCGTGCCTCCTCCGTCCCCCTCGGGCTTGCTTTCCTTTCGAGTCGGCGGCTTCCAGCCCCTCCTCACTGGAGGTTGCGTCCCAGGTACTGCAGGAACATGCCTCCAAGCTGCGGCAGGTCGCCCTCGCCTTCTCCCGGGTGCATCTTGGCGTAGCTGAGGAACTGCCTCCGGAGCCGGCTCAGCTCCGCCAGGCTGACGGGCCGGGTCAGCAGCAGCCCCGGAGGCTCCCCTCCGCCTGCCTGCGACAGCCCGTCCACCACGAGAGGCAAGAACTGGCCCGGCTGGGCTCCGTTCCTCTGGGCGGCCATGAGGGCGGCCAGCACGTCCTGCGTGAGGCGGTCGAGGCGGTGCAGGAAGCCGGCGGCCTGCAGGGGCTGCGAGCGCGTGGACTGGTTAGGCGGCGGCGGACGGCGCTCGAAGAGGGCGGCGCGGATCTCGGGCCAAGGCAGCGGCTCGGCAGGGTCGTCGGGCGCCACGAAGAGCGGCCAGTCCCAGCGGTGGCGCGAGTCGGGCGGCTCCAAAGGAGGCCGGTCCGGGCGGGCGGCGCCTCCCGGGCACAGGAGCACGCAGTGCGGCGTCCCCGCGTGCTTGCTGAGGCAGTAGAGCTCGTAGCGGAAGCTCTTCAGCTCGGCGCCCGAGTCCACCAGAACCACGTCGCGGCGGCTCAGCAGGCGCTCGGCCTCCGCCCTCAGAGCAGCCCGGGCGACGCAGTCTCCGCCGCCGGCGTCCAAGTCGGCCTCGGCCACCACGAAGACCCGCCGCTCTGAGGCCTCCTCGGCGCACAGCGCCGCCTTTAGCTCTTCGGCGCGCCGGGTCTTGCCGCTCCCCGGTAGCCCGCAGAGCACGACCAGCGGCATGGCGCCTCTCTCCGCCTCAGTAGCAAGCCGGACCGACTGTCATCATCTTCCCCTCAGGGCCTTTCTTCCCTGCACAAAAATGGCGGCGGCGGAGGCGTTAATGTTGCCCTTAAGAAAGATGGTTCCCGAGGGAGGGAGAGCGCGCGCTTATTCGCCCCACCCTCCCGCTCTTCTTTGAAGCGTTCTACGACGACATCTATCCACGGACCATAGAGATAGGAAAAATTAGAGTGCGGAGTTCTGTCTAAAGATGCTTCCAAACTCGCCTTTAGAGTAGAACTCGTCCCACGGAAATGGCAATTGATAGAAAACAACGAAGCAAAGTTTTTGGTCTCCGCCGCAGGAGAAATGGAACCTCCCCGTTTTCGCGCAATATCGCAGCAGGTTCTAAAGGGAAGAGTCTAAAGGAACCCGGAAGTCTTTCGTGTTCAGTAGGTCTATTTATAAATCTATGAGTCTGCCGGCGAGGGCAGCGTGTGTTGCGGAAGCGAAACTAGAAGTCCCATGGACCCCCGCGGAAACCAAAGCGAGAGGGCCCTTCGTTACGTGAGGGGAGGAGCGACAGCTAAGTCCGGCCTGTTTGGATGCGGCTGCGCGGGGGAAGCCGGACCTGGAGCGCGTGTGGTGAAGGAGTCGCCGGCCACGGCCCTCTGAGATGAGCCCTCTGCGGGGCCGGAGCGGGGAGCAGAGAACCTGCCGGGGCCGCCTGGCAAGGCAAAGGGCAGGTGTCCCACCTGGAGGTAACGGCGGCGGCTCAGCCGGGGTGGGCGGCCTAAGGCTGGAGGGGGCCACCTGTGGCCCTCCGAATCATCCCCGACACTGGCGACATGGGAGGATTCGACAAGCTCGTAGAGGAAACGGCGGCCAGGGACTGCCAACCCTGGTGCCTGTATTCCGCCTTCAGTGTCAGAATTATTAGGGAATTCGTATACCGCCTTTCATCTGCGGATCACAAGACAGCTTGCGGTATAAAAACGCCATCCTTCTGAAAGCTGCCTGTGGGGAGAGCGCTATTTAACTTGGATTTTCCTGCTCCTGGGCTTCCCGCGCTGTTGGCCACTGCGACAACAGGATGCTGGACTAGGTGAGCCTGATCCAGCAGGCTCCTCTTAGGTTCTGAAGATCTGGAGGACCACAGGTTCCCCACCCCACCCGTGGCTGCAAGGCAGGTGTTGCCTTTGGCACACCTGGTGTAGCTGAACTGCTGCTCCTGTCGAACCCAGCTAGTGTGGCCGAGGGTGAGGAGAGTTCAGCAACATTGGCAGGGCCACAGATTCCCCACCCTGGTTTTGAAGGGTGGCAGTGAGGAGCATTAGGACCTCCTGTGCTTACCTGTCCCGTGAAAGAAAGAAAGGGACATTTCTTGATTTTGATACTTTATATACCGCTTGACGTCATCGTTTCGTGTAAATGTTGCTCAAATAATTACATTTGCACTTGACCTTTCTTCTGTCATGAAAGGCAGCATACATGACGTTTTCTGTTACTGTTCTTAGCACTGACCAGACCCAGATCTGCATAGCTTAAGCAAAGTGCTTTCAGTCATACCCTGGAACTTGGTACTCTATGGAATACAAGTCTATCAACAGCTATTGATCATGATAGCTAAGTGAAGCGTCCATATGCATAATGTGTATATCTTGAGTATTAAGATGCTAGGGGCAAACAACAAGAGAGGATTGCTGCCTTCATGTCCTTGTATGTATGTATTTATGTACAGTATACACACTAACAAAGAAATGATCGTAGGATTTCAGTGTTACACATTTTGCTTTGCTGACAAAACATTTAGACAGGGGAAAGTCCATTAATGAGAAGTCCAGAGATAAGCCCATTGATGTTTCTGTATATATAGGTAAAGGGAAAGTGACCCCTGACCATTAGGTCTAGTTGTGACTGACTCTGGGTTGCGGCGCTCATCTTGCTTTATTGGCCAAGGGAGCCGGCGTACAGCTTCCAGGTCATGTGGCCAGCATGACTAAGCCGCTTCTGGCGAACCAGAGCAGCACACGGAAATGTCGTTTACCTTCCGGCTGTTACATTCCCCCTATTTATCTACTTGCACTTTGACGTGCTTTCGAACTGCTAGGTTGGCAGGAGCAACCTAGTGAGCTCACCCTGTCGCGGGGATTCGAACTGCCGACCTTCTGATCGGCAAGCCCTAGGCCCTGTGGTTTAACCCACAGCGCCACCCGCGTCCCTGTATATATACAGTATGTATAAGATCTAAATATATAAACAATGCAGGTAGCATTATTCAGAAAGTAAAAAGCAGGGTGGGAGTAAAGCTTTCTGGGATCTACTAAAAAGGCACAGGAGCATAGGAAGCTTCAGGGCAAGGTAAACTGATATGGTGGCGATGGATGTTTAAGTTAGTAGCTGATTGAACTTGAGCATTAGTGAATATGTTTGGTATCTGCCAGTCATTCTCAAACTCTGCTTTCTGTTTCACTTCTGCTTCTATATGGCAAAATTCATCAGCCTTGTGTCATAACCAACTGCACCTGGAAACAAAAAGCAGCATAAAGCATTTGCCCATTGCAGCCTAATGTGTTTTTGGTAGAGACATCTAAGAAACCAAATCAAGGCCTGGCTCATAGCTAGTGGACAGAGTTTCTTTTCTCCTGAAGAAAACGTAATGCCCTTATTTAATGAGATTAAATATTTGTAATTTGAGGATAAAGCCAATTGCAGACTTCAAGTAATGGAGGAGTGTAATGTTGCAGCATCCGAGATAGCCAGGAGGATGCAATTTCCAGATGGGAAGCCATGTTGCAGTAAGAACAAGGCCTTTGTCTAGTTGTCATTTCTGTATAGATCTGCAAAGGATCTGTCCTAACATTGCTTTCTTTCCAGATATCCCATGCTGTCCCATCGTGTACAGAGGCTTGGCAGAGATTGGGTTTGCCAATGGAATGTTGCTCAGAGACTTTTCCGGGATGGTCAAGCTTTCCAGCATATGAAGAGAATCGCATCCTGTTTTGGGGCTTGTTACTCACCCTTGAACCCTTGGGATTGCCCAGGGAGCTGTAGGCTTCCTCTGCTCTGGAGCACGCAGCTTCCTAGCCTCGTACAAAACTCTTCCATCCATCTCTGTCCTGCTACAATGAAAGCTGAGGGAGATGAGCCATGTGTAAAGCGAAGAAGACATAGTGGGGATCAGGACATTTGTCACAGCCCTAATGAAAAACTGTGTACCTCACCTTCAGATGAAACATCCTGGTCTCCGCCTCAACCTCAGTGTAAAGAAGGAAGCACTCCAAAACCAAGAGGTATGGTGGCATCTTACTCCCTTGATCCTTTGCTCTTAATATTTACATGGTTGTGTTACTTTTCTAGGAGAGAAGAGAGCCAATGTGGTCTAGGGTTCCTTTGTTCAAGTCCCCACTCGGCCATGGAGCTTACTCAGTGAGCCAGTCAATATCTCTGCCTAACCTACATCATTGGATTCTTGTGGTGCCTTGAATTCCTTGGAGAAAGGATGAGATAAAAGTGTGATATTATTATACAGTATATGCTGAATTCAACTTGCTCAGAAACCACACATATTCAGCTTATGGTCCTATGAACAAGCTGTTCACACCTTTCTTTTGCACTGTTGACAACAACTGATGAAATAAGCCAACAAAATTTACTAGAGTGATCATTTTTGTGTAGTGACCCTCTTTTCTGTTATATACTAAAGCTACTCCTGAGAGAGATGGGTCTCTTTTGGTACTATTGTTGTTAAACAATTCAAGAACAGAGGTACTTCCTATTTAAAGAGGTGCCAATGTTATTGCCAAATTACTAGAAGTCCTGCTTAATGAAACACTTAAAATTATTATTCTTATTTTAAACACGGTACACCCCAACCCTCAGAAAGCTTTCCCAAAGAGAGATAAAAATGCAGCAGTTCAACAAAATTATCAGAAAGAAAAAGGCTTTAGCCTGCTACCTCCTAGATTTTTTCTGAGCAGAGATGTACCTAGGCAGAACTCTACAACTAAGGAGGCTGCCTTGCTGATCAGTACACGCCTGATCTCAGAAGGGGAACAAGCCCTAATGTAGACCTGGACAGTTCATATTTAATTTGTAGGCTCCCCAAAACAGGATTTAAATTGTTTTGTACAGTACAGGACTTTAAAAGCTCAAGGCAAAAGTATGAATGCAAACAATCTACCACTCCTGGCCTGGTTGTTGTGTTTCAGCAGGTGTGGTCAAGAGACACTGGGAATATTTTTGCCAGCAAAGTAAAAAGATGAAGGTCCTTGAAGAGGATAAGCTGATCAACCAGGATCGTCAAGACACACTGGAGAAGTTTGATTTCACCATAATGTCATACAACATCCTTTCCCAAGACTTGTTAGAAGACAACTCTCACCTGTATAGGCACTGCCAACGGCATGTGCTAGCCTGGAACTATCGTTTTCCCAACATTCTCGCAGACATCAAACGGCTGGATGCAGATGTAAGTGGGAAGCTTACCTCATAGTTGGCAATAAAAAAGCAATTCATAGGAGGACAAATCTTTTACAGACTGTAAGCCAGGCATGAGGATCCTGTGGCCCTCCAGATGTTGCTGAATTACAACTCCTATCCCTGGCCATTCACCATGCTTGCTGAGGCTGATGGGAATAGTAGTTCATCAACATCCAGAGGCCAAGAAGTTCCCACACCTGCCATAAGTGAGCATGTGGTTATTTCATGTACTTCATGTTTAGGTATAGTGAACATGTACCTGGTGCCATGTCTCTCCATTCAGATTCCTTCTATTAAAAAAAACCCCTTTTTGACCTGGTCTTATTTTCTTACATCCCAGTCCTTTGCATGTTTCTTTGGAAGTAAATAATTTTTAGTTCAAGTGAATATAAAATTGCAACCTTGGGCTGAACGAAATACAATGGTATTTACTTCCAAGACATGCATCAGTTTATAACGTTAATGTTCCTTTTAAAAGCACGTTGATTTCACTGGCAGAGCTAAGCATCAGGAATCAGTGTGGCTTGAAAAAGCTTGAATTTGCCTGAATCTGACACAGTCTTACAATACATAATTTTACTGCGAAATAACCTGAAATTATTTTCAGTTGCAGCATTACCATTATTATTTCTTCTTAGAAATGTTATTGAAAGTTGTAAGCCAGTTTCTAAAATTAAGTCAGCCAAGTTTTGTTGGGAAGTATGCTACTGTTGATCGCCTGTTTTCCTCCCAACAGGTACTTTGTTTGCAAGAGGTACAGGAAGACCACTACAGAATAGAGATCAAGCCAAGTTTGGAAGCCTTAGGTATAAACTGTCCAGTATACCATACTTTTCCATGTGTAAGACAAGGGTTTTTTCCCCTCTAAAATAATGTTTAAAATTGGGGGTCGTCTTATACAGTACATGGATAGTGCAGAGGGGGGACGGGCTATTGGTTGCAGCTGTGAGCAGGAGCTTGTCAGCGGCGATTTGGTGGGTGATTGGTGGCTGTGGCAAGGGCTGCTGTGGATTGGCTGTCGCTGCGGCAATTGGGTATGCGATTGCCGGCTGCTGTTGGTGAGCGGGCAGACGCTTTGTGGCTTCGGCGACGCTTGCAATTTATAGCGTTTGTCAGTCGGGTTAGTGATTTTTGGCATACCCCCCCCAAAAAAAGCTCAACAACCCCACCCCACCCAAAAAAATCTCAACAACTCTGGGCCATCTCCCCCTGTTTTCTTAAATTGGAGTCCCCAAAAATAGGGGTCATCTTATACACAGGGGCGGGGCATGTTATACACAGAAAAATACAGTACATGCTTTCCCCAGCTAACCTCCCTACGGTTCACTGATTTTGGCCATTTTAACCCCAGACCATCTCCATGAGCAAATTGACAGCAGGAAGGTATGGGGAGAACCAAGGTACAGTCTTGCCAGTAGACAAAATCCTTATCTCCCTAATCCTTCATAAGCCAAATCTGGTAGGCAGGCGGGGTTGGGACTTCCTTAGAAAGAGCCCTTCACAGTGCTTTGAGGTACTGCGGATCAGCAGGCTTGAAATCACCACCTGTCAGCTGATTGGTGATGACTTCAAGCCTGCTTTCCAAAGGGGTGCGCTCTGCAATCAAGTTCCTCACAATGAATTCAATAACACAGCCAATCCAGTTGCATCTTTACCTGTCTCACACTTCATGTGCAAGTACAGGGCAGGTGTGCATGGTTTGGTGGAAATAGCCTTGTGTGCCATATTTGGCCTTTGGGCAGGAGATTCCCCATCCCTGCTATAAGAGGTAGACCCACCCCACCCCTGCTGTGTAGCTGAGGGACGGGGAAGCTGTGGCTCTCCAGATGTCGGACTCCAACTCACACCTTCCCTGACCATTGGCTACGCTGACTGGGGCTGATGGGAGTTTTCATCAAACAATTTATGGAGGACCGCTTGTTCCCCATTCCCGGCATACAGCCAAATGGACCAGAACATACTAAACATGTGTACTTAGAGTATAAAGGAGACACATTTTGAAGCACCTTTTTTCTCCCTTCCCCAGGCTATCATTGTGAGTACAAGATGAGGACAGGAAGGAAGCCAGATGGCTGCACCATTTGCTTCAAGGCCTCCAAGTTCCATCTCCTCTCTTCGAATCCAGTGGAATTTTTTCGGCGCAACATCCCCCTCTTGGACAGAGATAACGTGGGCCTGGTGGTTCTCTTGCAGCCTCTTTTTTCCTGCAAGGCCCCCTCGGCCGCCATCTGCGTGGCCAACACACACCTGCTGTATAACCCGAGGCGGGGGGACATTAAGCTCACCCAGCTTGCCATGCTGCTGGCGGAAATTACCAGCGTGGCTATGCAGGAAGATGGGCATTTCTGCCCCCTCATCATCTGCGGGGACTTTAATTCCGTCCCTCACTCTCCCCTGTACAATTTCTTAAGGGAAGGCAAGCTGAATTACGAAGGACTGGCGATAGGGAAAGTAGGTAGCCATTTGTCAAGTTGGTGTGTAAAAATAATGGGTAGACAACACGCAAAAGATGATGTCCCTGCCTATAACATTGTGGAGTTTCCATGATGATAATTTGCATTACTGTTCTTTCTAAAATATGCTGTGTGGTCCAAAGCCAGTGCAGGTGTGAGGTTTTCAAACTGTGTTCTTGGGAAGTAGTTTGTTGCAGCCATTAATCTGGAGCTTTCAGCCCACAAGAGGGTGGAAGACATTCCAAGGCCCACCATTGGACTGTGGTGAGGCCAATGTTTCTAAGACACTGAGTGCCTTGGAACATGCCTTTGCTGCTCCTCTTCCTGTGATGAGCAGAGGTTCTCTGTCAGATGCTGAGGAGTTCCGCAGTAGACAAGGTGATGCGGAAAATGTGATGTAGGATGTGTTCATTGAAGAGTAGGACTTTGCAAAGCATTGCTTTGGGCAGGGGTGGTGAACAGCATTTGAAACTCCCATTGTTCTTAGCGCATTTTGTGACAGGGAATTTCATTAGCGTGAGCAGTTTCTGAGCTCTGGGAGCAGTACTGAACCTAAGATTTCAGATGAAAACTGACACTGCTGGAAGAAAAGGATGGCCTTTTTCTGCCTCCCCACCTCCAGCCACTCTCTGAAGACTGGAGAAGGGACCCTCATAAGAATATGAGGGCGGCAAGCAGGGGAAGTATGGCTTTGTTTTTTGCAGTCTTCAGATGAGGACTGGACAGTGTGAAAAATGAACATAAGATTTTAGCAGCAGTTCATTCATTTTCAGCTTTGTACTCATTATAAAAAAGCACACCTAAACACTCCATTGCGGTGCCCATAACCTATGTTTCAGTTGCCGTTTAGCTCCTAGCTTTCATATCTCAGTTTCTAACACTGGTGGTGAACTGGATCTAACCAGCAGACCGAATCATTCTCTCTCCTGCCCCTTCTGGGCCAGGTCTGGCAGGTTGGTAACGGGGCCACCCACTTGTATATCACCTGATGTCTCCTGGCATCAGGTGACCCTTTTTTTGCCCACATGGGTCTTGCAGAGCAATTTGCAAAGTACTCCACGTGACCCGTCAGTCAGCTGGTAGTTTGGTCTTGTTGAGCCTCTTTGCAAAGGAAGACCCAAGGGTATTGTGGAATGCTTTTCATAGTGCTTTTGCAGGTGCTGCTGATCAGCTGACTGGTAGCACAGTAAATAATCTAAAAATCATCTAGAGCATTGTTGCTTTTGCATGAAATGGGGGTGGTACCAATGGGGGTGAAATGGGGGTGGTACCACACAGGAACATACAAACACATAATAAACGTAAAGTAATTACGTTTTTGCCAGCTCTCTCACCAACCAGACTCCAAAACTGAGTACTTGTGGCGCAGGAGTTCTTTTATGGCTCAAAAAGCAGCTAAATGGGAAGCCAAAAATTAAAAATAAACGTGGCAGCTCTCACAATAGTAGAAATAAACTGTTGGGTCATTGAAAGGATTTGTGTTAAGACAGGTGCTCTTTAACATTCAAAACTGATCCAGAGTTGAGAGTGAACAGTAAGGTAATATATAATGCTAGTTTATCTCATAGCTGCCAAGTTTTCCCTTTTCTCGCGAGGAAGCCTATTCAGCATAATGGAAAATCCCTTTAAAAAAGGGATAACTTGGCAGCTATGGTTTATCTTGAAAGCTAAAATCTCAAGCTAACTATGAATTACCATGAAATAGCTCTCCAAGCTAGATGGCTTAACCTAAGACTACAGTCCTAAAATCATTTATCTAGAAGTAAGTCCAATTGAAGTTAATGGGGCTTACCTCTGAGTAGACCTTTTTAGGTTTGTAAAGTAAATGACTTCTACGTAGGTGGGTTTTGGTTTACAGCAGAAATCACTGTCGAGCATCTTCTAGAAATGCACATATTTCTCTTTGGTGGTTTTGTTTTGTTTCTTGCTTTTTAAGGTGTCTGGCCAGGAACAGTCCCCACGGGGCAATAGGATACTCACTATCCCCATTTGGCCTCAAAGCCTCGGCATTTCTCAGGACTGTATGTATGAGGAGCAACAGAAGCAGCTAGAAAAAGAGAGAGGTAAATTTCAGTGCAGATAACCCAAGTGTTTTTCCGAAAAGGTTACTTCCCCTCAGATGTTTACAGTTGAATTTAACCTAGCAGTTCCTTTGTGTGGCATTTCAGCAATTCAATCACACAATGCTGGCAGTTCAAGTCCTACAGGCGGTGTCTGACCCCAGAGAAGCTAAAAATACAAAGTCATTGGGAATTCATCAGTAGGTGAAAAGTTTTTGTGGGTGTTTACAAAAGCCTTGGAAGTGATTTTAGTAGAGTTGACTGGTCACATTGGTTCTTTCCAAGCGCTCAGCTGCAGGTCAACTCATGAGCAAGTTTGGGCTGAATGGATAAGCAGCAGCTGCAGTTCTGTGCACATACTCTCATATAGGGTAGGGGCCATAGCTCTTACATAGATCATCTGTTTTGCAGATTCAATTTCTGCCATCTCCAGTTATAGAAGGACCAGATAACAGATGAGGGGTGGAAAGTGTCTTGCTGGTGACTTCACTATCAAGCAGACTAGATAATACTGGACTAAATGAACAAATGGCAGCTTCCTAGGCTTCTATGATTGTTGTTGTTGTTGTTGTTTTCAGAGAGAAAAGAGACTAAAGAAGCAAGCTTGGAAAATCCAGAAGAGGTCATGACAGTAGCAAAACGGTAAATTTTGACATCACTGCGGTTGTCAGCTTGTTTGCAGGCATCAGCTCCTACAACTCTGGACCTGTATAAACAGGGAGCTGAAAGTCTTACTCACTAAAATGCTATATATGCACTACCCACTTCATCCTCCAACACACTAAGGAAGAAGAGATTGGAAATTTGCAACTGGCAATGGTTTGTGAATATCCAACATATGGTGGTTAGGGTTAACCATGGTTTAGCCAAACCAACCCCAGTTCAAAGTTGGCTTCTTCAAAGAGACCATAGTTAAAACCATATTTTGACCAGGTTTGGATGCAACAGTAAATGCTTCCAATCTCCATATGGCCATTCTGATGGGATAAAGGAGAGCACACCATCCAAGTCTTGTGCCCCTGTTACCAAACTGGTTTTGCCTTTGGTGTGAGCAAAGCTGGAGGTTAACCTGGATATAATTCTTAGCAACTTTGCAAACTTTGCAGATACTGTCTTACCAGAGATTTTGTTCTGTGCGAAATAGGAACTGGGCCTTTGGAATTGCTTCTGAGATACTGGATACTGTTTCTAAGATATTTTTCATAGTTTGGTCTCTGGTTTGTTACCCTGGGCTTTTTTGGGAGGAAGGGCAGGATATAAAATTAACAAAGGAATAAAATACAGCATTGTATTTAAAGCATGAAGGGCACGGTTTAGGCTATGTCCACTATGAAGTGGATGAAGAGCAATAGCAGGACAAATGTTTCCTTTGTTAAACAATTGTGGCCCTGCCTTGCTGCGATAGCATTCTCAGTCTGGATTGTCATGTCAAAGTATGTGGCTTGGGTACAAAAGACACAGCAGCTCTGGGCCAGATGGACAATTGTGAGTGGAACATCTGAAACATCAGTAGCCTGCAGACTCTCCCTGCTGTAAGCGTGGCCTCATCTGTGATCCTTTGTCTCAGCAGACGCTGGTGACTTCTGAAACACTTGTCCCGTTTTAGGTCTCCCACATATTTGCACCACAGTTTTCCCTTGTCTTCGGCCTACACTCATTATCTGCCAGGCAGCGGAACCCCAGAAGTCACCACTTGCCACTCCAGGAGTGCAGTCACTGTGGATTACATCTTCTATTCTGCGGCAAAGGAGAACAGAGCTGCAGAACCAGGCAAGTGACTCTAGAGCAGATAGGTGACTAATGATTGGCTAGCTTGGGTGCTCACCCAGTCTGCACAATGGGCAAAAATTTTACAGCACAGGAAAGCCTCTTTAAAGCACCCACACATAAAGACACATGGCTCTTTGTTGCTTCCAGGTGTTCTTTATTCCACATTCTTAAAACACTAATACTAAGAGAAGGGACTTGATTTGGACAGCAGACTTCTCTTGCTTTTCAGTGCTGACTGAACGAACAGCTCAGTCCAATATAGAAGCTGCTTGGCTAGCTCAGGCAAGGCTGCATTCCCTACCAGAAGGTTTATCACCACTTAACTACCTGCATTTGTGGCCTGCGCCAACAGATCTTCTTTGCATCATTGTCTTTGTAATGCTAACTGACTTCCCTCTCTGCACAGTTCAGTTTCAGGCTTGCCAGTGGATCACAAATAAACCAGCCCAGCCTGTTCACATGCATTTAACATAAACTGGATCTATAGAGATGAGCAAGTGGAGCTTCTCACTGCTAAGAGATACCACATTTCCATTTAATTTCTAAAGATCAAACTGCTTGAAAAGGCACAGGACCAGTTTGTTTTTTAAAAGTTTACCATTCCAGTGTGGCAAAGCCTATGCTCACGTTATTACATGCATTTTACCTGACAACATTGTGCCATGTAGAAGATTACTACGCCAAGCTCCTTTTAAAAAAATAATAATAAGCAATAGCAGTTACAGCAAAAACTCACCAGATGGTGCCATAATGCTAAAGGTGCCTTCAAGCTGATCTCCTTGGTGGCTAAGTCAGGATTGAAGCTTGTCTTGGTTGCACATATTCAACGCTGTGCATCTTTGCAAAATCCACTGGATGGAATATTAAGTCTGTGTTTGTTTAAACTGGGGGGATCAGGAGAACTAGCAGGACATGTTGGCCAAGAGACTGTGATGCGAACAAAGACGTTCTCGCTTCAGATTTCAACCCAGTGATGAAACTGACCTTAGGTAAACCATGTTATATTTGGGGAAGGATCACACATCCCCCCCCACACACACACACATACACACCTGGGAGTTAAATGGAGAGCTGGTGTGGCAGAGTGCCTAAGACACTGAACTATGAAACAAGTAGATCATGTCGCTTTTCCCAGCCTGATGTTGGAGTACAGCCTCCATAAGCCCCAGCCAACATGACCCAATTGTCAGGAATAGGGCATTAAAGTCCATAATATTTGGAGGGGAGCAAGTTGGGGAAGTGCATGTGAAGCGCTTTGAACACTTGAAAGCATCGTATAAATGTTCAGTATTGTTTACGTCGACTTGAAAGTTCCCCAGAATGTAGGGTCTGTAAAGCCCAATTGGGGAACTGTGATTCCCTGCTTGCTTATTTCAGAACAGCATGATGATGCATCCAGGCCCTGGTGCCAGCTCAGTTGTGTGATGTAATTTACTTGCTTGCGTACCTTTCTTTAAACCTCTGGATTGTCCACAGGCACCTGAAAGCCTCTTCTTTCTGTCGCAGGAGCTGAACATGCCTTTGACGGACGCCTGAACCTTCTTGGCCGATTATCACTGGTGACGGAAAAAGATCTCTGGGCTGTCAATGGGCTTCCCAATGAAACCATCTCCTCTGACCATCTCCCTCTCCTAGCCAAGTTCAGGCTGGAAGAGTAACACCAAAATAATGATGACCCACCTGTCTTTTATCGTTCCACTTTCCTTTTCCTTAATTCTACAACATCAAAAGGGACTGGAGAGTGCATGTCTCCTTGATGGGTTTTAAATACAGGTATATATATATATTGTAAATTATCACAGCTACTCAGATATAAAGAAAAGCAAATTGGAGTTTTACATTGGGATTCCTTTTTTAATAATGGAAAGCATTTGTGCAGTAATTTTTTTAAATATATATATATTTACTGTTCATCAAAGAGATCGTATAAAGTGCTTTTTAAAACAGAAATGATCAGATTTTTATTTCTTAATATTTTGATTCTCACCCTTCCTCCCAAAGGAGTCCAGGGCAACAGTCAACAAGGCAGCAAAACAATAAAACAAGTAAAAACCATCACACGTCGTTGCAGCTATAGCCTTCATGGAGCTCCCTTAATCCTACAGGCAAGCATTTCTTCTAGACCAGGCATCCCCAAACTTCGGCCCTCCAGATGTTTTGGACTACAATTCCCATCATCCCTGACCACTGGTCCTGTTAGCTAGGGGTCATGGGAGTTGTAGGCCAAAACATCTGGAGGTCCACAGTATGGGGATGCCTGTTCTAGACATTGATTTAATTGTTTTCTTCCAAGGAGATGGGCTTCATTATATCTTTATCTCTTTTCATCCTCTGAGTAGCCCAGAGAGGTGTGTGTGGTAATGAAAGAGAACCCCTTTCTACCATATGGGCTTTCAGGGCTGTGCCCGGGATTTGAACTTGAGTTTCTGACATCCAAGTGCAGCACTTTGTGGTTGCGGCCATGTTCCTAAAGGGTCTCTACCTGAGTTTGCTCTCGTGAAGTTCCCCAAAGGTCTGACTGCCTCTTCTAACTTTGGCAGTGGGTTGGGTGCCTGTTTCTCGAACCTGTGTCCGTGGAGCTCATAGTGGCAGGGGTGCAAAATGTAGTTTTCTATCAGGTAAACAGCCTGAAACAAAGGGTCAAATATAAGGAAATCCTCCTTCACAAATCTGTGTAAGATACAATTAGGCCTTGAGGGCAGCTGTGTGTGTAAAAATGGAAAGGGTGTGTCTGTCCCTGGCACAGAGCCACAGCGATTTGCAAAGCCACACCTATTTAATATTTGCCTTGCAAATAAATCTGGGGCAGCCGTATCACCCATCAACTTAGAACTTGATTTCTACTAGAAGCAGGGGGGGTGCTGATTGGCAGTTCTGCTGTATTCTCCAATTATTTTGGCCCTTGGAAGCCGTTCTTCAGCACAAATGTTCTACAATGTCCCTGCAGGTTTTGCTGACTTTCCGTTTCCTTTTTAAAGGGAGGGAGAGAGCTCAGAGTAGCTAATTAACTGCACATGAAGCAATGAGGAATACACCTGAAATAACCTTTGCATTTGGCAGAAAACCAAACACCAAGACTGCATTTCTCCATAGGTTTGAAACAAACAGATGGAAGCACAGTTCATTAGTTTAATCATCATAGTTCAATCATTAGTTTAAATGTTTGAAAACGAAGGAGTGGCTTCCAATTGGCTGCAGGAGCTCCTTGCACTCAAATCGGAAGCCACGCTGGACGTTCGGCTTCCAAAAAATGTTCGCAAACTGGAACACTTCCGGGTTTGCGGCGTTCAGGAGCCGCAACGGACGAGTACCAAGGCGTTTGAGAACCAAGGTACGACTGTATAGTTATAACTCTGTACTCTGCAGTGCAGCTTAAAAAATAACCCTCATGCTAATGGCTTAATAGAACACACGCAAGACATAGACAGCAGCCATATATCTAGTCAGACCACCGGCTTGTCTAGCTCAATATTGTCTACATGGCTCTAGCATGACACGGTGTAATATGTCATGTAGTGGTGTTCATCTGAGCTTGTTTTTACCTAATTTTAAGACCTGCTAAGGAACAGGTGATTGTTAAAACCACAGAATTCAAAGAGGGTATACTTTCTTTTCCCTGTGACTGTGTATCACCAGCTAAACATCGTGATATACCGATATACCACAGTGTCTGAAATAAGGATGGAGCTATGTAGAGGCACTGGCTGGCTTCAAGGTTTTTCCTGCATCGTGATTTTGGCTGGGGCGCCTACTCTTGTGATTCACTGCCTCCTACATGAGGCGGGGGAGAGCTGCATTCATTCATGGTTTTTCCCACATTGCCAGGTCAAAAATTATGAAACCATTATCACAATATGGGTTTCATACTAGTTTTGGATGATATATCAAATCGATTGCCCAGCTCTAATTGCTGGACTACAACTCTCATAATCCCTGATACACCTGGCCTCGCAGACTGAGCCTAAGGGGAGCTAGAGTCCCAGAACATCTGGAGGGCCAGAGGTTCCTGACAACTTGCATGCAACAAGAGCTACGCATATGTTTTCAATCCTCCTGCTAGGTCTCTGCAAAGCTTGGATAGGAAACTGGCCCACTGATCTTGCTGGACTACAACTCCTATCATCCCTGACCATAGCTGGATGGGGTTGATGGAAGTTGTAGTCCAAACCACAGCTAGAGGGCTTCCCCTTTCTTTTACAGAAAGAGCCTTTCTTTAAAAAGCAGTAACCCCACTGATCACCTGGTTGGAGAGCTGGATTTAGTTCCTCTTCCTGTTGTATTGTTTTAATGTTTTTGTGTTTGCAGCTATGGGCTCCTTTGGGAGGAAGGGCAGGATAGAAATGTAATAAATAAATAAAATACTTGGCACAGTTACTGCATTAAAAAAACAAACCACAGCGCACACTCAGCTGCATCAGGACCATTTGGTGTCTCCTAGCCAACATTAATCAGCAAATTCTGTCACTGTGGGATAAGTTGGTTTTCTTTATTAAAAAAAATAATCACAAGAGGCTATAAAAAACCCAAGACTTTAAAGATATTTTATTAAAGTTCCATGCTGCACTAAACATACAAATGATGGAGAAAAACAGAAAAAGAAATCATGCACATTTCTCACCCAGAACAGCATTTGACAAAAAAAATTATGGCAATAGAGAAACCTAGTCATTGAAATCACAGTTACTAAGTTTTCAAAATCGCAGGTATGTGTTGTGATAGAATAGGATTCATCTGTACGTAAGGAAAACAATGCCCGGATACAAAATAATTCATCCACATTAGAAAAGTTTCATTGGGAGGTTTGGACCAGGATGGGGGACGGGGGGGCTAAATCCAGATTGACACCATACAAATAAAGCAGAACCAACACACATTTAAAACGTAGCTTCCACCCCATAAATCCTGGGAAACTGGTTTATTAAGGGTTTGGGGAACCAAAGCTCAAGGAGAGTAAAACTACAGTTCCTAGGATTCTTTGGGGAGCGGGGTCCGTGTGTGCTGAACGTACTTTAAATGGATGGTGCAAACCCTCAATGCTGTGTTCATCTCAAGAACAAATGCAAGTAAAGTTCATGGTGGATCATGCCCCAAACACTTCACATATATTAGAGACATACATTATAGTACTTTAGAAAAAAACAGAGGAAACCCAGACTCAGAATGGGACTTGGTTCCTACAGCACAGTAAACCAGACTATGGTTTAGCAAGCCCAGACAAGCATGGGGGGTCCCAAGAGAAGCTTGCACTCTATCTGCTTCCTGGTCTTCCACTGCTGTGCTTAGCTAAACCAGGGTTTGTTGCAGCACATCGTCCAAACGGACCCGTGGTTAAGCTCACTCCTCACTAACCATATTTGTCCTCGGCGCAGCACGATCGTAAAAAGGACCAGGGAACAGCAAAACTCCTCCAGTAGCCCCCACACTCAGATGGTCCCACTAAGCCATAGCTTGGTTCATTTAATCATGCGAACCAGCTCTTTCTATGACACACAGCCTCTTTTTTATTTTATTTTGAAATCCAAACACTCTGCATTTCACTGCTAAAAAAATCACTGCAGTAAGAAAAGTGTCACGTTTAATCAGCCCTCAGTGGTACTTAACACTTATTGGGGGGGAAATCTGTCCTTCGACAGCAGCCCTCTTCAGGCATTTAGGGTGAAGGGGTGTGGGCTAAAAAACGAGAATTCAGGCAGGAGGATGAGCACCTAAGCCATGCTCCAGCCTTCCCCAAACACACAACTTCTATGTTGAGATGGAAGATCTGAAAGGATCTTCTAAGCATGCTTGGAGAACATGGGAAGATCTCATGCAGAGCTCGCCCAGGTGAGCTTGTTGGGGGCAGGGCATGCATGAGCATGTGGGGGTGCTGAGTGCAGGACACGTGCGCACCCCCCTGCCCACTCTCCACTTTTAGCCCACACACATTGGTGTGAATGCTCTCCAGATCTTCCTGGACTACAATTCCCATCGTCCTTGGTCACAGGCCATGCTGGCTGAGGCTGATGGGAGTTGTAGTCCAAGAAATCTGAATTGAGGGAGGCTAAGCTTTTCAGGAATGCAGTCACAAAGCAGGAAGTCCACTGAGCCTCTCCCTTCCACCTGCTGGCTCTCAGCAGGGGCTACACTGGGTGAGACCCTGCGACACACCTGGCCATTTCCTTGAATGTGAGATTCTTCCATGATCACACAGATCTGGTGCAGACACATCACTGCTGATCTCTTAACCTTAGTTAAGAGGGTAAAAGCTGGCATGCTTCTTTCCACCGCTCCATCCCTTCTTTAGGTCAATTGCTCTCCCTCCTTTCCCTTGTCGCCATGCTCCTGGTTCCACATTAAAGGTAAAGGGACCCCTGACCATTAGGTCCAGTCGCGGACGACTCGGGGGGGGGTTGCGGTGCTCATCTCACTATAGGCCTAGGGAGCCGCCGTTTGTCCGCAGACAGCTTCCGGGTCATGTGGCCAGCATGACTAAGCCGCTTCTGGCGAACCAGAGCAGCACACGGAAACGCTGTTTAACTTCCCGCCAAAGCAGTACCTATTTACGGTATCTACTTGCACTTGACGTGCTTTCGAACTGCTAGGTTGGCAGGAGCAGGGACCGAACAACGGGAGCTCACCCCATCACGGGGATTCAAAATGCCAACCTTCTAATCAGCAAGCCCTAGGCTCTGTGGTTTAGACCACAGCGCCACCCGCATCCCGGTTCCACGTTAGGGCTGGACAAATACATCCGTTCTGGTTCTCTCCCTTTCTCATTTTCCCAATCTTAAATTCAGTTTTCTACATCCCTGCAATTTGGATTGTTTTTCAGGGGCATGGGGAAATCCGCATAAAAATTCACTAACATTTTGGCGCAGATTTTTGTGTGCTGTTTGGCTAATACACACATTTTTGGAAGCAGTTTCCCATTAAATAATGTTGATTTGTCAGGATGCAACAGTGCCTTATATGCTGGGAAGGCAGGTGATAATTAAATCCGAGAGGAAAGGTGAGAAAGGAAGAGAGTTTGCCAGAGGGTGTCCTGCTCATAGGCTGCAATCCTGTTACGCATGAACTTGGGATTTACCTCCAAGTCAGCATGCATAAGGTTTGAGGACAATGCAGATTTGAGGACAATTCCAGGGAAGACTGGACTGAAGCGACAGATCTCTTAACTGTGTTTAAAAGACCAAGAGTGTTATTCTGCATCAGGCCAAAGAGTCATTCCCAGCAGCCTGCTCCTCTCCAAACCCCAATAAGCAAAAAACAAAATATTTGTCCAAATGCAAGGTGCATTCTAAAAGACAATTCCTTGGCCAGGGGTTTCTTCCCTCATTCATTTTTCTCGGTACAGATGGCTGTTTTCCCCTAATACTTTGGCCATAACTGCATACAGGATGTCTGATCTTAATATAAGATGCCAAGACATCATCAGCTTGGAAGTGTCCATCCTTTTGAAAACAATTATTATCAATAATAATATTATAGGCATACAAACAGAGGGAAAAGAGTACATTCTTGAGGGAAGCCCATAGATTCTGACATTATTTTTAAGAATGTTCAACACATATACCTGATATGACTGTTACTAGAAGGCTCATCTGTACAAAACAGCCATCTATGGTTCTTCGGCGTGACCCAAAGGTCCCTAGGGCTCTGTGGCACAAGCCAGACGCCCTAGTCTTTTCTCCCTTGGGAATGCTCCCCAAGCACAATGGGCAATGCTCATCGCATGCGCAGAGGACTCACCATTGCACAGAAGACAGTGGGCCAGCACCTGCATGCACAGAGCAAAACGCAAACCTGACAGCTCGCAGATACACACCAGAACCACTGGGCCATTCCACTTGTGCTTAAAGACTAAGGATAGCCAACGTTTGTTGCCCTCCAGCCATCGCTGGACTACAACTCCCATCATCCTTGACCATTGGCTCTGCTGACTGGGGCTGATGGGCATTGTAGTCCAACAACATCTGGAGGGCACGACTACATTGGCTACCCCTGCATAGCCTGACACAAAATATTTTCAAAACATTTTTTTTTAAAAAACAAACCCAGGTATCAGTCATTTGTTAGGCAGGTGAAGTCACCATGATGCTCTCCAGGTGTGTCTGGACTGCAAGTCCCACCAGGCCCAGCCAAGCATGGCGAATGGTCAACGAACATCTGAAGGTCATCACATTGGCTACCCTTATGGCAGGCAAACAGTTGCTTCAACAGTTAGCTGCATCCTTAACAGAATAATTGTAAGACTTCAGAGCTCTTAAGAAAACCCTTGCATATCATGATACTTTCTTTTGTCACACACATGCACATACGAGGAGTAAGGCGGAAGAGGTGGGGTCAGAAAGGGCCCAGTGAATGCTCTGCTACCAGAAAAGCTGGGGACACAGTACAAATCCATTATAAAATCGAAATACTGTCAGCTTTGCATATCTATTGTCAAGATTCTTGAGGTAATAGTGATATTCCGAAGAGAGGAAAAACCCACTCGCATAACTTTTCCGGACTGCTGCTCTTGTTGTTTTTATTGCTGAATGTCACATTTAAACACCAGACCAGAGAGACAAATAGCCTGCTGGCCTCTTCCTCTTCCATTGAGCTCCACTGAAATGGGGAGGGGGTTGCTCAGATCCCGTTAACTCCAATGGAAGTCGTGCAACAAAAGTTCCCGCTGGACTATGGCTTCCTTTGACTCGCAAGCAACCGACCACACCCCAGCCCTTTCCAACACCGCGGGGGGGATATACTTTCGTCGTCGCCGGTTTCTAAAACTCTACAGACACCACACAACACTCCGAACTCCAATGCAAAACAGCCACCATGGAAACAATTATTCCAATCCAGACCGGGTGGGGGGGACGGACCAAAGCCACACAACCACATCACCTCTCCCCTTTTCAGCTTGATGGAGAGTAACAACATTATTGTAGACAAAAAAAACAGTTTTCCCCATTTCCCTTTTTCCTTGATTCCTACTTCACGAATTGAAAAATAAAACATAAAAATAAAAAAACCCACCACTGTCACTACTAGGATCCCTAATTCTTAGGATCTTAAATAAAATCCTCATGTTCATAATAAATAGTCGCAGCTCCCTCTTTCCACCCCTTTGTCCACAGATCGCAGGGTAAAATTCAGGAAAAAGCACCCTGGAAGCTGTCTCGCTTGGCTTCTGGCTTTGTCAGATGCGGAGCTGGTAGCCGACATCGTTCAGTGTTGAGAGATCGCCCACTTTCTTATCCAGCGCAGCGGGCCTAGAATCAAGAAGGGAAGAGGAGATGTTCAAAAGCAAATGATTAGATTTCCCTAGGATGAGACCACTCCCAGCAGCGTTTCAGAGTTGTATCTGAAAGTCATATCCCCACCAAATATTTAAAATACTCGTACAGTGGTACCTCGGTTTAAGTACACAATTGGTTCCGGAAGTCTGTACTTAACCTGAAGCGTACTTAACCTGGAACGAACTTTCCCATTGAAAGTAATGGAAAGTAGATTAATCCGTTCCAGACGGGTCCGCAGAGTACTTCAACTGAAAGTACTCAAACCGAAGCGTACTTAAACCGAGGTATGACTGTATTCCGTTTTAACAGTCATGGATTTAATTTTATTTTCAAAAAAAGAGGTGACCTCTCAGCTCTACAATTCTCAACACCTATAACAAACTACAGTTGCCAGGATTCTCCATGACTCCTAAAGTGGTACATGAGTACTTTAAATGTATGGTGGTGGTGTTTTCAGGTGGTGAGTTATGCACCACTATTCCTAAACACCAAACATCACCAAGTCATTTATTAATGTGAGAGGGCTCCTGCGGTCTTCCAGTCTATACCACCAGCAGGGGGCTATCGTGGCCATCTAAATCTGGGGTAGCCAATGTGGTGCTCTCCAGCTGATTTTTGTCGTTGTTGGGCTACAACTCCCATCATCCCTGACCAATCTTAACAGGATGCTCTACTTCACCACACATCTGTGACATTTCCACCAAACAGCATCTCCCAATGGGAGTGGATTATAATGCCAACTTTGGGTATTAATAAGAACACAAGGAGTCTTCTGTATCAACCCAATGGCTCATCTTGGGTATGTTTAGCTTGGATAAGAGGAGATAAGATAGCCATCTTCAAATGGCTATTGTTTTTAAGCAGAAGTTGGATGGTCATCTGTCATGGATGCTGTAGCATTGCAGGGGGTTGGTCTAAACGACCCTTGGGTCCCTTCCAACTCTACAATTATATGATTCTGTCCAGCATCCTGTTCTCGCAGTGGCCTAACAAGATGCCTATGGGGAAACCACAAGCAGGATTTGAGCACAAAGCCCTAGACCAAATAGCACCCCATATGAAGTTTTAAATGCCTTATTTCTATTACACTTGCACAACACTGATGTGATTTATCCTTCTCGTATGAGATTATAAATAGGTATATATAGCAATCACTCACATGCACACAACTTGTCAGATAGGCACTGATGTTGTAAATCAGGAGAGGGGAATCTGGTTTATGATTCCAGTCATCTCTGACCATTGGCCATGCTGGCTGAGGCCAATGGAAGCTAGAGTCCAACAGAGGGTCAAGGTTCTCCCACCCTGTTCGTAAATTTTTCCATCAAGAAGAACACAGGGTCATCATTCCTAGACATGCAATAGCTTGAAGCAAAGAAGGTTGGGGGGGGAACATATTTTCCACCTTACATAACAAACCCAATCTAAGCAGAAGCTCACTTTGCTGTCGCACTCCCAAAGCATGCATTTCCAAAACTTCAATTGGAATCAAATGTGAAGATAATCGATTCTGCTAAGTGACATTCTCCAAGCAGCTGCGGCTGGAGATGCTGTTACTTCCAGTTCTCAAGATTAATAACAGAAGAACGTTGCCTGATTTTATAACCACAAAGTCGCGGAGTTAAATCACAGATAAACACACAGACTGAAAATGGAATGGAAGCCAATGAATCCCAGTTCACGAGAGGTCTCCTGTATCCCCACCTTCAGCCGTTCCTGTTGCTAGTCAACAGGTACAGTACACAGGTATCAAGCCTCAAGCAATCGAAGTTGCCATACTCAATTGTCTCCATGTTGGACAAAGTGGCAGCAACCTTTTATTTCCACAGCCAGAATACCAGTTGATGGGAATCGCAGGGGGCAGAGTGCTGCTGCGCTCATGTCCTTGCATGGGCATCTGCTTGGCCGCTGAAAACAGGATGTTGGACTAGATGGGCCTGATCCAGCAGGCTCCTCTTGTGCTCGGTATATAAGCACCATCGAGCATTAAGAGCTTGCGAACCCAACTTTACAGACAGGTGTCCCCTCCCCCACTATCGACTTGCGCATGACCACATACACTTGTGGCACCAGGAAATAAATAAATAGATCAATTAAATGGTGGGAGAGAGCTGGAGAGTCTTCATGGCTCACAAGGAGACTCTCCCCAGAGCCCAAAGAGGGCAGAGGAAGCCCCAAGGAGACTGGAGGCACAGCAGGGCTCTGTTTAGTCTGCTCAGCCTCCCCATCTAACAGCTGACACCTAGCAGCTGCAGGCGCTTTTTCATGCATCCTCCTGCTCTTTAGTGCTTGTTGTTGTTGTTTAGTCATTTAGTCGTGTCCGACTCTTTATGACCCCATGGACCATAGCACGCCAGGCACTCCTGTCTTGCACTGCCTCCTGCAGTTTGGTCAAACTCATGTTCGTAGCTTCGAGAACACTGTCCAACCATCTCGTCCTCTGTCGTCCCCTTCTCCTAGTGCCTCCATCTTTCCCAACATCAGGGTCTTTTCCAAGGATTCTTCTCTTCTCATGAGGTGGCCAAAGCATTGGAGCCTCAGCTTCACGATCTGTCCTTCCAGTGAGCACTCAGGGCTGATCTCCTTCAGAATGGATAGGTTTGATCTTCTTGCAGTCCATGGGACTCTCAAGAGTCTCCTCCAGCACCATAATTCAAAAGCATCAATTCTTCGGCGATCAGGCTTCTTTATGGTCCAGCTCTCACTTCCATACATCACTACTGGGAAAACCATAGCTTTAACTATACGGACCTTTGTCGGCAAGGTGATGTCCCTGCTTTTTAAGATGCTGTCTAGGTTTGCCATTGCTTTTCTCCCAAGAAGCAGGCGTCTTTTAATTTCGTGACTGCTGTCACCATCTGCAGTGATCAAGGAGCCCAAGAAAGTAAAATCTCTCACTGCCTCCATTTCTTCCCCTTCTATTTGTCAGGAGGTGATGGGACCAGTGGCCATGATCTTGGTTTTTTTGATGCTGAGCTTCAGACCATATTTTGCGCTCTCCTCTTTCACCCTCATTAAAAGCTTCTTTAATTCCTCCTCGCTTTCTGCCATCAAGGTTGTGTTATCTGCATATCTGAGGTTGTTGATATTTCTTCCGGCAATCTTAATTCCGGTTTGGAATTCATCTAGTCCAGCCTTTCGCATGACAAATTCTGCATATAAGTTAAATAAGCAGGGAGACAATATACAACCTTGTCGTACTCCTTTCCCAATTTTGAACCAATCAGTTGTTCCATATCCAGTTCTAACTGTAGCTTCTTGTCCCACATAGAGATTTCTCAGGAGACAGATGAGGTGATCAGGCACTCCCATTTCTTTAAGAACTTGCCATAGTTTGCTGTGGTCGACACAGTCAAAGGCTTTTGCATAGACAATGAAGCAGAAGTAGACGTTTTTCTGGAACTCTCTAGCTTTCTCCATAATCCAGCGCATGTTTGCTATTTGGTCTCTGGTTCCTCTGCCCCTTCGAAATCCAGCTTGCACTTCTGGGAGTTCTCGGTCCACATACTGCCTAAGCCTGCCTTGTAGAATTGCTAGCGTGTGAAATGAGTGCAATTGTGCAGTAGTTGGAGCATTCTTTGGCACTGCCCTTCTTTGGGATTGGGATGTAGACTGATCTTCTCCAGTCCTCTGGCCATTGCTGAGTTTTCCAAACTTGCTGGCATATTGGGTGTAGCACCTTAACAGCATCATCTTTTAAAATTTTAAATAGTTCAGCTGGAATATCATCACTTCCACTGGCCTTGTTATTAACAGTGCTTTCTAAGGCCCATTTGACTTCACTCTCCAAGGTCAGCAACCACACTACCTGGGGTGTACGAGACCTCCATATCTTTCTGGTATAATTCCTCTGTATATTCTAGCCACCTCTTCTTGATGTCTTCTGCTTCTTTTACTTCCTTACCACTTTTGTCCTTTATTATGGTATTCTTTGTACGAAATGTTCCTTTCATATCTCCAATTTTCTTGAACACATCTCTGGTTTTCCCCATTCTATTGTTTTCCTCTATTTCTTTGCATTGCTCGTTTAAGAAGGCCCTCTTGTCTCTCCTTGCTATTTTTTGGAAATCTGCATTCAGTTTCCTGTATCTTTCCCTATCTCCCTTGCATTTTGCTTTCCTCCTCTCCCCCGCTATTTGTAAGGTCTCGTTGGACAGCCATTTTGCTTTCTTGCATTTCCTTTTCCTTGGGATGGTTTTCGTTGCTGCCTCCTGTATAATGTTACGAGCCTCCATCCATAGTTCTTCAGGCACTCTGTCCACCAAATCTAAATCCTTAAACCTGTTCCTCACTTCCACTGTGTATTCATAAGGGATTTGATTTAGATTGTATCTTACTGGCCCAGTGGTTTTTCCTACTTTCTTCAGTTTAAGCTGGAATTTTGCTATAAGAAGCTGATGATCTGAGTTGCAGTCAGCTCCAGGTCTTGTTTTTGCTGACTGTATAGAGCTTCTCCATCTTTGGCTGCAGAGAATATAATCAATCTGATTTTGATGCTGCCCATTTGGTGATATCCATGTGTAGAGTCGTCTCTTGTGTTGTTGGAAAAGAGTGTTTGTGATGACCAGCTTGTTCTCTTGACAGAACTCTATTAGCCTTTGCCCTGCTTCATTTTGAACTCCAAGGCCAAACTTGCCAGTTGTTCCTTTTATCTCTTGATTCCCTACTTTAGCATTCCAATCCCCTGTAATGAGAAGAACATCCTTCTTTGGTATCATTTCTAGAAGGTGTTTTAAGTCTCCATAGAATTGGTCAATTTCAGTTTCTTCAGCACTGGTAGTTGATGCATAAACTTGGATTACTGTGATGTTAAAAGGTCTGCCTTGGATTCGTATCGAGATCATTCTGTCATTTTTGAGATTGCATCCCAGTACAGCTTTTGCCACTCTTTTGTTGACTATGAGGGCCACTCCATTTCTTCTACGGGATTCTTGCCCACAGTAGTAGATATGATAGTCACCCGAACTGAATTCGCCCATTCCCTTCCATTTTAGTTCACTGATGCCCAGGATGTCAATATTTATTCTTGTCATCTCATTTTTTACCACATCCAGCTTACCTCCATCCATGGTTCTTACATTCCAGGTTCCTATGCAATATTTTTCTTTACAGCATCGGACTTTCCTTTTGCTTCCAGGCATATCCGCAACTGAGCGACCTTTTGGCTTTGGCCCAGCCGCTTCATCAGCTCTGAATCTACTTGTACTTGTCCTCCGCTCTTCCTCAGTAGCATGTTGGACGCCTTCCGACCTGAGGGGCTCATCTTCCAGCGTCATAACTTTTATATGCCTGTTGTCTTTGCCCATGGAGTTTTCTCGGCAGGGATATTGGAGTGGTTTTCCAGTTCCTTCTCCAGGTGGATCACATTTAGTCAAAACTCTCCACTATGACCTGTCCATCTTGTGTGGCCCTGCATGGCATAGCTCATAGCTTCTCTGAGTTATTCAAGCCCTTCACCACGAAAAGGCATTGATCCATGAAGGGGACTTTAGTGCTAAATAGGAGCAAACATCAATCCAGATAAAACCCAAATGGCTGTTTGCTTTGACTGAGCACTAAAGAGCGGTTTTCCCCAGCGGAAAGCAGTAGGACAGGATGAAGTGTAGAGGAGCCCAGAGTTTAGCATCGGAGGTGTTAGAGACCAGTCTTTACAACGTGGAATTCAATATCAACATTGGTAAAGACCAGGAAGCTGCTCCAGAGCAGAGATACTCTAAGTAAATTATAAAGTATTGGCTGGAATTGCAAGATGTGTTGGTCCAGGATCCTAAGATCTAGTCATTAACTGGACAACCCCAGGTCCCTCCTGGCATGGGGAGGCAGGGTTCACAAGGTAGTGTTGGCAGCAACTACCAGATAAGGCCAGAAGGTGTAGCTGGCTTCCTACAGGGCTGTCTGGCAGCCAGAGTCCACAAAAGTATCTGATAAGAGGCTTGCCGTGTTTTGTACGGGTACTTGGGTTTTCAAAAAATGGAAACGTGAATGTTGGCCCCGAGAGAGGCTTACGTAATCTAATTGTTGACAAAAGGCATTGACTAATCACAGCTCTCCATTAAGAAGGTGAAGCTTCCCTGTGGGGAATGCCAAGTCTGTTATTCAGCCCTTGCCAATGAAATTATGCAGCCCAGGGGAAAGCGGGGAAAGTGCTGACTGAGGGCCTGTTTCCTACCTTGTCACTTGATCAGATTTAATTAGCATCCCCAAGTTAAAAAAAACATAATTAAGGAGGCAAAGCAACCTTGGTAGACATTCATTATTTTAGCTGCGTCAGTGAGGGGAACCAGGAAACAGCATCCTCCTAATTCATTTTGCTAAATCCCTTTACATTTAAAGGATTTCCCCTCTGGGTTAAGGGGCCTGAAGGAGGCAGCTTGAAAATGATTACCATCCGATTAGGAATTTGAAGCCACTCTGATATACCAGGTATCCGGAAATTAAGAACTAGCACCATTATGGGATTTGGCTTATAACATAAGAACACAAGAAGAGCCTGCTGGATCAGGCCAATGGCCCATCTATCCACAGTAGCCCAACATCCTATTCTCACAGTGGTCCAAGCACAAGAACACTCTCCCTTCCTGCTGCTTCCAGCAACTGGTATTTAGACGCATTGCTGCCTCCAAGAGCACTAGATCCCTGCTCCAAGGAGCTTACACATTTCAAAGGGGAAGGAGAACAGAAAGAGAGAGGATGCGTAAGAGAGCCAAGACATGAAAGTGAGCAAAAACAAACATGCTTGGGTCTACTTTCACTTCCTTTTGGTTGGGGTGTAGACGGAAAATTACAGGCTGCATCCAGAAGTTTATCATTCGAGTGGCAAGTCCAGTGTACTCAGTACCTTTTAAACACTTGTACAGCTTTCATGCTCAAATGAAACTAGGGGAGAACTATTTTTTTCTAGCTTTCATGGAAGCCGGATTTGCACAGAGCCAATTGGTGGGCCTTCGTGTAAATCACAACACTACTGTACTGCTGCCTTCAGAGTCCCCTTATGAGTCTCCCAGAGGCATTTTGCTGGCCGCCATCAAAGCAGAATTCTGGGTGAAATGGACCTTTTGACCATCCCAGCAAAGGTGGGGAACCCTCCAGATGTTGGACTCCAGTTCCCACCACCCCTCACCATTGGTCCAACTGGTTAATGTGACAGATGGGAGCTGAAGTCCCCAACAACATTTTACAAAGCCACAGGTTCCCCATCCTCGCTCATGATCCTCAAGCTCATCCTACTCCAAAACTGTTTTAAAACTTTAAATACGCCATAGGATCCTGTCACGTTTGCTTCTAAGGACTAGAACAGTCTTCACCCTTTAGCTCAGTGTTTCTCCAGCTGTTTTGGGACTACAATTCCCATCATCCCTGACCACTGGTCCTGCTAGCTAGGGATGATGGGAATTGTAGTTAAAAAAAAAACACCTGGAGACCCAAGTTTGGGAAACATTACTCTAGCTGTTTTGGACTACAACTACCATCAGCCCCAACCAGTATGGCTGATGGTCAGGAATGATGGGAACTGTAGTCCAGGAACATTTAGAGAGCTGCTGTTGGGAGTTGCACAAAGGCTGAACTAAGTCACACACTATTCTGGAGTTCTGACCCTGCTGCTGACCAGCAAGAGCCAAGCAGCCCCTCAGCCTACCTGCGGGCCAGAAGTGTTGCAACCCATGGCCATGCCAAGGGATGGGTTTCAATTTCCCTTGCCCCTGTCCTGGGGGAAATCTAAAAGCAGGAAAGGAGCTAGCAACAGTGCACCTGGCATTTGGCTCAGCAGTTGGCGCTCAGCTGACACATCTTAGTCAAACACACACCTCCCCCTTGAACACTTGTGCCACCCTAGCAACTGCGGAAACAGCCACAGAAACAGGGAGATCAAAATACCCCGCTAAAGTAGGCGCGATGAGGCAGGAGGAAGGAGCTCGCACAGAGATTTGCAACCTCTGACAACTATAATTATCCAGACACTAAAGGAGGCCAGGCACTCCTACCGAGAGGCCCCCAAGAATGCTGGTGGCGCAGCGATAGTATGAATTCGTGGGGGGAAATAGAAGCGTGTGGTTAATTCAACAGCTGCGAGGAACGTTGGGGTATATTTAGAGAGACAGTCTAGTAACACTTTTCGCTGTTAAGAAACTGCGAAGAGACCCCTCCGCAGACTTACTTAAAATGCAACTATCGTACACCAGGTACACTGGTGACTAGGAGCGGCCGCCGAGCACAATTCAAAGTGTTGGTGCTGACCTTTAAAGCCCTAAATGGCCTCGGTCCTGTATACCTGAAGGAGCGTCTCCACCTCCATCATTCTGCCCGGACACTGAGATCCAGCGCCAAGGGCCTTCTGGTGGTTCCCTCACTGCAAGAAGCAAAGCTACAGGGAACCAAGCAGAGGCCGCCTTTTCGGTAGTGGCGCCCGCCGAGCGAGATAAACATCTACCTGACATTTAGAAAACACCTAAAGGCAGCACTGTTTAGGGAAGTTTTTAATCTGTGATATTTTAATGTATTTCGGTATTTGTTGGAAGCCGCCCAGATTGGTGGGGGAAACCCAGCCAGATGGGCGGGGTATAAATAATAAATAATAATAATGATAATAATTATGGACCTAACAGACACATTCAGATGTCATTCTAAACCATCGTTTAACAAGACATGGAAGGGCCAGAACAAACCTCAGTGAGTTCCAGGCTTATACAGTTTCCCTTCCCCTTTTGTCTCCTCCTCCAGCATGGCCAATTTGCCTTGTGTTCACTTTGCTACAGCTTTGAAATAAACCAACTTGCAAGGAAATCCTCACCAGAGTAGGCGAGGGGCAGAGGAGAGTGGGCAAGGCCGAGGCTTACTGTGGCTCAATCGCATCACAATAAGCCAGCCTTCTGCAACCTGTCCCCCTTCAGGTGTCCCTGTAATATGACCATTGCTAACATTTCGGTGTGGGTTGAAATATGCCCCCGGGCATTTGCGGGTGTTACTCCACTGCTGCTTTGGGTGTGCTGGAAATTCTACTTCTAAGAAACAATTCTAAGTGTAGATTGCTGTTTGGTTTAAGGGATGTTGTAGCCTGCGCTGGGATCAGCTGGTTAAAAATATCCTTAATACATAATGGATGAATAAGTTTCGCTCTTGCAAAGCCCCTGTACCCAGACATTGTCCTTGCATTGTAAACTTAAGAGACGCATTATAACTCGCACACGGCATTTTTTAAATGTCTGGATCGCCAAAGCACCACAAAGTGCTTCAGGGCTGCCCGCTTCAACTTGCGCAGCCTTGTACAGAACCCGCTTTGGCACGCCCCAAATCCCTCAAAGGCACCCTGCCTCCGTTGAAGAGTCATTTCAATCCAGTGCCTTAGACCTGAGACATATGGTGTAAACTGTAAGAAGGGAGCCTTTAAGCACATGCAGAATGTCTTCTTCTCACCTCTGCAAAGGTCCTATCAAACCCCAAGGATCTGGGTAAGGTTTGAAGGGGACCTGGGCAAAGCATCATCTGAGGCAGGGGCGAAATTAGGCTTTATTTCACCCAGGTCAAAGACCCAGTTTGGCACACGCACACCGTGTGCATTTGCACATACACACACACACACACAGGTTGGGAGTCCCAGTGACGCCCCTCTGGAGGCTTCACCCAGGTCAAATAAAACCGGCTAGCCCTCCCCTCCCCCTCCCCCCACGTAGCTATGGCATTGCTCTAAGGGCCCCCTCCTTTAACAGTGGGCATACCTGGCTGTGGTGGCAATGCTCTAGCCAGTACTAGCCAGATGGGTCCAGTCACCCTTTCAGTTTAGTAGAACAATGCTAGGTCAGGTGCATTGTGGGAAATTGGAACATGGCTATATCTGGCAGCCTGGCGTTGCCAGAAGAGCTGGGCCTGAAAAATAATTCAAGGGGGCCCAGGACTGGCACCAGCCATAGGCCCTGGCAGCTAACCAAGGATGCCAGGTGCTGACTCCAGTTCTGCGTCAGAGAAAGCAGTGATAAGGGTTTTTAAATCAGAGGGTACAACTTCAAGACAAACTGCCTGGCATTTTTCGTCTTAGAAATTAAGGCTGTATCTGATCTCCTCTTTCTTCCAAACCTCTGAACATTCTCACTATGAAAACCTGTGATGTCACGAGATACCTGAAGTCTCCAGTCCATTGGATAGGATTCAGTTTCTGCCTAAAAAGATCAAGAAAGCACAATCTGCTGTGGGATGCATATTTTTGCTTTAAATCCACTACATGTGCGACATTCAGCGCAGTCCCAGCCATGTACACTTAGAAGTAAGGTCCATTCTTTTCAGTAGGCCTTACTCCCAAGTGATTATGCACAAGGCTGAAATTTCAAACTTCATCTCTTCTCCTCTCTCTCTACGACAATTAAATTAAATTAGGTTAGGTCTGAAGTGTAACTAAACTCAAGCAGCTTCAACTTCGGGCACCATTTAAGAAAAGCATTAAGTTGCAACCAAGTTTGGTGTTCAGTCAAGTTTGGTTTTCAGAAGATCTGTCTACTGTGGAACATTCCGGTGGGAGGAGCTTTTTGTTGTTGCTATTATTAAACAACTCAGAACAGCAACAAAATGGTGGTGTGGGATGCACCCATTCATTGTTTCCACCATCCAGGAAACTCCAATTTTCCACTTGCAACAGATGCTTCACATTCTGTGGCCACTGAGCATGTTGACTCCACACTGGGCTGTTTTGGAAAGGGCACTTGCCTCCTAGGTTTTTCATATACAGTGGTACCTCGACTTACGAACGACTCGACAACCGCATTTTTCGACTTACGAATGGGGCAAATGGCCGCATGCTTACGAATTTCTCGACATCCGAACGGAAACCGCAGCGGTTTTAGATAGGGTTTTTTTTCGACTTACAAATTTTTAGATGGGGTTGCTTCGACTTACGAATTTCCAATGTGTTCCTATGGGAAATCGCGTTTCCAATGGCGCTTTTCGACTTACGAATTTTTCGACCTACGAAGGTGCCTTCGGAACGGATTAAATTCGTAAGTCGAGGCACCACTGTATATGACTCCAGCAAACCTTGGAGTGCACACAAGCAGGCTGATGCCTCCTATTTTGTCAGCAACCAAGCTTTAGCTACATAGTCATCAGCCAGGCTATGAGGCCACCACCTTGCTGAAGCTAAACATATCCAGGCCTGGTCAGAACCCGCCTTGGGTTCAGTGATGGAAGCAAGGTGGGGCAGAAATGCGGGACAGTATCTGAGCTCACTGCTAGTATATGACTGGGACTCAGAAACTCTTTTTGATCTACAGCTAATTCCCTAGAGATCCATCAGCAGAACCAAGTCTAACTTCTGCCCATGTCGTCCCTAAAATGTAGTCTTCCCTGCCCCTCTGGATTTGCATGTTGTGGAGGAGAGGTTTGGTCTGAAGGTATAGGAGAAAGCAAACTTGCTGAAGTCCAGCCATTCAGTGCTAGGATGGGAAACCACCTGAGTTTTTCAACATGAATTCCATCATGGAAGTAAGGCATGCAATGCATTTTAAATCTTAATTAATAGGCAAGCCGTCTTCCAGCAAAGATTTTTCTACCACTACTTCTGTTTGAGAACACCTGAGAAGTTTACAAGGAGGCTCAGGGTTTCCCAGGTCAGAATATAGCCTGAAAAAGCATTGGAGGTCATATTCTCCACAAATATCTGACCCAGTCAGCAGTGCAAAACTCAACATGACTATACTCACGATTTGTCTCTTCGGCAGGCCCGCCTCTGTGGGCTGGTTTGCCTTCTTCGGGGGGAGAGGGACTTCCCCCGTGTTCTCTGCTTGACTGGAGATTGGGCACTTGCGGGCTTCAAAATCTGAAAGAGGGAAATGGGTGGGTTAAGAAAAGTTTTCCCTTGCAAGCAGTTCATTGTTGGACAGGAGAGAGAGTGCACCTTTCATTTATGAAACTGCATTGTGGTTTAACACAGCTGAATGTTTTCTTCTCCATTCTGTTACAGATTACTCTGACAAAGACAAAGGGGTATTTTGGGGTTCTTCTGAATGTATCTGCTGCTGGCTTGTGATTCAGCTTGTGATCTCCGCAGCCTTCTATGGACTCTGCTTATTAGTTTTACCTTAGTTGTGCTCTTTTTGGTGGACAACCTTAATATAAAGACTTAAAGGAGGGCTATCATTCAGCATTTATACACCATAAAATATGGTGTATTTTAGGGGTCTGTTGGGTTTTATATACATACTTCATTGTCGTCAGTGGTTTTTTAAAATTGTTTTATATGTAATTGCCTCTCTCTTGCTCCCTTGCACACACACCATCTCCAGGCATCGCACAAAATGGGCACATACCCTCATTCTCATATCTCTGGCATATTTCTCCAGCTCCTTCCTTATCTCTGACCTCACCATCTTTGACACGTTGAGCACCAACTGCCTCCATTCGATGGGCTGAAAGCTGTGCGGTTCATGGGGGACATACAATCCAATTTTCACTTTTTTCACAGAGTGTAAATACTTTTTGTAGGAATCTTCAAATTCAAAGATGAGGTCACTCAGAGTTCGGAAAATCAAAGGTTTGTCCATCAGCTCCGATCTTCTGCTCATGCCCAGAGATCCATATCGACCATTGAAATAAATTCCAAGCACCACATGATGAAAATTGTTCCCTGAGAAGTGGGATTTAAAACTGATTGGGAATCGTTCCACTGAAGGCTGCCCATTAGTTAAGTATCTGGCAAGGCTACCGTCAAGGCAACAAAGACCCTCTGTTGAGAGAAATGTTTTCCATGCTGCATATGATACACATATAACATTTGCATATACTGGGCTGTGTTCAGACATCCATGATCAACTATGGTTTGTTGCAGTAGGAACAAACCTAGGTGAGCCCTGAGCTCATACACTCTCCCTCCTACTGTGACCCAGAGATCAGAAGCCATTTCAGCTAACCACAGTTTAGCATTACATCCAAATGATGGTTCACCTCTCAACTGTGTTTTGTTGAAACAATCCATCTTCATAACCCACGGCTTGTAGGTGGCTTGTGTCAGATGACATCACAAACTGTAGTTAGAATAAAAACAGGTGGTGGAGAGGAGAAGAAAGGAGAGGAGAGGAGTGTAGAATGCCAGTGCTTTCCTAGGCTTGTTCCTGTCACAATAAGCCATATTTTATTGTGACATCTGAACGCAACCATTGGTCATTCTAGCCCTATATTATCTACCGTATTCCAATTAGCAATGCCTCTCCCGCCAAGACACAAGGGTTTTCTAAGCATTGAAGATCCTTTTAAGTGGGTATGTCAGAGATTGAACCTGTGAGCTTCTACAATACATGAAATGTGTGTGTAATGGAGCCAATTACCTTCTACAGGGCAACCAATTTAGGCAGTTTGGCAGCAAATCTTAACCACCATTAAAGAGATGGTATCACTCAATTTATAACTATATGAGGGGTCAGTACTTGGGTTTTATACCTCAGTTGCCAAAATGCTTGAGTCTGCCCTAGCCTTCTGCTGCTGAAAGGACTCAAGATCACAGCGTACGTAAAGTGAAAATCAGGAAGGAAGTTTATAAAGATGGTGTTTGTTCTATAAAGCACAAAATGTTCAGAGGGGTCTCAAGAGCAACAATCACTCCATCAGTTCTGAGAGATGTATATTCTCCAACCTAATTGGAAACACTTCGAACCAGCTGGTTAATGGAGTGTGGAAAGCAGTTTCAAGAAAGGATTGTCCCTCACAGGTAGTTCTTTCACCTCGGCTTAAACAGGTTTTATAAAAGTATGAAACAGTATAAATGAAACCTGCAAGAACAGTTTAATAGAGGCTATGGGACAAAAGATTATTTTTAAAAATTATTATTATTTTCTATGTATTACCTTCCTGAAAGGTCCTGTGGTGCATTACAACCATTTAAAGTAGAATATCACAACAGTCTAAAACAAGACACAGGCACAAGCATAGTGTGGGTCCTTTATGTGTATAGTGTGGTCTCATTGCCCTTGCCAAACCACTTTTAATCCTTAGCTGCACATGGCATATGTTTAAAGCACATTCCGTCACCACCCAAAGAATCATGGGAACTGTAGTTTGTCAAGGATGCTGAGACTTGTGAGGGGTGAACTACAGTTCCCAGGATTCTGTGGGGGATGTGTGCTTTAAATGCATAGTCTATATGCAACTGTCTGTAAGCTACTATCTGCCTTTAACCTCACCTCAAAGGAGTTTGCAAAGGAACTGTTGCCTTTTGAATGCAGCTTCTATGAGGGCCAAATTCTGATCTGAAGCTCTATTCATCTTTTTAGAATTCAAAGTTATCAAGATGACTGGGCTGCAGTCGTAGAGAGCAAGTCCCAGGGAACCCAGAGCCTTTTAATATCCATGTATATTTGCTCAGTACAAGGATTGTACTGTTAAAACACTCTGCGCAACCTCTTTTCACCCACACACTACTTCCCCAAGTAATTATCCCAGCTGAGGGTCTGGGTAATTATGACACTCAAGGTACACTCTAAGGAGACAAAAAAGTGACCTCAGGAGCTAACGCGTTTCCATCACTCCCCACATTGCAAAACGCCTTTGCAAAATGAAAAACAACAACAGTAGGCTTTGTCTAACTGAAATGGCATGGAACTCAGCTGAGAGAAACCTGCCCTCCAATCCATTCTCACATAAACATGAACAGCTCTTTCTTCTGCATTCCCAAAGTGCCAGGAAAGCACTTAAAAATGGAAGGACTTTTCAGCAGACTTTTTTTTATCCAGATCAATATGTGTCATGTGCACACTAATCTTTGTGTGCCACTGCTAGCACAATATCATTCTAGGACACATCAGAACCAATTTATAGGCCTCCGCAATATTTGCAGTCATGGTTTTCCAACATCGCTCCTACTGATCCTTAAGCAAAGGCTACAGGGAATGCAGGATACGTCATAGTTCGACAAACACGTCCTTCCTCCTTCTGTCACTTAAGGTTATCGATAGACCTACAAGGCTTGGTAAGCTAAAGGTAAAGGGACCCCTGACCATTAGGTCCAGGGCGGCGCTCATCTCGCACCGCAACCCCAGATCCGACATCAAATCAGAAGCAAAAACATGCCTGCTTCCAGGCAGGAGTTGGTTGTGGAATCGATACGGCTCATGTGTGGAGGCTTTTCACATCATCCACATAACATCATCTGCATCAAAATGCTAACCTGTCCTTTTTACTCAGAGGTTCCCCATTGCACAGAAAGTCCAGCAAGTAAAAAGAAGCTGTTATGAAACCCTAGTCACCACTAATGTGGAAGCTCTTTAGCACATTTTTGGGGGTGAGCACCACGTCTGTGTGTTGATGTTTCGATGGGTTCTATTGCCACACCTCTCAGTTCAGAATAACTGTTCTCTCAGTGTTATGAGAGTTATAAGGTTTAAGATATAAAATAAATGTTCATAAATGTACCAGGCAAGCACATACATATATATATATATAAACCACATGTCTGAAACAGTACAGGAAAACAGTCCTAAAGCCATTTTGATTCTTTCAGTGACCTCAAATATTCCTCTGCAGTTTGGACGCGAATGGGAATAGCCTCCCCATTGTCTATGTGCTCATAAATCCTGCTTTATGGGCACATAAGGGCACAGTAGGGTGCGCCTGTGACCTGGACTCAGGAATTAAGTATTTATCATCACAAAATAATGGCCAGGTTCTCCAGGTTTCCTGCCAGACACGATTCTGCTGTAGACCGCCCCTTCTGAAATGCATTGCGGGGTGGTCTTGAGCTACAGGGTGGCAATTTCAAAAGTCTATACAGCAGTGCCTTGACTTACGAATTTAATCTGTTCCGAAGGCACCTTCGTAAGTCGAAAACGTCGTAAGTCAAAAAACGCCATTGGAAACGCAATTTCCCACAGGAATGCATTGAAAACAGAAAAATTCGTAAGTCGAAGCAACCCTATCTAAAAATTCGAAAGTCGAAAAATCCCTATCTAAAACCACCGTGGGGTTTTTCCGGATGCCGAGACATTCGTAAGCGCGCAGCCATTGCCCCCATTCGTAAGTCGAAAAATTCGGTTGTCGAGTCATTTGTAAGTCGAGGTACCACTGTATAAGAGCTTGCACACCATTGTTCTGGGTTCCTCCTCCCTCCTGCATGGGGGGTGGGGGTGGGGTGAGCACCCTGTTGCAATAGTTTAATAAAAATCAGGCTTACTAGCTGCTTTGCTTCTCAATATTCTCTGGTTGCTTCTGTTATTTTCTCCTAGCGATAGAGAACCTACATAAGGACTCTATACGGACTCTTGGGTCCATATAGGGAAAGGGAGCAGTTTTTCTTATAACACTCAGGATCTCCACACATGTGGTGGATTACCTCAGAGACGGTAATCACAGTACATACATCAAGACAAGTGTGCATATATACACACATACACAGACATCTGGAGATGTTGCACAAAACCTCTATATCAGAATTCCAGAACTTCATTGCTGGTGTGTTTTTTGGATTGGGGGTGGGGGAGAAGCGTGGCTGTGCTCCTAATAGCTATGGGGGCCTATAGAGTATTCCTAGTTTGAGGGAGATATAGTGCCGCCACTCCCAGTCCCCACCAAAGCAAGCAGTATATCAAGATAGTGAAATTATATCACTCTGGTACAGGACCGAAATATTCTTTTTTTAAAAAAAACCACAGACACCAAATGGATATAGGGGAGGAGAGCCCAAGCCTTCATTTTGTCTACTGTGAAACATGATAACTAATGGCTGGTAACATCTGCTCTTGTGCTCTTGTACACTTCTGAGGTACAGAAATAGCTGTGCACATGCCCAGAACAAAAAAAAAGGGGGTAGCGGAGGGCAAGGGAGGAGTGATTATGGGATGAAGATAAAGCTACACAGCACAGAAACATATAATCATCATGCTCTGCTCACTTGGTGTGGAAAGCAAATTACTGAATAGCAACACATACCCAAACAGAATATGCTTGGCGTTCTTTCAGGTCAACCTTGTATGTTGGGGGGAATTAAGAGGCTTTGAATCCTGCAGATCCATTAGCATTCTGACACCATTAAACACACACACACACACACACACACTGTTGATAGGACACAACAGATGGGACATTATGCTGGGAGAGTTTTCTGTCGGCAGACCCCCCCCCCCCGCACACACACACACACCCAGCAATATTACTTTTGTCCCATGCAGAGACCTCACTCTCTGCTTGCGAAGCAGAACTCAAGCGGCCTGCAAAGGCCTCTCATACAGCTCTCAACTAGTTTTAGGATCTTAAAATCAAAATGCCTTCTTGCTAATTAGAACTTTAAGTGCTTTGGGGTCACCAGAAGACAAGTAAATGCAGACTTCATCTGGGATAAATTTTGAAGCCAGTTGCATTTCTTCTTCTATGTAACCAACTTCTAGATCTGCCCTTTCTTTTGTTAGCATCTATCAAGTCTTTCAGGCACTGATCTGATCCGTTGCAATTGTTCCTTGCATCTCAAAAGAATTTAACTCCATTTGACTACAAGCAGATCTCTGTTAAGTCTAAACAGCTGCCCCCTATCGCCATCTGCCCTTGTGTCAGAGCCATAAAGCCTTCAGCTCCTCAAGTCCTTGTTATTTAATCCCATTAAATTCTAACTAGGAGGAGGAGAACCACCTTTGACTTTGCACTCTTGTGTACCACAGAAACAATAGCCAGAGAAGGGCACTTTCAGGTATAGGAAGCTTTGTTACCTAGTGAAATCAATGGCCGGGGTCAACCTCTTTTTTGAAACGAAAAATGAAATGAATACAGTACAACCAGACACAGAGCAAGCCTGAGCCTACTCTGAAACAGCAACGGCAGGAAAGAAAGCTTGCTTCCCACTGATGTTGTGTCTGCACGATGTACACAAACAGAAGTAAAGTTAGCCCTCCACCCATATGGGGCTTGTCTCAGAAATGTACAGAATTTTCAGCTGGTCGTAAGTGCAATTCTGTGGCTTTTGCTGGGCAGAGGGCATCCATTCTCATTCACTGTTCATGATTGACAGGGTGATCCTGATACAAACCACTCAGGGATGGCGCCAAGGGGTCAGCATAGTTAGGCATCTGCTGAGGACCCATACCCCCAGATGGGCCCCACTGACAAGAGCCCCTTGCACTTGCTGTAGCAAGGGAATAGATGTGAAGAACAGGGTGGAGTTCCATGTGACCGTCTTGCCCAAGAGCTCACCAGAATTTGCGGCTGACGTCGAAAGCACGGATAGTAACCTTATAAATTTGGACATGTTTTGAGTCTGATGCTGTGCACATCAGGGGATATTTATCTGCGTGAGCATTCATGAACACTAACTTCAAGATAGGGACATTGTTCTGTGCTTCCTTTAGCCAAGACGCAAGATCAGGAAGGACCGAAGAGCAGAGTACTGCTCGTAACTGCTCTACAAATACAGGATTCATTGCCTAAGCCACAACCCCCCTGTGTTTTCCAGAAAATAGTGAAGTCTCACCTACACTGCCAGCCTTTTTATCGGCTCAATTTTGGCTCAGTAAGTATATTTGCCTGAAATGACTGCATTGGTTGCTGATTGAACTTCTGGTTGCTTCTCTTCAAAAGTTTGATTTTGAATTAAACTTCAATTTTAGTGACATTTTATCTTGCTTTAGAATGAAAATGGTCTTGCCTGGGTTTTTTTAAAAAAGGGAAGGATGCAATATTTTATTTTTTTAATGCAGAGGATTGTATCTAGACTTAGCACCCTAGGGGGGTAGGAATTGGATGGATTCCCATTCCCCCTGCAGCTCCCAGCACCGCCTTCCACATGTGTCCAGGGTTTGGGAAGCCCTCCACAACTGAACAGAGCAGCATTCCCAATCTGGTGGTGGTCTCCAGGTTTTTGGAACTGCAACTCCCATCATCCCTGACCACAGGCTATGCGCGTAGCGGGTGCTGATAGGAGTTACAGTCCAAAACATCTGAAGGGCACCTGGTTGGGAAAAGCTGGTGTGGGCTGGTGTGGCACTGGGGACTGCAGGGAGAAGGGGAGGTATCAGCAAAAGCCACCTCTACTCTGCTGGTGAGATCCCTACATTGGATCAAAAGCCTTTTTTCTGCAGAAGCCAAAGGTTGGATCCAAGTTAGTATAAAGAAATCCAAAGATTGCATGGCTGTTGTTAGTTCAGGGCCAGTGCACAACATGGGGAAGACATGGCGGAAGCAATATGCCTCTGGGAACCTGTTGCTGGGATTCAGAAGTGGAGAGCGTGCTATTGGGTTCAGTTCCCACTTGCGTGTTTCCCAAAGGAAACACACCGTGAGAATAGGATGTTGGACTAGAGCTCTTGTGTTCTTAAACAAAATTGAGCATGTTTGTTATCTCAAGAGGGCTATGATTGGGGGAGAGTTTTTGGGGCGTGGGTGGCGCTGTGGTCTAAACCACAGAGCCTAGGGCTTGCCAATCGGAAGGTCGGCGGTTCGAATCCCTGCGACGGGGTGAGCTCCTGTTGCTCGGTCCCAGCTCCTGCCAACCTAGCAGTTCGAAAGCACGTTAAAGTGCAAGTAGATAAATAGGCACCGCTCCGGCGGGAAGGTAAACAATGTTTCTGTGCACTGCTCTGGTTTGCCAGAAGCGGCTTAGTCATGCTGGCCCCACGACCCGGAAAAACCGTCTGCGAACAAACATCAGCTCCCTTGGCCAGTAAAGTGGGATGAGCGTTGCAACCCCAGAGTCGTTCACGACTGGACTTAACTGTCAGGGGTCCTTTACCTTTTTTTTACCTTTAGCGGGCCAAACAAGCAGATGAGGAGAGGAAGCTGTCTGGATTCCTTTAGAAATCTCTAGCCAGACAACTCGTATAATCTCCCCTGCTCTGTTTACTGAGAGTCCCATATAATCTCCCCTGCTCTGTTTACTGAGAGTCTGATATCCTGAGGGGGGAGGTCTGATAAGGACTCATCAGCTGTGCCTTCAACCAACCCCAGATCTTGCAGTGAATTGAGTGCTTCAACTCACCGCCTCACAAAACTTCAAGAGGCTTCTAAGCAGGAAGAGGGTGCTCCAAAACCGAATTTGACACACAAAGAGATTACAGAAGTGATCTTTTTTATATAAAAAGAAGAAGGAAAATCACTTGTAAAAGCTGACAGTGCAAGCTGTCAAGAGACCTGATTAAAATGACAACTCAGTAATCTGCTTGGCACTGGGAAGCTCCCGTATTTTTTAAGCACTGCTGCTTTGGCGTGATCCTGCCCCGAATGCAAGCAGCAGCGAGCCCTGTCAGCGTAATGAGGTTATTACTGCCTGGATCTTATTTCCACAGAAGGAGAGAGGGTCTCGGGAAGCTCAGTCATGATCTTGACATTCAGAAAGGAGGGGAGTGCTAATTTCTTGCTGACTAAGCCCCCCCCCCCGACTGGTGCGTTTTGATGGATATATCCTGCAACATGTTATGTGTGCAATAATAGTGTATTGACCTTGACAAGGAGCTAATAGCACTGCCGGCCAGCCGGGGAGGCGCCCCCTCAGGAATGCTGTGACACCAAGCCAGGGTAGAAACATGCGATTTTTGTGGGGGCCCCACCCCAGAGACTTCACCCTTGGTGGAGACCAACCTACCTAACTCCTAGGTACGCCCCTAGCACTGAGTGGTGGATTTATTCTGGACCATGCCATATTTGGGGGAAATATATTTGCGACAAAGTGACTGATGTGAAAAGCCTGGGTTTTCCATCACAATTCCCTGCTTTATTTTAAAATGAATGCTTTGCTCCTAGGTAATCTAAGAAAACTAGGCCATTAGAGATGTTTCAAAGCATATTGAAAAGGAGTCAAGCTTCCATCAATCCTCTGCCTCACAGATGTGTAGCCCAGATGTTGTTGGAGTGATTAACTGTAGTCCAGCAACATCTGGAAGGATGCAGTTTCCCAAAATCAGCTGTTTAAACTCACCTTTGGTTGGTGTTGTTACACAGCATCCAAGAAGTGTAGGTTACCATTATATTATTGTTGTTGTTGTTGTTGTTGTTGTTGTTGTTGTTGTTGTTGTTATTGTTATTATTAACAACAACAACAACAACAACAACAACAACAACAACAACAACAACAACAACAGATCCGAGCAAAGAACCTGTAGATAAAAGGATACATCCCCAGGATAACTGCTTCAAGGCATTTGATAGGTAAAGATTCCCTGGTCATTTCTTTTGCTGATTCCATTAACCTACAAAAGCAGGGGAGGAAAAAGAAAACAAATCATTTATACAAATGTTGGACCAAGAATCATTATGCCTGAAATCCATGGCCATGTGCTATAGTCACTCAGAGAAAGCAACTTTCAGAAGAAAACAATGTTAAGAACTTCTTGTTCTGGCACTGATGACTTCATGACTACACAAACCCAACTGAGTTGTGGAGGAGTCCTGTGGAGCGGGCAGCCTGTTTTATACTGTTTTACTCATTCCTCATCATGACTTAGTTCCACATAAGTAACTGGAGTTGTGAAACCGACCGTATTGGCTTGCCAGGGCAAGGATGGCAGCTCAGTTGCAGAGCATCGCTTTGTATGCAGAATGCCCCAGTTTCAATCCCCAACATCTCCAAACAGGGCTGGGAGAGAACCCTGTCTGAAACCCTGCAAACCAGGGGTGAAGAACCCTCAGGTCTGTGGGCCAAATGTGGCCCTCCAATCCTCTCTTTCTGGCCCTCTGAACTCTCCCCAGGCCAGCCCCCTCACCAGCGCTGCTTTGCACCCTGAATGTTTTTGCCTGGCTGAGATGTGTCCCTGATTTCCGATGATGCCTCTTGCTTGTCTGGATAAATTGGGTGGGGTGGGTGGGTGTTTAGAGGCCAGCCTACTGTGCAAAGCTTTAGCCAGTAGTCATTGGCACATTGTCTGGCAATCTTGCTGGGCCTTTCTCGGTGTGGCAAGTGCCTTTTCGCAGGGCGCACCCTTGTAGTCCACAAGGGCCTCACATTTTGCAGTGATAACAGGCTCCGTGTCCTCAAACCAGTTGGGAATATCACTGGCGGAGGAAGAGGAGTGCGGGAGGAGCAAACTTCCCCCAGCAGGGTGTCATCGCAGCTGCTCCCCCGCCCGCGCTGGGCACCACACCCCCAGGATCAGTGCCATGCCCCCAGGACGTGCCTGCCCTCCAAGTCCCACTCCCGTGCCGGCGCATGAAGCTTCGCCACTGGGGATCTGTTGCTCTCTTTGGCCAAAGGAGGGCATAGCTGTGTTGCATAGATAACATTTGCATTCCTTGCTCTGCCCAGGCTGCCCAGAAAGTAATGTAGATCTTGGGCTGCAAAAAACATTCAGTATCGGGCTGGCTAGACCATTTCCTATGTTTCACCCCTTTCTGGTCTAGTCAGTTTAATTCCCAATGGAGACTGTTTGTTAAAGTAGCACACCAGAACTCCTGCAGCTAAACAAATTTCAGACACAATAAAAGTTAGAACAATTCCCAAAGTGCTCCAGTTGCTTTTCCCAGCAAGGTTCTTTTTATACTCTTATGTTAATTATAGTCCTGCAATTCTGACTTGACGTCTCTGTGGGTTGCCTGCTGAACCTTGTCTGCTTCCAGATGGGAAGTTTCCTAGTGCTCATAAACATTCCTCTTTCACTGCAAGCTGAATTGCAATTGACTTTCTGCACATTGCACTTTTGCCCTATGTTCATCCCCCTGGATTCTATTCATACCAGTGGCTGTTGCATAGTTGCTGTAGTGCAGGAAGTAACATTCCCATTCAACTGAGTGCCACTTTCCAGGCATAAAATAGCAATTCCCTCTTTTCATAGCATCATAGAACTGTAAAGTTGGAAAGCACCCTGAAGGTCATCTAGTCCAACCCCCTGCAGTGCAGGAATCTCAGCTAAAGCATTCATGACAGATGGCCATCCAACCTCTGTTTTAAAACCTTCAAAGAAGGAGTGTTCCATTGCCAAACAGCACTTACTATCAGAAAGTTCTTCCTGAGGTTTAGCTGGAATCTCCTTTCTTCTAACTTCAAGCCATTGGTTTGGGTTCTCCCTCCACAGCAGTAGAAACCAAGCTTGTTCCCTTTTCGAGGTGACAGCCCTTTAGATCATAGGTAGGTAAACTAAGGCCCGGGGGTCAGATCCGGCCCCAAAGCCTTCTAAATCAGGCCCACAGACGGTCCAGGAATCAGTGTGTTTTCATATGAGCAGAATGTGTGCTTTTATTTAAAATGCATCTCTGGGTTATTTGTGGGGCATAGGAATTCGTTCATTTTTTTCCCTTCAAAATATAGTCCGGTCCCCCACAAGGTCTGAGGGACAGTGGACCGGCCCCCTGCTGAAAAAGTTTGCTGACCCTGCCTTTAGATATTTAAAGAGGGCTGTCATAGCTGCTCTCAGTTTCCTCTTTACCAGGCTAAAGGTAAAGGATAAAGGGACCCCTGACCATTAGGTCCAGTTTTGACCAACTCTGGGGTTGCGGCACTCATCTCACTTTATTGGCCGAGGGAGCCGGCGTATAGCTTCCAGGTCATGTGGCCAGCATGATAAAGCTGCTTCTGGTGAACCAGAGCAGCACACGGAAACGCCGTTTACCTTCCCGCTGGAGCGGTACCTATTTATCTACTTGCACTTTGATGTGCTTTCGAACTGCTACGGTAAGTTGGCAGGAGCAGGGACCGAGCAATGGGAGCTCACCCCATCACGGGGATTCGAACCGCCGACCTTCTGATCGGCAAGCTCTAGGCTCTGTGGTTTAACCCACAGCGCCACCCACGTCCCCTTTACCAGGCTAAACATACCCAATTCCCTCAACCATTCCTCATAAGGGACGCTTTAGGCGTATAGCAAGCTCTATACTAACAAAAGTCATGGCAGTAAACAATTGAGTCCCCAAACAGGACATCTCAGAGAAGCTCCCTGTAAGTAGATAGGTGGAGTTGGAGAATAAGCCTTGTTTTAGTTATCACACTAGCCCAGTCTAGACAGCAATGTGTTTTTTGTTCACAGAAGCTTCAGATGTGACAAGGATGCATGAGGAACAGGAAGCACAAATACCTGTCCATGTGTTTCTCCAGTTCACTAAAAAAAAAAGGCATGTCTGCATCTCCCCTGCAGGGAGACAGAGAAACAATTCTCTCCCCCCCCCCGCCCCCCACATCCCATCTGTCATCACAGCCAAAGCTGCTTACAGACACAGCTTCAGCGTTTTTCAAGGTCCCCATTCTGAGCATTGCTACAGGCACTGGCTCACCATGTTCACAACAATTCCTATTCATAGATCAGGGATCACACTAAGGAAACACAGCAGCTAAAGCACAGACAAGCAACCTGCTGTGCTGGGAGGAGCTGGCACAAACAGGCCCCCCAAGTAACACTGAACAATATGTCTCCTACAAATGTCTTCCAGCCAGTCCTGTCTTGAGACTTAACCAAAACGGCAAAATAAGTGCTGGACCCTGCAGAGCTGAGACATCTACACTGCTGTGTCTTATGCAATGTTCCATCATATAAACAAAATTATTAATTATATTATTATTAGTAGTAGTAGTAGTATTACTATTACTATTTGCATTTATTATTTATTTAGTTATTAAATTTGTATACCACCCTTAATATTTGAAGATCCCAGGGAGGTTCGCAACATAAAAATTCGAAATAAGAACACAAAATACATAAGACAAAAACAAGGACAAGGACAAAACAATAACCCCACCGCTGCAACCACCACAATCATATTTAAAAGGCCACTGAATGTCCAAGGATGACATTCATCTGCAGAGACATTAGTTTCCCAGTCTCTGTGGTTCTATTTTATATTATACAGTTTTGCTATATATAGGGACCCAGGTGGCACTGTGGGTTAAACCACAGAGCCTAGGGCTTGCCGATCAGAAGGTCGGCGGTTCAAATCCCTGTGACGGGGTGAGCTCCCGTTGCTTGGTCCCAGCTCCTGCCAACCTAGCAGTTTGAAAGCACGTCAAAAATGCAAGTACATAAATAGGAACCGCTACAGCGGGAAGGTAAATGGTGTTGCCTTGTGCTGCTCTGGTTCGCCAGAAGTGGCTTTGTCATGCTGGCCACATGACCTGGAATCTATACGCCGGCTCCCTCGGCCAATAATGCGAGATGAGCGCGCAACCCCAGAGTCGGTCACGACTGGACCTAATGGTCAGGGGTCCCTTTACCTTTACCTTTTTACCCAGGTAGTCCTTTGATCTATCCCAGCACAGACGTCTTCTTACAGTATGTACTTAGTAGAAATACTATGAGAGGTGGAAGTTTAAAGCTCTTCTATTACACCAGTTGGGAGGAAGTAGAGGCTAGTTGTCAATCAGCTTCCTGCCTGGGTAAAGACATGCTAGGAAGGATAAATAATAGCTGACCTTCCGGATCTCCACAGGGAGCTTCAGAGCCCCCTGCCTTGAGAACTTCTGACACCAGGCTCAGAAGCAGCAGGCCATGCGCATGCAAAGCCATGTGCAACAGTCTCCTTGCTAGCTGGGAAAAAGGAGCGCGTCTTGGCAGCTTTTCAATACAAGGTTTTACAACATGGTAATTATTATCCCCGCTTCCTGAAGCCATCAGGGTGGGCAGAATATTAATGGTTTCAGTGCCTGACAGTCCTCACCAGCTGAGCAGAGCAAAGGCAAGCAGCAACTCATCCTCCTTATTGTCGAAATACCAAATTCATGTTTTAATGTATGCTCCATTTCCAGTGCAAGACCTCACTTATCTGGATCCTCCGCTCACCAACATACCGAAGGCAGATTTTAAAAATCCAAGGTGCCAGGCATTTTGCTAGCTTAATTTAAGCAGACACATGTTGTCTGTCAGGTCACACAATACTTGCACAAATATTGATGGATTGATTTGATTTACTTCATTTATATCTCACCCTTCCTCCCCAGAAAAACCCAGGGTGGCACAAAGATCCACAATTTAAAAAGCAAAAGCAAAACCATTCTAAAAATTGTTAAACACTTTTATATGGTATGATATAATACCCTGCTGCCGGACTTGTCAGTAATGAAAATATATATATATATTTAAGTTAAAAGCTTCTAAAAGCAATTACAGTTAGAAACATATCAAAGCAATTAGTTAAAAAAACGTTGTAAAAGCAATTAAAGCATTATTCCATCCAGTGATCTGGGGTTGTTACTGAAGTCAGCAGAACAAATGCTTGCCACTCGTTCCACAAAGAAGACTGTTCTGCCCCATTGTGGGACCATCGATCCAGCAACAGAGTTACATTCTAAAGCCAAAAAAACAGCAGCACTGTGGAAGGGAAATACGGAGGAGTGCAGCTCTGGACTTTTTTCAGGATAGGAGCAGTGATATCATTGGCCAGTGAAGCAGGGTAATTAATGAAGTCTTCTTGCTCTGGCAAGTGAATGGGGTCTCCAAGATTATTTGTGACAAATTAGTATAGAGGAGGCCAGAGAAGAATAAAAATAATCAAGGAGAGGCTGGATTCTTCTTTCTGTTCCTTTCCTACTTCTCCCTAGCAGTTTAAATGGAAACCCTTCTTTGCAGGATGGTTTGCATTTCCAATCAAAAGCTAAAGAGGTTGCAATTTAGCAGACGGGGATCTTTTGTTTAAACCAGGCTTCCTCCAGATGTTTTTGGCCTACAACTCCCATGATCCCTAGCTAGCAGGACCAGTGGTCAGGGATGATGGGAATTGTAGTCTCAAAACATCTGGTGGGCCGAGTTTGAGGAAGCCTGGTTTAAACCTTGTCTCGATGTGTTTTTCAAGATGAGCCTACGGGTTATAGTTACAGCGAACTATTACGCAGAGTAGACCTAGTGAAATTAACAGACCTAAGTAACTCACGTTGAATGCATCCTAGGCAAGTAAACACTACTGAGTTCATTGGAGCTAACTCCTAGGAAGTCCTGCATATGATGGCATGGGCTGCTGATCTAACAGACTAGGTATTATGCCATTATGTGGGTGTGTAACAGAAACCGTGCTTTTGTCTCTCCTCAAAAGCAGGGCTATGGGGCTGTCATAAGCTCCTACACTTCAAAACTTACTAATACACCACTAGTCATAACCAACATCTGTCTGCTGCAGCAGATGAGCCATATAATGCAGTCTTTGGGGCAATTCATGCAATGACTTATCACATAGTGTTGGTCCATGATGAAGCAACTACAAGCTGGCATTTTTGGCTAGGCAACCGGCCTTGTCAGTGGTACAGACCTGACCAGATTGTAACTTTCCACTCCCAGCCTCCGTTCACATGCCAAAGTTTCTGAGTTGCTGGAAACAGTTGTTGGAGAGGAGAAGGCTCTTGTGGTTGCATCCTGCTTGCAGGTTTCCCATAGGAATCTGGTTGGCCATTGTGAGAACAGGATGCTGGGCTAAATGGACCATCCTGTTTTATCCATGCAGACAAGTTGCCCAACCTTAGGAGCTCTCTTTAAAAATCAAAGAACCCAAGCCCACCAGAGCACCCAGCATGAGCCCAATTGTTACTTACCCACTTAGAGGTCTTGATTTCCTAATTTCAAAAAATTGAGTCCCTGTGTGATTGTATCTGGGTTTTATTGGTTAAGGCAAAGGAACTGCAAAGCAGGGAGGAGAAAACGATTTGTTTGAGCAAGTGATATGACCATCATCACTTCTAAAAATGCAGACCACCTATTAAAAGTTATTACCTTCAGTGTAATCACAGATTTAGAAACACACACAATGGAGATGTATTTGACAATGAGCGTGGGGCTCCCTTTGAAGGTGACTCAGAAACTGCTATTAATCCAGAACGCGGCTGCTAGACTGTTGACTGGGAGCGGCTGCCGGGACCATATAACACCAGTCTTAAGGGATCTACACTGGCTCCTGGTATGTTTCTGAGCACAATTCAAAGTGTTGGTGCTGACCTTTAAAGCCCTAAACGGCCTCAGCCCTATATACATGAAGGAGCATCTCCACCTTTATTGTTCAGCCCAGACACTGAGGTCCAGCTCTGAGGGCCTTCTGGCAGTTCCCTTGCTGTGGCCAATACAGTGGTTTATTTTTTGGCAGTGTTTTAAATCACTTTCTGACTCAGAGATGCAGCTTAATAGCCAGACATAGGACGGCCTCTTAATAGCCCAATGGGAACATCTGTTTCCAGCATGGAGAGCTGAACTGTAATGGAGCGATGTGTCAAAAAGGAAGCAAAGCATCAGGTTAATTTGCTGTTTTAGATGCGTGGGAAACTGGAGAGCTGGCTCTGCTTTAGAGTGGGTTTTTTGTGTTTTTTTTGTAAGGAAGATCCTCAGGAGGTTTAGAATGGTCAATTTATTTAAAAGCTGGTCAGGTTCATTGCAACATCAAACAAAGTTCACTCATATTTCAAGACATCTTTAATGCTTTGTATACTTAACGCACACTTCTCCCCCTCCAATCCATATATTCCAATATGCTAGTCTGAATTGCAGGCGATTATCTGGGGAAGGGCTGTAGCTCAGGGGTAGAGCATCTGCCTTGCATGCAAAAGGCCCCAGGTTCAATCCCCGGGATCTCCAGATAGAGCTGGGAAAGATGCCCTGCCTGAAACCCTGGAGAGCTACTGCCAGTCAGGGTAGGCAATACTGAGATAGATTGGGCACATCCACACTGTACATTTAAAGCACATGGCTTCCCCCAAAGAATCCTGGGAACTGTAGCATAGCTGTCAAGTTCTCTCTCTTTTTTTAAGGGAAATTCCCTTATGCTGAATAGGCTTCCTGGTGAGAAAAGGGAAAACTTGACAGCTATGCTGTAGTCTTCTTCTCACTCAGCTCCAACCCACCACACCCTTAACAAACTACAGCGCCATGGTCTGTAAATATATGGTGTGGGTTTCTCCTTAGGTGAAAATTCAGCGTCCTTCTTACAGGACTCCAATTTGCTAAATTGTATCATTTCCTCTCTTTCCAGGCTGTGAACCGCTATGGCACTGCTCATGTACAAGAGGATAGCACCAGTAGGCTTGAGAAAAACCCAAAATTTGCAAAAACAGGGAACCCAAGAAGCAGCTCAAGGAGTACTGAGCATGCTCAGCAGTCACAGAATAGTGCTGATTGGGGGTGTAGGCGAATAGCAACGTTTTGTTGCAGATCTCACTTGTTCCATCTAATGATCTACCCCACCAAGCTCCTCAGGCTTCACAGCCCCCTTCAGCTCAATACAAGCCGCTCCGGCATTTCAAAGGTATGAGCACCACCTTCTCTTCCTCAGCAGCAATTCATCACCACAAAGACATGAAAATTCTCTTCCCAATGACCTTGGAAGCAGAGTTCACAAAGGGCATTTTCAATCGATTGGGTGCTAAATCTCCCTCTTCAATTACATCCTCATCAGTGTCAGCACAAGCTAATTGCATGGCCCTCAAGACCAAGCGAAGCAGGCCAAGGCTTAGGGGGCCTCACAAATCTTCCCTAGTGCCGGGGAAAGGTAGCAAAGAGAATTTTACCTTTCCTTCGCTTTCCATACTCATGACACATTTTACCCTTTTCCTTCCCTCCCTCCATTCTTCAATAGCTCAATGGAAAAGCTTAATATTGCAGATTTGGGTCTCCAGAACACACATAAAAAGGATACTGCAGCATCTTCATGTAATTCTGTATTGCCTGAAGCCACTCAGGGATGGTCATGGAAGCCCTGTAGCTTGGCAAGGATGGCATTAAAGGCTGTGAACGAGGAGAGAGAGAGAAATGTTGAGAGGTTGTTGCTTAATCAAGCAGGAAGGAGGCAGAGCTGAAATCACCTCAGAACGACAGTGTTCTGCTCACACCAGAGATCCGGTTATGGGGTGGCTCAAGCCCTGGGTCTTTTGCGGCCCCACATCTCTTGACTCTTCGCTTCCCTGCTTTTTACCATTATTTGTTTTTTATTTATATGGATAGGTATATTCGAGTACATTGAAAATGCAAGTACTGATATGGAAACAAGCACACAATAATTGCACAGTTTAGACAGGATACATCAAAATGCAAGTCAACATTAAATAACTATGATTTGTATTATAACCCAAAATACCAATATCAATGGACAAAAATTTAAAAGGGGGGGGGCGGGGAGCAAAGAAAAAGAAACCAACATACTTAATAAAGTTAATAGGGGGAGGTATTGGTTGGGCCCTTTGATTTATAAATGTATACATTTATGATATTTTGTTGAAGAAGTATCATATTCCCATGTTCTCATAAAATTGCAAAAGGTGTCTTGTCCAACTAACCATCTCTCTGACTATTGCTCCAAAGTTCTCTAAACATTTTCCATTCTTCCTCAAATGCTCTCTTAATAAAAAAAATGCTTTGCCAACAGGATTACTGGCCTTCATCAATGCCAGGAAGACCCTAGCCACATACTCTCAAATTTGCACCAAGACACACTTTCCATTTATGCAGATATATGGCTCCTGAGCCTCATGTCCCAACTGGCCAGCAGCACCACTGGTTTACACTAAGGAAGTTCATGCAGTCCGACCCTATGATTATCTAGGTGTCTAGGGCCTGGTAGATGTGGCAGGACTCCCACCATCCCCAGTCAATATGGCCAATGGTCACAGATGATAGGAGCTGGAGTCCAACCACATCAGGAGGGCCACAGATTCTTCACTCCTGGCTTATAGCAAGTGCATAAGTGACAGGAGCCAGCCAGCAATAAATCATATGGAGTAAGCAAAGTTAACTCTTTATTAAAAGCATAGTCTCCCAGGTCTAATGAGCACAGCAATTCTTCTTTGGTAGGTCTTGCCCCTATGAGGCAGTTGTGGAGACTGAGGATCCCCACCTTCCTACAACTGTCAAAATCTCATCCTCTCCCAGGTCTGTCCCAAGCAATCTGAGACTACGCTGGCATGTCTGCTTCTACTTCTCTCACTTCATGCCTCTCCTGGTCCTGGGAGACCAGGGAGGGGGAAGCTTCTTCACCACCCTGACTCATCTCTGCCTCTTGGCTCCCCTCATCCCTCTATCCTGCAGCTTCCAATTCAGAACTTCTCTTTACCTAAGACTCTCCCTTCTCACTGAGCCCTGTTACCTCTTCAGTTTCCTCCTCCCAGTTTGCTCCCTCTGACCACTCATCGGCGTCCCACCACCAATCCCCAGGTTTGGGGCCTTCTCCCCTTTGGGGTTCCTCAGCCTCCCACCATTCCTCTCTCTTTCCAGCCAATTCGTGACAATAAGATTGGGCAGAATGTACACATTCAGTGCTGCAAAGAGCCAACTTCTCCAAGCTCAGTTTGGTCTTCATTCCAGTGTCAGGCCAGCTCTGCCAAATCAAGTAACTGTTTTCTTAGTTTGGCCTTGCAATGCACAGAAGACAGTTCCCCATCACTCAGCACTACTCCCTACGCCATACTTTCCCCAGAATATTCACCACAGCTGTTTGTGGCACTGTCAAAGGGAGCTGGTTATGATGCCGCATGTCACTCTTCTGTGCCAGCAATCGGCAAGCGGACATGGCCACATGCCTTCAACAGCCGGACTGCTGGCATATGTGACAGGAGCCAGTGACCAGATGTCTGAAACACAGACAAGCTTCCTTTGCCACGAGAATCTCATGCTTGGTTTATGAACAACTTCTTAAAGAAGTTTACCATTTAGAGCTGCATAACAGATTTACAAAAGAATGCCGAGCACCCGCTCTTAACAATCTGATGTCAGCAGTCAGGCATTCCAATACTGTCGCAGCTCTGCATCGTGCCTCTTCCTAAAAATGGGACACCCGATTTCCAAAAATGTTAAATATTGCCCCAGCCCTTAGATGCTGCTGTTCTGTTCCCCCAGGGTGCTAATTTTGTTTAAGGAAGTTATAACTTCTTTATTTGTGTTTATTGCATTTTGCATCCCATTCTCCAAGAAGCTTAAGGTGATATAGCATAGCTATATCTCCTCCTCCTCCTCCTCATTTTTCCCTCACAACAACCTTAGGAAGTAGGTTAGGCTGAAAGGCAGTGATTGGCCCAAGGTCACCCAGTGAGCTTCATGGCCGAGTCGGGGTTTGAACCCTGGTCTCCCAGGTTCTATTCTGACGCTCTTTAACCATTACACCACACTGGCTCGTTAAGGAAGAGAAGGTCACCTACTAGTCAGAGCAGACCAGGGCAGGGAACCTGAGGCCCTCCATATTTATTTTTGCTGGACTCCAACTCCCATGAGCCCCAGTCAGCAAGGGATGCTGGGAGCTGTAGGTGAACAACACCTAGAGCAGGCATCCCCAAACTGCAGCCCTCCAGATGTTTTGGCCTACAACTCCCATGATCCCTAGCTAACAGGACCAGTGGTCAGGGATGATGGGAATTGTAGTCCAAAACACCTGGAGGGCCAAAGTTTAGGGGTGCCTGACTAGAGGACCACAGGCACTCGACTGAATTCACCAGAGATGGAGTACTGGATCTTGACAGTGTAACAGATTTGTTTTTTCTCCCATCCCCCGGGGGCCAAGTTTGATGGTGGGCAACTGTGCCCACCTGTCAATCACCTGACATCACAATAAATACTCTGATCCGGGATGTGGCAGATTTCCAGGCATGGTGACAGAAGGGGTAAATTCCTGGTTTGCACTGGAATTGCCTTGCCCAGATGTGCACAGGATATTTAAAAATTAGTTTGCCACCCAGGGATCTACTGTAGGATCAGGCAGTCCAGTGGGTATCAGACCAGGTTTCCGATTTTTTATTTTATTTGTATAAAATAAAAAAAACAAATGGTCAGAGCAACTCTGTGGCACATAACAAAATGCCAACCTGTCCAGACAGATGACATGCTTGCTCACGACTGCTAAAACACAAGGGAGTTTAATAGGAAAGTCTCCTCAGGGCCCCACAGTATTTAGCCTTGCAGACATAACAGGTGGCTGGAAGGGCAGCTATCCCTGGAGAGTTTCCATCGCAGGTTGTCTCCGTCGCCAGCTGTTTCATCAATCAGCAGGCCAGCCACAAGTCACATGGTGCAGAATTAGAATTCAGAATGGAAAAAGCTGAGGGAAGGAAGCATCTGCCTTGACCGCCTGCAAGAGCAACTGGGGCTCTGGGATGTTCATTGAAACCCAAATCCCGATTCCTTTCTGGCCAAGAGGAAATAGCGTGCCTCTGACACGCTAATAAGAAAATCATCACTAATTACAGATTTAATTTGGGTGGCATATGCCAGATTCCCATACGTTGCAATTTAGCACTTACTTTGAATAAGTCCGTTTACAAGGATTTCAATTGGATCTAGCAGCTGATGAATTAAAATGGAGGGATTGGAAATAGGGTTGCCAACCATCTTACAAAACAAAACAAAAACCCAGCTCTTTCTTTCAACCCAGTGTTGCTCCTGTGCCTTTACTGGTTTGATTGTCATACATTTATAGCTGGTAATGCTTATCTGCATGATGCTTCACTCAATGCCCTTCAAGCTGCCGTGACAGGTACAAGAGAAAGCCAGGCCGGGGGTTTTTTCTGGTCAGTTGGCAACCCTAATTATCACCCTCATTTTTCAAAGCAAAGGGGAATCCTGAAATAAATACACAACAGATTCTGGGCAGTATGGCTAAGGGACTATATTTTCATTTTTGTTATTTATTTAAGGCATTTATATGTGGCTTTATATTCAGAATTTCTAAGCTGTGTACATAGAATGTTAAAAAGAAATTGATTATACAAAGTATAAGATTAAAATTCAGTGTAGACACGGGTAGAAACCACTTTAAAATCCCTGCTGCATTAGGAAAGTCTTTGTCAAGCTCCCCATGTTGGGCAGATTCCTGCATTGGAGGGGGTTGGATAGATGACCTTCGTGGTTCCTTCCAACTCTACGGTTCTATGATTCTAAGTGCCCCAAATTCATTGGGGAGGGGCATGCATGGCATCAGAGGTGTAGGGCATTAGGTTTTCTTTGAGGACTAGTAAATATATCCTACTTATTGGTAGAGTCATAATGCAATCATCTTATGTAAGCCTGTTGCATTTGATGTTAAAGGTAAAGGTAAAGGGACCCCTGACCATTAGGTCCAGTCGTGACCGACTCTGGGGTTGCGGTGCTCATCTCATGTTATTGGCCGAGGGAGCCGGCATACAGCTTCCGGGTCATGTGGCCAGCATGACAAAACCGCTTCTGGCGAACAAGAGCAGCACACGGAAACACCGTTTATCTTCCCGCTGTAGCAGTACCTATTTCTCCAAACTGCTTTCAAACTGCTAGGTGGGCAGGAGCTGGGACCAAGCAACGGGAGCTCACCCCATCACGGGGATTTGAACCACAGACCTTCTGATCAGCAAGCCCTAGGCTCTGTGGTTTAACCCACAGCGCCACCCGCAGCCCACATTTGATGTTAGCTTACCCCAAGTAGACTGAAATGGACAGGGCTAACTTAAGTCCATTAATTTCAATGGGTCTATTCTAAGGATAACTTAGTGTCCTGGGATGCAGCTTCTTGGAAAGCTGACAGCACAATCCTCTTCATGCACAATAGGGCTTACACCTAATTAAATGTGCATAGGATTGCAGTAGTGTCCAAATACAGCCCGTGTGGGTTAGTAGTGTCCGACAAGGACAGGCTTCCTCAACCTCAGCCCTCCAGATTTGAGACTACAATTCCCATCATCCCTTACCACTGGTCCTTCTAGCTAGGGATCATGGGAGTTGTAGTTGTAGGCCAAAAACATCTGGAGGGCCGAGGTTGAGGAAGCCTGGACTAGGACCTAGGAGACCAGGGTTCAAATGCCCACTCAGCCACGAAGCTCCCTGGGTGACCTTGGGCCCAGTCCCTGCCTCTCAGCCTAACCTACCTCGCAGGGTTGTTCTGGGGATTAAATGAGGAGAGGGAAAACCATGTGTGCCACTTTGAGCTCCTGGAAGAAAAAGGCGGGTTATAAATGTGATATATAAATAGATAATACCGCTTCCCAAATGTTACACGGAGTTCTTAACTAATTCTGAAGGAACTCCTGGAGGCCATTTGAATGCACTTCTCCAAACAACTTATATCGCTGGGTATGTGTGGAGGACCTTGCATAGGGTTTAATCCATCTTGAAGTCCGTCATCCTTAGTGTTGCCATGACTGCAAGCCTCTTTGCTCACCAACGGTGCAATTTTGTTTCTCCAGGGCAGCCTCTGAAGATAACTGTAGCTCATTAGCAGAGCACATCTGATAGAAAAGGGACCATAACTCATTGGTAGAGTCTATACTTTGCATGCAGAAGATCCCAAATTCAATCTCCAACATTTCCAGTTCTAGGTTGTAGGAAAGACTCTGAGATCCTGGAGAGCCACAGCCAGTCAAGGTAGGCAAGACTAGCTCGATGATCTGGCCTAGGCAGCTTCTTGTAGTACTTGTAAGTGCACAGAACAAGCTTGGAGCAGCTGGTCAGAGTGAAACCATCCAAACTGCCTGGGTTTGAGGGTTTTTACAGACTTCTCATTGCATCGCATCAAATCCGAAATTCAACACAATCCTGAGCCGAGTGTCATTTTTCCTGCCAAACTGCAGCTGTTGTGCCACCTGCGATTTCGTTTCATCACAAGAGCTGTTAGCAGAGAGCTGCAAACTTTCACAACTGTTCATGGAGGGAAAGACGAGACCCGGCATTTCCAAATGCATGGAAAGTGATTCTCGTTGCTCAAAATTAAGTGCTTAGCATGGAAATGCCCAGATGACTGTCGCTGTTAACCACCTCTGGCCTCCGCTCTAATGTGCAACTACAAGCATTTCCTCCAGGGATGAAAATGTACAGCTGCTGGGCTGCGTTTATAGATGTCTCAAAGGTATACTAATGCAAGTATAACCAAGGCTGGGAATATTCTACACTACACCACAGTACTCCACGCATGCATACAAACTGGTACAAGCTTCTTCTTTTAAAGCAACTTACTAGTCCTCATGGTACAGGAAAGGCCTGGAAACGTAGGCACCTAGGCAAAGTCTCAAAGACCACAGGAGGCTGAGCAAGGCATGCTCTGGTCCCTAGGCAAGACTTCAGTGCCCTGTTTAGAGCTGGTGGGTTGTGTCAAATGTTAGACCTACTCAGAGCAGACCCATTGGAACGCATGAGCATAGTAATGTCCATTAATTTAATTGGGGTTTCTTTTTCCCATTTCCATGGCTACCTCACCCAATGCCTGGCTTCCTTACAGTTAATCCTTTGCTTGCAAAAGAAAGAGCTACCAACCCTCAATTAGCCTGAGGGATAGCTCAGTCAGTAGACCATGAGACTCTTAAATCTCAGGGTTGTGGGTTCGAGCCCCACGTTGGACAAAAAGATTCCTGCAATTCAGGGGGTTGGACTAGATGACCCTTGTGGTCCCTTCCAACTCTACCATTCTTTGAAACCCTCACTGGGGAAAGCAGAAATGATTGTGCAAATGAGTAAATACACACACCCATGAGCTTGATTCACACACCTGGCCAGAGCAGAGTTGGTTAACCTTTGGCCCACCAGATGCCGCCTGGGACTCCATGTCCCATCATCCCCCTGACCATCAACCATGTTGGCTGGGGCTGATGGGATTTGGAGCCCAACAACATTGGGAGATCTATAGACTAGCCACCTGTCTGGGCTAGAGAATCTGCGGACCCTTGCCGCAGAATAAAGCCCATGACAAAGGAAGCTGCAGTCATAACTTACTTTTGCAAGGTTGTCAGCATTCCTTATGGTCTCCACCATCTCTTTGCCCGACGGATGCACCTTCGCCACGTGGCCCCACATCCTCTCCCAGGTCTTCCCATCAATAGGGAAGCCACTTTTGTTGACGAGGAAAGCCACCCCTCCATCTTTGTCTTCCTCTTCCGAGCCCCCGCTGTTGGCAAGGCCAACCGTCCGGGCATGCGAGCTCCTCGAACGGCCCCCTTTGTCTCCTTTAGGGTGGCGGGAAACATTGGTGCTGGACCCCGTCATCGTTGAGCCTTCAAAGGGACGAGAGGCACCTCTCCGGGGCAAAGCAGGAAGAGACGGACAGCTCAGTGTCCCAAACAGGTAGCACTCCCCATCCCCTCTTCCCCCACCCCCCAAGGAATCAGGTTGGCATGAAGTTGCTTGCTAACAGCAGCCAAGCAGATCACCGGAGGGTCTCTCCTCTTGCAGGCAGAATCTATTCGAAAATAACAACAGAAGGTGCAAGACAGCACATGTTAGTATCATGGTCAGACGAAACAGCCCGTTTCCCACTAGGAGAGCTACCAAGCGAGATGCATCAGGCAGAGGCTCCCGTTGTTCTCAGCCAGAAATGGGAAACAATGGAACAGCAATAATCAAAGCAGAGACACTTACCGGATACACCTATGAAACAAAAGAGGAGGACCCTCAGATCCCCCTCTTCCTCAGCACCCCCCCTCAGGTTCTCTCTCACCGGAGGGCGGCAGAAGGCAAGAGGGATCCTGATCTCCCTCTAAGGACACGCATCTACACATTTATACGCACACCCTGGAATAACCCTCTGGGAACTGTCACACAAAAGGAAGCGGGAGCCTGCTGCTGCAGAAGCTGGATCCCTCTCTTCCCGCATAACATTGTCCCGGGTGGTCATAAATCTGTCACCCCCACAGCGAGGCTGGATTCCGCCAGATCTCCCTGCTTTCTGTGTCTGGCTACCCGGCTCCGCGCCTGGATGGAGCCTGACTTGGGGCGGAGGGAAACGCTAAGGCCGTCGGAACGAGGATCCGGCAGAGCATCCCGGCGAGCCCCGTTGCCGTTCAGCAGTAGCAGCGGCGCGCTTCGTTCTTCCGGGGCTTGCATGCGGCAAACAGCCTCGGATGGTGCAGGTAGGAAGGCTGGGTGCATGCACGCATGCAGGCGAGCTGGCACCGGTCTCGGGATCCCGGGACCACTTGGAGAGGTGCAGGGACGAAGGCGGACCTGTCTGCTGCGACAACCGCAAGCCCTTTTTTAAAAGCAGACGGTTCCTCCCTCTCTCGGCCGCCAGGCGACCCCACCCATCCTCGGGCTCCCCTCCCTGCAAAACCCGGCCCGCCTCACCTGCTCGCGCAGCGATTCATTGCACCGGATCCTCTCCCGGCGGCTGCGGCTGATGCTGCCTCTGCAGCTGCCTCGGCCGCCCCGGCCTCAGCCCATGTTCCATGATCAAGTGTTGCTCTCTGACATGGAACCATGTTACCCGGCAGCCGCCGACGTTCCGAGCGCCCCCATTGGCCGCCGCAACAAAGAAGGGCGGTCCTCGCGGACCGGGGCCGCGGCGCGAGGAAGGCTGGCCGGGCTCCGATTGGCTGCCGCGCCGGGCGCCGAGCGAGGCCAGCCCGGGAAATCTGATCGCTCGTGCTGCGAGTCAGGCCTTGGTGTCATTTTTTTTAAAAAAAAAAATAAAAAATTAAGCGGGGTTCTCCCAGCAGCTCCCCATTCAAAGTGGGTATAAGGGTCTATAAAATGAGCTGATTTCAATCTGCTTTAGTAGGCTATTTTAACTTTAAAAAATGAATATGTTTTTTAGTGCTTTCAGGAATGGTCGTGAATTTTCTTTTTTTATCTTTTGCAAACCGCTTTGGTGCTTCGTTTTTGTTTTTTTAAACAAGCAGTGTATAAATTTGATGGTGATGATGAATCCATTAAAGGAAAGGGATGGCGGCGGCGTGTCTTCTTGATTCGCTGCTGCGTATTCATAGCGATTCGAACAGCTATGGGAATACCCCCAGGATATTCCACAAGTAAAGCTGAGCGTTATTTATGACTCGCCCGTCTGAGCTCATAGCTGATTTCAGTAGCAGCTTCATGTACTGTACATACTATATATACTAATTACCAGGCAGATGATTAAACATAAACAAGAGTCACTGGCTATTCTTTCCTGGTGCCGTTCATGTTGCTGCTGGTTATTGCCTATAAATCCCTATGCAGCTTAGACAAAGCCGCTTGAAGGACTGTCTCTTCTTATTGCGGGGAAGGGTCCTCGCTCCTTGGACGAGCATCTGCTATGCCTGCAGGAGGCCCCTAGTTCAATTTCTGACATCTCCAAGTAGGTCTAGGAGAGACCCTGGAGAGCTGCTGCCAGTCAGTGTAGAGACAATACTGAACTAGATGGATGGACCAATGGTCTGATTCCGCAGAAGGCAGCTTCTTGTGGCCCTATGCTTCCTACTGGAATCTGTCTATGCTTTAACATCAGCTGTTAACCTTCCCTTGTGTGTGCCATTGCTTAGTGCAGCGTTTCTCAACCACTGTTCCGCGGCACACTAGTGTGCCGCGAGACGCTGGCTGGTGTGCCGCGACGTGCGGCGACGAGAAGGGCGATTTGCATTGTCACGTGCCTAGCGGCCGCCAATGCACAACACTGACCCGCCGGAAAGCAATATTTCTCCTCCTCTTTCCCAAAGCTCAGTGCAAACGAGCCTGGCAGCCGCCAATACGCAGCGCTGACCCGCCGGAAAGCAATATTTGGCAAGTGTTTCTTACAGTCATAATTATAATATAGGGCGGCACAGAGTTAATTTTTTTAACTTTTTTAATGGTGGTGTGCCTCGTGATTTTTTTCACGGAACAAGTGTGCCGTGGCCCAATAAAGGTTGAGAAACACTGGCTTAGTGAGGCAAGACTGGTGGTAATGCATGACAGGGCTTTTTCTGTGGTGGCCTCTTGTATGTGGAACTGCCTGCCCCAAGATGTTAAGTTACCTTCCTTCTTTACCTGGGTTTCTCTGGCAATTGGAAATGTTACTTGTTAAACAAGCCATTTTGGCTACCTGAATACGTTGTTGAGACTCCAAATCCCATCCACTAGAGTCACCAGGGCCAATAGTCAGGGATTATGAGAACTGTTGTTCAGCAACATCGGGCAAGCACTAGGTTGGCTCCCTCTGCCTTACTGTATTGATTGTAAGCACTCTTCTTTGTGCACCTGGTGGTTGTTTTTTTTCCTTTTTTTTCTTTTTTTTTCTTTCACTGCTGTTTATAGTTTTTATCGTTTGTCTTTTAATAGCTTGATAGTTTGGTCTTCCTGTTTGCTTTTATATTTTGTGCCACATTGAGCAACTCCTGTGCAATGGGAAAGCAGTGTGTGTGTGTGTGTGTGTGTGGATAATGGATAAAAATGATGTATGGATATGGAAAGAACAAAAGATAACCCAGGTTCTGCAGAATGAAAGCTCAGCCTTTTACCTGACATTACAAGAGTGTACTTTGATCCATAGGAACACAAAGAAATATAACAAAAAGCATATATGTAGTCTCTTGCATGCTACATCTCCCAGGTCTGAGTTCTGGCATATTTCATTTTATAAATTAAGAACTGATTTCTAAAATGAAACATGCCAAACTCAAAGGGTTCGTCCACACTTCTGCTTTTCCTGTGCCTAGAAACCTGATTGATGTTTGCTCCGATACAGCAGTAAACATTGAGCTTCTCTGGGAGAAAGCCGTGAGACAAGCAGACGTCTGGATTAACCCAAAGTCTTTTCCTTCCTCTGACTGACTGCCACACACCCCAATCCCACCCCATATATGTGGGATCTACTTTATTTTAGAGAGTCTTAGGGTAAAAAGAAAGTGGTTGTTCTGTCTTCTGACTATAAACTTAAAATGTAACTGCTAAGATGTAAAATGCCTGCAAAGTAGCCCAGTTGGATTTCCTTTCCTTTCACCCTGATGGGCAGCGGCATAATCTGGGGTTTACGAAAGTCCCATTATAGAGATCAGCAGATTTGATCCCTTAGACCTCAGATTCCCTTTTCATCTACCCCAGATGGCAGATGGGGAGGAGGGAGGTGAAAAATGAACATATATGCTAAACTCGACGAGCATGTCAAGAATGAAAGCTATTTGAATGCTAACTTTTCTTTTTATATATACACCACACAATAGACTTACTCAGGACTGAACAAGATTCCTCCCTGGTCAGGGCACCATCTGCATTCCAGGGGATTTGGGTGTGGGGAAGTAATCTTACAAACGTTCTGATACTTGCCCATTTGTATGGGCAGAGCTGGCCTGACCATTAGTCAGAGTGAAGCATCTGCCTCAGACAGCTCATTTTAGGTATCTTTAAAGGTAAAGGGGCCCCTGACCATCAGGTCCAGTCGTGTCCAACTCTGGGGTTGCGGCGCTCATCTCGCTCTATAGGCCGAGGGAGCCAGCGTTTGTCCGCAGACAGCTTCCGGGTCATGTGGCCAGCATGACAAAGCTGCTTCTGGCGAACCAGAGCAGCGCACGGAAACGCCGTTTACCTTCCCGCCGGAGCGGTCCCTATTTATCTACTTGCACTTTGATGTGCTTTCGAACTGCTAGGTGGGCAGGAGCTGGGACCGAGCAACGGGAGCTCACCCCATTGCAAGGATTCGAACCGCTGACCTTCTGATCAGCAAGCCCTAGGCTCAGTGGTTTAACCCACAGCGCCACCTGGGTCATTAAAGGGCAGCAAATGGTAAATCGTGTAAATTATTATGATGGCATTGTTACCACCAGAAAGGGAGAAATGTTCTTGTGAGACTTCCTGCCTCAGATGCCAAAATCACCTGGGTAGTGTTTGGTACCTTTCACCTTGACAGAGGAAGGGGTGTGCCATTACGGTTATTCCTCAGGCAGCAAAATGCATTGGGCCAGCCCTGTGTCCAGGGGTGGCTGGTGGCGCCCTCTGGGACTTGTGGCATCAGAGGTGGATTTAGCAGAACATGACTGGTTCACCCCCTATTGGGCACTGAGCCAAGAGGGCACTGCAGAGCGCGTCACAACAAGGATGAACCATGGAAGGCTAGAGGCCAGGGGGCACTGAATTTTGGCGTCACACAGGGCACTGCTGGAATTTGAAAGCCCAAACTCCACCCCATAAGCCAGAGCCAATGACAGGCGGAGCCGACAGATCTAGCAGGCTCTTCTTATGCCCTTATGACTGGCATCTAATATTCCTAGGGAGCTTGGCCCATCCAGGAACCGCATGGTGTTTGCCAGGACTGATATTGCACCGCCCTGTTTTCTTGGATGCTTGAAGAGGAGCACTGGCACCTGAGCATGCATGGTTAGATCAAATAAACTATGCCGGGTGTAAGGGGGAGGGATTATAGAGAACCCTCCCCCCTCATCAGAAGCAGCCCGTCTCGCAGCAGTCATGAGAGCGAGGGGTCTGAAGGGGTGAGTCAGGAAATGGAGAAGGAGTGCCACGAGTCTGGCAACATCAAAGAGCCCCTGCTCCATAGGCAGGAAGAGAGGGAGGCGGAAAGAGTGGACAGGAATAGGTCAGACAGAAGACCCATCCCCCCGACGCCGGAATTGAGGAGGAGGAGGAGGAAAGGGAGGCGCTGCTCAGTTCTGAGGCTTTTATGCTGGTCCCGAACGCGGAGGGGGGCAGTGCAGGAATCTGACTCCAGCGGGTAGACATGAAATGAGCAATCCGTTACACTGTAAATAATGTGCACCAATAAAAACGTCTGAAAGACAAGCATGTGGAAGGTCGTTACTCAAGAGTAGTCACAACAACCCTGACACCAGGTTACATGATTGGTTAGGTCTCAGCCTCGGAGCAAGATCTTCGCGGCACAAGCCCTGAAACTGTATTTCTGCAGATGGAATTGGCAAGTGTAGCTTGTGGTGGCGTTTGATTGTTTGTTTGCAGATCTGCATAATGAAAGGTTTTAGTGCTACTGACTGCGTTAAGGTAACCCCAGAGCCCTAGCATTGTTGACTTGAAAAGACAACCTGCCTCTTTTGCTTCCAGTGGCGCAGTCAGGACAGGACTGTGGGGCAGAAACGGCAGGAGGCCTTGCCACATTTTGTAGTCAGTGAAGTTAAGCACACTAAAGAAGGGCTCCTCTCTTCAGTCTAATATTACGTAACTGCCTTGCTCTGTAGGTATGAGCACACTTATTTTATGCTAATGCCACTCTGTGGCACTAAGTAATCCCCAGAGGAGCCAGCTCCCCTTCCGACTGTCTCCTTGGCTCGTGTTTCTCTCTCGGTGGAATTGCTGAACTCCATCATTAGCATGAGCAACCGGCAGACCATGGAGGTATTGTTTGAGGAGCTAAAGTAAACCAGCTGTGTGGGTTTGTGATGCCTGCAGAGTGTTTGGTTCCAGGAGAAAGAAGGGCATTCAGGAAGTGAACTGGAACAAAGATGCTTCTCTTTGCTGTGAATTTGCTGCGTGTTAAGGATTTTCGGCCCTGTTAACTCTTGGCTTCTGGGTGTGCTGACAACAAGCGAAACAGGGCTGGTTTCTGACTAGGTTTCCTAGGAAGCTGACTTAGTATCAACTTCATTGAGCTTAGTATTGTCCACACTGACTGGCAGTGGCTCTCCAGGACTTCAGAGTCTTTTCCAAACCCTACCTGGAGATAGATGGATTCCTGCCGGGATTGAACTTTGGACCTCCTGTACGCAAAGCAGATGCTTTGTAGCTCTTCAGTTTCTCTGCACTGTCTGCCAGCATTCCCATTCCCTGAGCTGAAAGCGACAATGGCAGGTTGAAAGATGCTCAGTTCAGCTTTGCTGCTTCTATGGGAATTAAAGAGACATAGGTACATGCGTACAGGGAGTTGAAGCACATTTATATCAGCAGCCCTCCTACACCGCAAGGAGGTGGCTTCCAGCACCAGACCTGTTGGCACACCAACTCTGCATTACAAAGATGTCTACTAACATGGCAGGAAGGCTGGCAACATCAACCCTGGCATGTGGGAATCCCTTGCAGATGGACCACACTGCCTGGAGACAGGCAGTCAAGTTGTGTATCCAGAGTGAGTGACCAGAGGAGAAAAGGCCGCTTGGAGGAACGCAGAGAGAAGAAACGCCATGGTGCATCTGCAGCAGCACAACTGGACGCCTTCATCTGCCCTAGATGCAACAAAACATGTCTCTCCTGTACCGGTCTCTACAGCCACAGCAGGTGCTGAAACCTTCCAACAGCTTGACTTCATTCCCAAAGGCACACTCCTCCGTTGGCAAAGGCCCTGTGGAACGCCCTCCCACCAGATGTCAAAGAGAAAAACAACTACCAGACTTTTAGAAGACATCTGAAGGCAGCCCTGTTTAGGGAAGCTTTTAATGTTTAATAGACTTTTGCATTTTAATGTTCTATTCTGTTGGAAGCCACCCAGAGTGGCTGGGGAGACTCAGCCAGATGGGCGGGGTATAAATAAATGGTTGTTGTTGTTGTCTTTCCTCAACCTTTGAATCTGTCTCCTTGGCTTGAGCTTTGTTTTTGTTTTTAAAACTGTAACATGCATTAATTTCGATTAAATGTCATTGTTTTCAACAACATAGCAACCAAAACACACCAGCCTAATGATAAGATATATACACCCAATAAGTGAAAACTAGGGTAATGAAAACAGAAGGCTGCATGGCCAAACTATCAGTGGTTTCCTCCGTTGACTAGATGACCTTGGATGTCTCCCCCAACTCTACTATTCTATCATTAATCAGCTCATTTTCTTTGTCCCATAAGACAGGCAGAATTCCTCCAACCAGAAAGAGTCTTTTCACTGGGGGAAGCACTCCTCACGTCAGAGGAAGGGAACATTGAGATCCAACCTGAAGGCAGCCCTGTTTAGGGAAGCTTTTAATCTTTAAGAAACTAGTGTATTCTAATATTTCTGTTGGAAGCCGCCCAGAGTGGCTGGGGAAACCCAGCCAGATGGGCGGGGTATAAATAATAAATTGTTGTTGTTGTTGTTGTTGTTGTTGTTGTTATTATTAACCTAGAGTCAGGAACTCTGCGGCAGCCTCACAACAGACCCTTCTTCTCCAATGGAAGCCCTCTGGTCATGTCGTCATCTATCTACCCTGTTGGCATTCCCCAAGTTGCATTGCAGCAGGAACTTGGAAACTCCAGCTTGGCTGTTTTCACCTGGAGGAACCCAAAACGGCTGTAGTTAAGCAGCACACCACATGTTTCCAGCCCAAGTCCTATTTTAGGTTCTGAGAGATGGAAAGAGCAGAGTAGCACACATACTTTGCACACTCCCTGGTGGGAGAAACAGTCGAGCCAAATGACACCACTATTCACATCGCACCTCACTCCGTAGCTGCGTTTTTGTGAGAGATGACGGTATTACCACCACAATTATGTGGTTCCAGGAGAAGCAACTTCCTTCTAACTTGTGCCCCTGAGGCTGTTTTCCCAATGCTCCGGCGTGATTTTGTGGTTTCTGCTTCAATCAGATTCTCCCTCCAGCTTGATTCCCAAGCGCAAGAAAAAACTGCCGTGAAAGTGGTGGCTGGGTGATTTATCATAAGCCCCCTGACTGGCTAGCACCTGTGATGTCACTGATGCTGAAAGACACACTTCCTTTCCCAAGCCCACACAATTCTTGGAATTTTCAAAGGGTATAAAATGTGTTTTAATAAGCTCTTCACTGCATGAACAGTTTCTCTCTGTACAGCTCATGCAGCCCCCACCCTTTAAACACAAGACAGGAGTACTTGCTGGAGTCCCTTGCTAAAGGAGCAATCCTATACACCAGAAGCTGGTGTAAACTGAGCCAGTGTAAAGTTATACCAAATCCAGAACCAGTTCAGCAGTTGGGGCTTCTGCTGCTGCTCTGCCTAGGCCTGGCAGAGGGGAATCAAACCTTTTAAATAGTGCTCAGTGCTGGGTTGTCAGGTCACATGGCCAAGCTGCACATGCTTCAGATCCAGCCCAAGTCCTGCTTCTCTGGTCCCATGCCATGCCTCCATAATCTCCCTTTGGGGGGACTTACACTGGCTGAACCAGGAAGTAGCCTGCTGAACTGCCAGGGGCAGACTTTGGTCTTTCAAATTTCAGAAGTGCCCTCCCACTTCTTGCCTTCCATTCTGCTCAATTGTCATAGTTGTAACACCCTGTGTCATCCCCTGGGTTCAGCACCCAGTACAGCAGAATCGGTCGCACTGCCCTAAATCCGCCTCTGGAACTGAGGATCTACATCCTCAACAGCTCGTTCCAATGGTTCTTGCCAAAGGTTGCCCCCTAAGTGAATAACATTTTTTTTTGAAAGCCTCCTTTTGCTGGATTTGCCCTTTGTACACATTCCTTGCACTGACAGAACATTAGCACTGCTTTGAATACAACCCTGAGCATTTCCAAAAGATTTGTAGAAGCGAAGCGGAGACAGCGATCCTCTCGGTAGCAGAAGTATGCTTTCATGGGATGAAGTGAGCCACATAGTCTGCTTCTAGTCTGCAGATGTGAAATTTCATCTCCTCCCACTTGCTCTTCTCCATTGATGATCTGCTCTGGCAATTCCTCATTAACAAGGAGGTTTGCTGAAGGAGCGAAAATATCAAAGCAGCAGCGGAGCATTTCATTGGCGACTTTCATCTGAGGATCTCAAAGCACTTCACAAACACCCATCACCCATTATTAGTGTGGATGCAATGGGTGAGCCAGAGATGTGTAAAGCCCCATGGAATATCATTACATTTGCTGAAACTCTTCGTGGAAGTAAAAGGTGTGGGTGGATCACTTCACCATCCATGTAAGTACTTTGGTTTCAATTGCTAGCCTTTTACTATATGCATATATATCTAGTTTAGTAAACACTTGCTCTGTTTGGGATGCTTTTTTCCATCTGTAAAATGGGTATAACTATGACCTACTTCTCAGGGCTTTTTGTAAATAGATGATAAAAACTGGAAATAACTTTTCCTATTGTGAAACACTGGGATTTCACCTTTGATATGGCTTCAGTCTGAGGGAGGTTTCTTTGGGGGTGCATATTTGCATGGGATGGGCGCAGCAAGGCTAGGTGCTGAGTGCAAAGGGGTTTCTCTGTACAGGAGCACCAGTAGATCTAATCTGTATGTAGAAAGGTCTTTCCCTCTGCAAATAGCCTTGTCTGGATTAATAGCACAAGTCCTAAATAAATGCTGCCACCTACTGAGTAAACTGCCAAAATCATTCTGCTTCAGTTTGATTTACTGGGGGAAAGTTGCAACATACAGACTCAGACCAAACACCACAAAAAGTCAAGGTTATTATGCTCCTTGTGGCATCCTAGGCACCTCTTCATTTGCACTCCCCCAAGTGGCCCTCAGGTTTTGCTGAAGCTTGGTCCAGTCTATATGATTTTCTAGTTTCCACACATACACCACAGGCTAATAACCATGAGGACCGGAAAGCTTAGAATCAGCAAAACAGATTTGTCACCTATAAGGTCAAGAACTGATGTGATATCCAGAAGCTGGATGCTGGTGTCTCCCATCAGAGGTGATGGGTGCCTCAATGAAGTCCTGAATGGATGAACCCTCTGTACCATATATGTGATTTCATGTAATAATAATAATAATAATAATAATAATAATAATAATAAATAATTTATTTCTACCCCGCCCATCTGGCCACTCTGGGCTGCTCCCAACAGAATATTAAAAACACGACAAAACATCAAACATTAAAAACTTCCCTAAACAGGGCTGCCTTCAGATGTCTTCTAAAAGTCAGAGTGTTGTTTTTGTCCTTGACATCTGATGGGAGGGCTTTCCACAGGGTGGGCGCCACTACTGAGAAGGCCCTCTGCCTGGTTCTAGCCTTTCCAACAAACTACTGCAGAAGAAGTATGCCGTGTCCCACACCAGAGGCAATACCCCCCCCTAACACTCCATCAACCCTCCACCGAGACCATCTAGGAAAGGGAAAACTCTGGTCCTAAACCTCTGCTGCCTTGCAGGATATCTTTGGGAGAAGAAAAGGCTAAGGAGTAACCCTACACAAATCCAGAGTGGAGTCCCTAAGACTGTTGGATGGCAACTTATACGAGGCTACTTTGGCAACTCCTGCAGCTAAGCTGGCACCAAATGTATTGCTCTGTGAAACATACCCAAGCTTAGTACCTAACACTTTGTTTCCTTTGGATCACATCAGCAAGGCCAAGAAGGGTGGTCTTGTTGTCTGGGCAGCCCAGGAGCTCCAAATACACTGTCCAGGCTTGTGCCCCGGGGAGGTCACTTTCCTGCTGCTAGCTAGGCTGTTTGGCTTCACCCCGGAGGCACACTATCAAGACAGGAAGAGGCCAACAACCCCTTCCAAAATTGTTTTCCCAAATGCTTAACTACAATTCTTCTTCTTTTTTACTAGAATTCGTTAGTATAATGAAGACAACATACATATGGATAATGGCTTAATTGGTTCTCAAAGAAGAATCCAGATTTCCAGGTTATGTCATGTTGCACTTTGAGTGCATAATTCAAGATGCACAACCCATTAGCAATCCCAGATGATAGTTTTGAAAAAAGGGAATTGAAATCAGCAGGAGAGGAAAGATTGCCCGGGGGGGGGCAGTAGTTGTACGGTACACATCTTGCCAGTCATTGCATATCTAAATCGGCCACCCTACATTCTAAGGATTTTGTTGCTAATTTGGTTTAGTAATCCTTTCCAGGGCATGGTATTTGAAGCATTTTCTTAGTGCTGAATAGACTAATCCAATGTATGTCCCACTGAGTTCAATGGGATTTACTCCTGGGGAAGTGTGCACAGGACTATGACCTATAGCAAACTTTTTCCTTTCTTTTTTTACATTCACCTATAGCAGGCATCCCCAAACTGCGGCCCTCCAGATGTTTTGGCCTACAATTCCCATGATCCCTAGCTAACAGGACCAGTGGTTGGGGAAGATGGGAATTGTAGTCCAAAACATCTGGAGGGCCGAAGTTTGGGGATGCCTGACCTATAGTCTCCAAAGTGTCAGGTGTGTGAGAGGTTTGAAGTGACTATGAGAAATGGTCAGGAATCAGGGTGCCCAACCAATGATCCCACCTTTCCATGGAGGGGACTTAACACTAACCAAAGGCCATCCACTCAGTGCTTAACTGTGTAGCATGCTGAGTTTGCTAATATCACAAGACCTTTATTTATATACACGCTATATGCCAATCCTTGATCCTTTTATAGGATACGTCCTCATTTCATTATATGTTTTGTGGTTTTACAAGGAATTGCCAGCCTTGTTCAGCAGCTCAGACCATGTCATGTTGTTTGCACTTGGGCTGCCTTCCAGCTTGGAGAGTGTTTCGAAGCCAGCTAGTAATTTAATTCACTTACTGCTATGCAGGCACATATCTTGGGTCTCCAGTCCGTTGTTTGCTATTGGAGGCATGGAACCGATGCTCAAAGCTAACAGCAGAGGTCTCCCTCAGCTGAAACTTTAGCAATAGACAGTGATTTTGATGAAAACTCAGCCTTCACTAAAAAGTAAGAAAAATAATGGCCAGCTTTTTTACTAGAAAAGGGCATTTTAAAAAAAACTTTCAGGGATGGAGAAGGAAGGCAGGAAAAGATGAAGAAGAACCCTGCTGGATTGGGACCATTAGTATAAGTAATAATACACACACCTCAATATAGGCAAGTACAAAAATGGATTACAGTATTAATACAATCAAAAAGACAATGATTTTCCCACCTCACTCTTCATTTGCTCGCTTGCAACCACCTCTATTATGAAGGTTATGAATCCAGACTTTAAATGAAAGCCTTGCTAGGATCAGCAACCCTGAAATGATGTTGTGATACTTTGGTCTTACAACTCTGTAGAAACCGTTACACCACTTTATTGAGGTGTGAGGAGGGGGTGGGGAAAGCCTATTGGTAGAATGAGCTATATTTACTTTCAGCCATACAAGTTAGTGGGGACCATTTGGTTCTATGGAAGGAAGTAGAGGGCGCTGTAACACTATTGGGGCAAGGGTAAAAATCTTTCCACCCCAGAACCTGCCTGCAATGTTCGGTGTCAGAAATTAGTTACATCTTCAAGGCGGTCCACCACGTCCTTCAAAGTCTGACCTGCTTATTATTTAATCTTAGGAGATATTTATAGCACAGGATTAGGAAATAAGATCGTGTGAGAAGACGGTACATCATGTTGATGACTAGCATATAGGAAACAAACCAGGTCGTTGTGTACCTAAAACATAGCAGTAAGACCTTGCTGAATGACATGCTTAGCTGCAAAAAGAGGTTGTGCAAGAATGATGACTGTTTGCACACAGGGAGAGCTATCTGATGAGGAGAGGAGGTAGATATGCCTAGCAGCCAGCAATATTTTTTAAAAAATCAGTGGATGTTCTCTAATTGTAGTTGTTGTTGTTTAGTCGTTTAGTCGTGTCCGACTCTTCGTGACCCCATGGACCATAGCACGCCAGGCACTCCTGTCTTGCACTGCCTCCCGCAGTTTGGTCAAACTCATGTTCGTAGCTTCGAGAACACTGTCCACCCATCTTGTCCTCTGACGTCCCCTTCTCCTAGTGCCCTCAATCTTTCCCAACATCAGGGTCTTTTCCAAGGATTCTTCTCTTCTCATGAGGTGGCCAAAGTATTGGAGCCTCAGCTTCACGATCTGTCCTTCCAGGGAGCACTCAGGGCTGATTTCCTTAAGAATGGATAGGTTTGATCTTCTAGCAGTCCATGGGACTCTCAAGAGTCTCCTCCAGCACCATAATTCAAAAGCATCAATTCTTCGGCGATCAGCCTTCTTTATGGTCCAGCTCTCACTTCCATACATCACTACTGGGAAAACCATAGCTTTAACTATACGGACCTTTGTCGGCAAGGTGATGTCTCTGCTTTTTAAGATGCTGTCTAGGTTTGTCATTGCTTTTCTCCCAAGAAGCAGGCGTCTTTTAATTTCGTGACTGCTGTCACCATCTGCAGTAATCAAGGAGCCCAAGAAAGTAAAATCTCTCACTGCCTCCATTTCTTCCCCTTCTATTTGCCAGGAGGTGATGGGACCAGTGGCCATGATCTTGGTTTTTTTGATGTTGAGCTTCAGACCATATTTTGCGCTCTCCTCTTTCACCCTCATTAAAAGGTTCTTTAATTCCTCCTCGCTTTCTGCCATCAAGGTTGTGTCATCTGCATATCTGAGGTTGTTGATATTTCTTCCGGCAATCTTAATTCCGGCTTGGGATTCATCTAGTCCAGCCTTTCGCATGATGAATTCTGCATATAAGTTAAATAAGCAGGGAGACAATATACAACCTTGTCGTACTCCTTTCCCAATTTTGAACCACTCAGTTGTTCCATATCCAGTTCTAACTGTAGCTTCTTGTCCCACATAGAGATTTCTCACATAGAGTCCCACATAGAGATTTCTAATTGTAGTAGAATTTTGCCAAACAGTGCCTGGTAGTTATAACAGCAGCAGTAGCCAGATGGCTGCTCACTTGCAACGGAATAATTAGTGTAGCACCTATTCACTAGGAGATCTTGTTTATAGTCTCTCATGTTGTCCTGCCTGTACCCACTGTACCCTGTCCTGCCTGAGAACTGTTAAGCAAGGGAAAAAACCACTTCCACTCTGAAATATTCATGGCATGTACAGTTGGCTAGAACATGCAAGGCTTTTAAAAAAAATTGTGACTATTTTTTTAAAAAAAACCCACTGTCAACTACACTGGTAGAGTTCATGGTTCAAGTCTGGATGAATCCTTCCTAATAATGAGTCAGAGTCAAGTTATAAATCAGTGGTGTCCAGTTTAGGCCCCCGAAATGGACTTTGGACATGCCTGGGGGGAGTTAATTCTGCTGTCAGAATTCTAACCAGTTGGCATGATCGGGCAGCTAAATAGGTCACTATCCCCAAAGGTCAGGAACATGGGGAAGGGGAACAGCGAGTGACAGCAGGAATAAAGGGAGCCCTGAAGCAAAGCCATAGAAGTGTCTTTGTACTAAGGGTATATCAAGTTTCCTACTCAAACAGCTGTTTAGCCTCAGGGCCAGCTGAAACCCTAGTTGCGAGGTCAACATGACACAGCATAGAATATCTAGATCATTCCCTGGCTTCCTTGATCTCCTGAAGTAGTGAGGCAGAAATGTTTTGTCTGCAGGACCTGATGTTTGTATCCAGCAATGTCAGTGCTTAACTTACTGATATATGCCATCTGTTTCTATTTACCAAGGAGTGGGGTGGGGAGACAAGGTTCATATTCCAAGTACAGAATAAAAAAAAATACTTGGTGTTAATGACCACACAGTCCAAAATGCAAGCATAGCTACTTCATGGTGTTAAAAGAATACCGAGCCACAATTTTCTGTTCATTATTATTTATTGAATTACTACCCCACACTTCCTCCCAAAGGACTCCTGGACAGCAAGCACATCAGCATTTCTCCACAGCCTTCACGAACCCGGATGCCTTGAACTTCAATTCTCATCCACCTCAGTCAACGTGGCCATGCTAGCTGGAGCTGAGGGAAGCTGTATTTTTATTTATTTATTGTTATTCATCTGGAGGGCCCCAGGTCCGTGAAGGCTGTCTGGACATACAGTACTGTGTTTTAACTGTTTGTTGCATATTACCACATCAAAAATGTACACACAATGTAGTTGAGAGGCTTGCTCTGAAGCTGGGTTTGCTTGGGTGGAAAATAAGGTTCTGAATACGAGATCTAGCAGAGAGCACTGGGGTCAACATTGGGTTCTTTGAGGATACACAACATGAGGAACTTGAACCAACATCTGATACAATGGTTGCCATAGTAGATTCCAAGATTATACATTGTGTTAAAGCTGTTCAAATTTATACAGTAGTTCTAGGAGATTCCAGAACATTCCCCCTTTCCCTGTCAGGACCCGGCTGGTTGTGAAGGGTTCCCCCAAACCTCCAAAGCAGATTGGGGGGAACACAGTGGCTGTGGGGTGAAAGGTTAAAATATATATCCTGCCCAGCTTTCACCCACAGCAGTGCCCAATAAGCAGAGCTCCACTCCAGCCCCAATATAGATGAAATTGGGGGGGGGGACTTAACAAGGCAAAAATCTACCCACTTATACCTCAATGGATCACTCAGACACTGCACATTTTAGAAGGCCCAAACTTGAGAAAGTATGGATTCCACATAAGAGCAAAATGACTCTCTAAGAGGCCATAACGGAGACCCTCAGTAAGAAAATTTTGGACCCACTATTTATTTGAAGGGACTTCTCCCAGTACTTGAAAGCTGGCATGTTTTAGAGATGCTGAGTTTAACTATCCAACAGGTACAGGGCCGGCCCAATACATGTTGGCATCTGAGGTGAACCACAAAATGGTGCACACCTCCCTTCCAGGGAAGAAGGGATGAGTGAAGATCTATACCCAGGAACATGGAGGGAATAAAGATCAACATAGGGATCTACTGCCCCTGTGGATTCTGCCGCCTGAAGAATTTGCTTCATCTTGCCTCATCATAGCTGCCAAGTACCCCGTTTTTCCCGGGAAACCTCCGTATTTTCTTACTATTTCCCGCTGGTCTCCCGAATGGACTTATATCCCGTAAATCCCCCAGAAAGCAGCTCCTGCCGGCAGCCATATTTCTGGTGCCGCTCTGCCCATGTATGGGCACTGGAAATCGGGCGGCGCCGGCATCGGAAGTTGCTTCTATGCATGTCCGGAAGTGCATAGAAGCGACTTCTGACACTGCAGACATTTTGGAAATGGGCACAGTCCACCGGAAGTCACTTCTACGCACTCCCGGACATAGGTAGAAGCGACTTCTGGCGCCACGGCCATTTTGGAAATGGGTGCAGCGGCACTGGAAGTTGCTTCTACGCGTGTCCGGAAATCGCGTAGAAGCGACTTCCGGTCCCGCGCCGCTTCTGGTCCCGGATTTTTCTATCCGGAACCTGGCAGCTATGTGCATCATGGGTGGGCCAGCCCTGAGCCAATAGAATCCTGCCAAGTAATCAAAGGAGAGGGGTCAGGCTTCCAAGAACCCTGAATTTCAAGCCAAGTAGCTTTATATTTGTTTTTCTCAAACAGAAGCAACCTAAGCTACATAAAAAAGTGGTTATGAACTAGAGGGGAACTTCAAAATTAGTTTCAGATACATTCTGGAGGTAAAAAGAAAAATCCCACTGAGCTAGTACAACCAGCTAAGCAGTTCTATGGATCCCAGCAAGAGAACTTAAACGCCAGTTTTTCTAAGCTCATAGATTTGCCCATAGATTCCCTTGTGAATTGTAATGATGCAAAATCATCCCATATTGCTAAGTATATAAGCAATGTGGCGCTAGCTCCCCACTAACCTACAATTATTTAGATAGCAAATAATTTTGCTCATTGAAACTATGCAGCACATTTCCCCCCTTTTTATTTTTTATGTAATCCAGAATATAATTTGCCAATGTCTACCTGAAGTCGCAGGGAAGAACTTGCGTGGTGCCAACAGGGAACCATTGTTGTAGCTGCCATTAAGCCCTCATTACAAGGAACACTTGGTTTTAAAAATCCCCACAGGCATTCTGCCAGGTCAAACTTATTTGGAAGCTTTTCAGAAGGCAACTCTGCAATTTGGCAAAAGACATAAAACAGGGGATTTAGCAGGATTAAGGTTTTAAGGTTAATTCTGGAAGGAAACTAACTTATTTTAAGCTCCTAATATCATACTAAAGGTATGGTGATTTTTTAAGGTGGCTTTTGGGGGTGTGTGTCAAAAATTGGCCTTTTAAAATTTATATAACAAGCTTAGCTGTAAAGCTATCTCTCTTATGAAAGATGTTCCAAGGGAAGAGATGGCAGAAAAGGAATGTTTCCTTCAAAAAAAAAATATCCCCCTACATTTATGGTGGGATTCACTTAATGAACAGAAGGGCAACACCTCCCCACCAGAAAAAGTTGGCTGGGTGGGGTTGGAAACAGCAGGTGGAGGGAGGGGAGATCATTTCACCTGTCAAGCCAATATGCTTGGGCAAACAGAACATTGTAAATAGCATAACAATTGAATTCCACCTATAGGAAATATTTTTTAAAAAAAAAATATTGATGGATTTCTGCAGCATGTGGAATTACAGCTATAGAGAATACCTGCATGTTGGTATGTGTCATGTGACAAAGGTATTTGAGAGCAGAAGCAATAAAGGAGTCTAGAAATGTTGTGAAATGCTGAAAAGCTGCAGAATCATTTAGTGTGCTTGAATCACTGAGACTCATTTTGAGGATGACTCATTCTCTGTATAAGTACGTATTGTAGCTGCTTGCAGGCAGACTCAGTGTCTCTCTCACTCAGTCAGCCTCAGTCTGTGTGTGTGCTCAATGGGAAACTCTGTGTATGCTCTGAAGCTAGTTTAATCTTCTGTTCACTACGCTGTTATTTGCAAACAAGTTTATTTTAACTCAGTAAAGCTTTTATTCTTTTACTGAAGAAAACTCTGTGTTATTAATTTACACTGCGCGTCAGTACGTGTCAATTATAACACGACAGTTGGTTGCATCCTATTAAGTTCTACATGGTAAAACAGCCATGGCAATTACTGGACCCAGCTAGCCATGTCCATCAATTTAAATGGGGCTGTTCTGAACAAAGCTTAATTTGATACACCCAATGCATTCTTTGTGCCAAGACTAGGAAAAGCTAACCAAAACATAACAGGATACTCCTAAAAATTTAGTAAAATTACCAGCTGTCTGCCTTCATATCTAAAAGCAGAGGTGGCTGTTATGCAACAAAAGAAAGATGGTTTACCTGTACATTCTACAATAAGAGGGTTCTGCACTGGCACAAACCATCCACAGAATATTCTAGAGCTTTAGTCAAGCTGCAAGAGCTTCTGCACTTACCTGACCCTTGAGAACTCCTTCCCTGCACATGCTGAATGATAGGGGAAACACATTTCCACATGGTTCCTTCAACCCAGTGATTAGAGTACTCAGAAACATAGACAAGACACCAGCAGCAACAAAGGCATAGCTGCCAAGTCTCCCGTTTTTCACGGGGAAACCCCGTATTTTAAACCGTTTCCCGCAGGCAGCCCGGATTGGAAAAAATCCCATAAATCCCCCGGATTTCCTACCTACCAGGGAGGCTCCATTTTGGGTCCTGGTGCTGCCCGATTTCCGGTGCCCATACATGGGTAGCGCGGCACCGGAGGTCGCTTCTATGCATGTCCGGACATGCGTAGAAGCGACTTCCAGTGCCGCTCCGCCCATGCCTGGGAACTGAAAATCAGACAGAGCGGTACCGGAAGTTGCTTCTACGCATGTCCGGGCATGCATAGAAGCGACTTCCGGTGCCGCGCTACCCATGTATGAGCACCAGAAATTGGGCGCCGCCGGCACCGGAAGTTGCTGTAGACATGTGTAGAAGCGACTTCCGGTGCCACGCCGCTGCTGATCCCGCATTTTTCAGCGGGAGACTTGGCAGCTATGAACAAAGGAAGGAAGGTTGGGTGGGTGTGTAACTTATGCAGATGACCACTTGAAGAAAGCTAGTTACAGCTAAGGAGTGGCCTCCCTTCTTCATAGTCTCTGTTCAATCCAGCAGTGAAGTGAAGCCTTCATAATACTGGACCACCAGATGACTGAAGAACAGCGCTTCCAACATGGTATCAAAGCAAGATTTCAAATCCAGGTCATAATGGTGAAGGATCGGGTGGCCAAAATGTGATCCTTAATGAAGTTCCATCACAGAGGCACCCCTGCATAAAGTAGCATTCTCTTTAGCAGAACATCCCAATATTTGTGGTCATGCCAAGGGATCTAACTTGTTTCCTTGAACAAAAAAGCAGCTATCCACAGATGCCTGTTGAGAAAGCTATCAAAAACCCTGCAGAACTGCTTGTTAATGATTTGTACATATTATTCATATGTTGTTCTCATTATAAATGATTGATACTGAAATGAAGTAACCGTGTCAAGGGCAATACTAAAAGGACAAGGCAAAGTTTTTATTGCCTTCTCACCGAAGCCATGGGAGAAGTTGCTTAGCAACTAATGACACAGCACATTGGACAGATATCCTGTATGTCCCACTGATGGGGCCGAGAGGGACTTTAGGATCTAGTTTCAGGATCTAGTTTTGTGTTCTTTTCATTTTTAAAAGTATTCTTGAATTAAATCAGGAATGGGGGACATGATTCAGCCAGTTAAAGCACTTTTACATCCCACTGATTTCCAAAGAAGGATGTACTTAACTTTTGTTCAGTGCAATCAAGTAAGACTTGAGGATCTTGTTTTAGTTAGGTCATGCATACTTTAGTTGGGTCATGCATTTTTACTTTTAAATTATAGGACACAATGTTGTGGATGAAAATAATGTTACTGAAACCATTCTCATATATTTGAGAATCAAGGGTAGCAGCATGCGTGGGCTCAAAGACAGCAAACTTTTCACTTTCCTCTTTCCTTTAAAGCAAAGAGAGATCTAAAAAGGTAACCATCATTTACTACCAAGCAAGTTGTATTCAAGTGACATGAAGGAAGAACATTTAACAGACAAAATATTTCTCCAATGGACACACAAAAATTTCCACCAAATCAGCAAGCAGCAGAGGCTGAATATATACTTTCAAGTTTTTCCTTAACTTCACAAGAGGGCATAAAGCACAAATCTGAGGCCAGATTCATTTGCTACATGATTCAGCAGGAAAAGGCACAATATTATAAACCTGCAAACGACTCTAACCAGGAGAAGCAGTAGATAAACATTCACTTTGTGCTCTTGCAATACTTTTATTCGCCCATTACTTTTCACTAACAAACATATAGACACACAAATGAAGAATGGCTGCAACTATGTGCCTTTGTACGGTCTGGCAATGCTTTTTTCCACTGTTCAAACATTAAGAAAAACACAGCTGCATTTTGAAAATGCAAAGGAAAAAAAATCAGGACAGATGAGGATCTGGTTTTGTAGCTCAGAAATCCAGACTCTCAAAAACAAAACAAAACAAAAACCAGAATGTTAAATATTTCCAGAAAGTATGAGCTTATGAAGCTCCCACATCTGTATTTAAACACAAGAGGTTTCATAAACTATAATCCTTTCAAGGCCAACAGAAATGGCGAACCGAAACTACAGTATAACACATTCAAAATCTGAATTAAGTATACTGCGTGTTGTGCTGGAGGAAATGCCACTTCCTATAGAAGTGGTGGATTAAAATTTCCAATATATTTACAATAAAAAAAGGTGTAAAATGCTCCTTTAATTCATGCTAATCTTCGAGCACGCTTTCATATAAAAGATGTGTGGATTAATTAGTTGTGCAGCTTTTAATCAGAACTTATTTGTACTTGCCACAGTACTCAAGTTCCTTTGCAGCATAGATCAGGACCTGTGCCCCCCCCCCCAAAATGACATTGGATTCCAGTTCCCAGTAGCCCTAGGCAGTATCACCACTGGTCAGGGGCAATGGAAGTTGAAGTCCAACAGCATCTAGGAGTGCCACAGTTTTCCCCATCCCTAGTTTACATTACAGCACTATGCATACTGACTTGGAAGTAAGAACTGCTGCAGTTGTTCAATTGTGTATCCCACAGTATGTTTAGGATTGCAGTTTTTCAGTCTCTGCTGAAACTACACAGCTTCCACAAAGGAATGGCAGGTTGCTGGAGATCTTAAACTGCACAACTAAAAAAATAAATAAAAGTTAAGAAACCCGCTATAAATAAGTTGCCATAAAATTAGCAAGGTGCCTTCAGCAGAGTGGACAGTATGTGTATCTTGAGTTCATCGATAAGCAGTACTGCATGATTATGACTGCAAACACATTACTTTGAGACAGTTCTTGTTATCTATCTCTCAAGTAGCTTCTGCTTGGTCTAACTTGAAAATTATGAGTCTCTGGCACTTCTCTCTTCCATCCTAAATTTTTAATTCAGACTGGCTTTTCGATGCGGTTTTACTCAGTTCATCTTCTGTAGGACCGTCAACTGACATCTGTGAGAAAAAAATAAAATTGATGGCTGATTCAATCCATTCTTGTTACAGGTAGGTAGCCGTGTTGGTCTGACGTAGTTGAAACAAAATAAACACACACAAGAAAGCTCATAACAATGACAAACTTAGTTGGTCTCTAAGGTGCTGCTGGAAGGAATTTTTTTTTATTTTGTTTCAATCCATTCTTGACAGGGTTGCCTGGGCTCTGAGACTACAATAATCGTAATTTTAGAAATCAATAGTGAAAACTAGCTTGAACAGAATATGAGTAGGGGGGCTTAGAAAGACAGGCTCCTCTACAACTTCCAGTTACAAATTCTGAAGAATGGAGATATAAGGAAAAAGCAAATAAACCTCTTGCTTGGGCCACTAATTATTCCAGCTCCTAAAACTAGCATTGTTAATTCTAGTATCTGATTCAGCTGGTGTTAATGGGTATCAAAGTGAGTCCACAAAGACAGAAGTGCCTTATATTTTGGAGCTTTCTCACTGAATAAGTATGAGAGTTCTCTACGTGCCTTGTAGATGATTTGGGAAAGGCTATTGGATTGCTTGTTTTGTGTGCAATGTTCTATGATGTTTTGATTACTTTACATGCAACCATTTTCCTTTGATTACGATATTACTGAGACGAGTCCATGCAGCTCTCTCTTTTGTAGGTGGGTCGTTAAGAAAGAAGTGCCACTACTCCTTGCTTCCTCTGAGTAACTTGGGACAATAAGCTACCAGTGTCAGAAACACCACGGACAGAATAATTGCCACACACAGGAAGAACAAGGATATAGTTTGAGTTCCTCACTTGCAGTTTTATAAATCATTCAATGTGTCGACACGAATAGAAGTTATTAATATTGCAGTTGTTGTATAAGGGATTATTATCATGACCGGAATGTAATTGAAACGAATTAAGATTTTGGAATGCAGAAAAAAAGAAAACCGTCAAACCATCAAATCTGGCACATGGGAGGGCCACTTTAGCTAAATTACAGTGGAACCTCGGTTTACGAACACCTCGGTTTATGAATTTTCAGTTTACGAACGATTGTAACCTGGAAGTAAGTAAACCGAGGTTTCCGAGGCCTACGGAGGCCTCTGTGGAGGCATCAGAGTGAAGGCCCAGCCTCCGCGAAGGCATTGTGATTGTGGAAGAGAACCCTGAGCCCCCATTCAAACAATGACTATCATCAGCCCAGGTAAGAAATAAATGTTAATTTTTTCCACCTAAAATATTTTTCCCTACCTAAAATACTGTCTGATTTATTTTATAGTACAGTACATTGATTATTGCCTTCATTTTATGGATCAATGGCCTCATTAGACAGTAAAATTCATGTTAAATTGCTGTTTTAGGGGGTGTTTTTCATCGTCTGGAACGGATTAATCCACTTTCCATTACTTTCAATGGGAAAGTTCGCTTCAGTTTAAGTACGCTTCAGTTTAAGAACAGACTTCTGGAACCAAGTGTAGTTGTAAACCGAGGTACCACTGTATATAATTCGGTATTTGAATTATTGATATTAATAATTGTATTATAAATTGGTATTGTTATAATGAGGCTATTATTGGACTGTAATTGAAAACTAATAAAAAATTATCACCGGGGGGGGGAGGGGGGAGTCCAACCGCAAAGCTCTTTTAAATAATGGCAAGCTGAACTTGAAATCTGCTACTCAAAGCAACCAGAACTCTAACAACATTGTGTTCAGCAGTCTAATGCCGAGTGCCAGGTATTAGTGGTCGATTATGCCAGCAAATTAAAAGATTAAAACTACTTACAGATTTAATGTCAACACTTATCCCTGAATTCACATTGTGCCTTCGCAAATCTGATTTGATTAAAGCTAAAAAAGGAGGAAAGAAAAGAAGTCTATGAATACCAGCACATTCACTGCAGTGCATATTTTTGCAGGATAAATTCTGTTGGTCTTTAAGGTGCTATGAGACTATTGCTTTTGCAGCAAAAGACTAACATCATGATTGCTCTTGCAGAACACATGATACCTGCCTTATTCCTAGCTGTTGTTTCTCAGTCTACAACTGTGATTTTCAGACAAGTTCCAGGCTGAACCATGCAGCAGTTAACAGCCCTGGATGCTGAAACGAGGGTCAAATTTGACAATGGTGCAGGACTCAGCACTCTGAAAACGTCAGCTTTTTTTTTTTAAAAAAAAAAATGTCATGTTTCTGGAGACTAATGTGCTGCAGGCTGGAAGAGGAGGAGCTAAAATAATAATAAAAAAATTATTTCTACCCCACCCATCTGGTTGGGTTTCCCCAGCCACTCTGGGCGGCTTCCAACAAAAGATAAAAAATACATTAAAACATCAGTCATTTAAAAACTTCCCTAAACATATTGATGTTATCTTTGATATTAAACACTAATATTGCAGATTTCTAGTTTCCACCAGGCTAAATTTATACACACCCAAAGAATTATGAACCGCTTGCCTATAGTGGGGAATGAATGGGAGTCTAGACCCAA